>NC_056584.1:30020231-30342121 GCF_018340385.1 Cyprinus carpio | reverse complement strand
ATAAGCCATTTCTTTTTATAAAACACAGTGTGTTGTTTGGGGGGGGAAAAATTATAAGTCGCATCCAGGCATGAGTAACAAAAAAACCTTTTTTTTGATAACGTTACCACTACTTGGTGGTTTGACCTAGTTTTGTGCTACCGTGTTTGTTGCAGATGCTGCCTCATTAAAAAAGTCTGGTGTCTATAGCCCTGACTGTGTGGCCACACGTTACAGCAAAAAGTAACAATGCCTTTAGTATGAAAACATTTGTTTTTGCCAGAGACGAATTCTAATTTATAATTTGTATAAAATTGACCCCGTAAAAATGTGACAACTTCCTTGCCCCAACCTAACCTTTCTGAGGAAAATATTTTTGTCCTCAGACCTGGTTCCATCTTGTTAAAAAAAGACCATCAATATAAAGGTACAGGTATCATATTTAGTTTACGTACTGTGACTTAGTAGGAAAATTCAAACTTTTTATGCAGCAAGTATGCTTTAAAGTGATCAAAAAGGGAAAGTTTTACATTATTTGAAAGTGTTCTTTGGAAGTTCTTTTGAGCTTCCTATTCATCAAAGAACACTGGACAAAAAAAAAAGACAACACAAATACAATAAAAATCCGTTATCCAAACATATTTACAACTGTTTTCACCCGGTGCTTTTGAAAATGGGAAATCTTTCTTGAGCAGCCATGTCAGGCACCAGTAGAACTGGTTTTTCTGAAGGCTCATGTGACTCTGAAGGACTGGGTGTTAATGATGCTGAAACTTCGCTTTTGCACACCCCCACGGAATGAATTACAAATATACTCTGATGGGAAATCATTTGAATATAATTATTTGAAATAATAATTTCACAGTCATCTCCTCTACTGTATGTTGGATAAATTCTAGGGATAAAAACCAGGAGGCACATGTTTTTATTTTTTATTTTTAATTTAGCTTAGATTGCATATTAACGAATTGAAGCAAAGACCAAGATCTGACTTAAACTATGGCAATCCGATTCCCTTAGGACAGCAGCGATACAGCACTTCCCTGGGTACAGCTGTAAACAAAGCAGCATGTGCGGCTTGTAAATACCTCCACTACCCAAACTGTATCGTGGATTCGGATGAACAGTCCCTCAACTTGAATTGTTCCACTTTTATGGATTTTCAACTGGCTTGGGGTGAATCGTTACATCCTCTAAAATAAATGGCAGCCTTCGTATAGGGTAAAGTAACATTAAAACAATGTGACTGACCCTCAAGGTTTTGAACAATAGTTTAACATGAATTTTCAATGTTTAAGTGATGATATTTAGAACTATACATTAAACAAGTGGCATTTACAAACAAATGCGGCTATTCATTTTTTTAGAGGAATATTAAATCAGTGCCACAACATCACTGACCAGCCAGAAAGTAAGCACATACTTCTTACATACGCTACTGTTAACAAATGTTTGTGTGTGTGAAATACTGTTTTCTTGTTTAAAATAAATGCCACCAATATTTTTTTTTTTATTTCTAATTCAAAGGCCATTCACAATTTTTCAGTGTGGTGCTGAAGTAGTTCCAAACTCTTTTTGGGGCCACTGTTATGCACCACACAGGAATTTTTCTAACTAGGCCGGACTGAGAGAGTGAAGAGATGAGGAGAAAGTGGTTAGTGTTTTTCAAGTTCCTTCCTGCGGCTGCTGGAGGGGTCCTGGCGTGCGGCGCTCTCCTGGCCTGGGGGGGGGTGGGGAGGGGTGGCTGGGGCAGAGTTGTCCCTGCTGGCTCTAGGCTGGGCTGGGCTGAGGGGGCTAGGAGGTCTCTGCCCTCTGTGACAATTCTGTTTCCTCCTCCTGCTCCCTGCTTGGAAAGAGGGGGAGGGAGACACAAGTCAACAGTTACCTAATTCAAGGAAAACGGAAAGAGAACAACAGACCGATAGTCCATTTCAAAACCCCGGGGCTGTTGCAGAGGATTCACTCTGTTGTGCGTTTTGCAGGGTTCCTCCTCTCAAAAACTGTTAATGCAGCCGCTCCTTACTTCTCCCTGCTGCTCTTTGGTCTTTACTTCTCTCGTTTTTCTCTGTTTTGTGGCAACCCAGCCCCCACCCTGAAACACCAGGGGAAGTCATTCTTCCCCAACAAAAAGAGGATGTGATTGTCACCCTTCCACTGGCCAATCAGCGTGAAGAGTAAGTGTGACTCCAGCACGCGGATTCTCAAGAGCTTTATCTTATCGGATTGGTACGGCGTCCTCCAGATCCTGCTGGGAGCCGGGCTCTTTGGGTAACCATCGCAGCCAACAAGGTATGACAGGCTCCATTCACTATGTTGTGCTGTTCGTGGCCGTGCTTTTCTGGCCTCACTCAACCCGTTAGCCTCGTCTCCTCATCTCTTATCGGGATAACGCAGGACCCGCGTTCCCATCGTTGGAGGAGAACTCTGTGTTGTTTAGTTGGCAACACACATCCACTACGGTTGATGCTAACAACTCCTGCTGTATCTGTTCCCCAATTGGGGATCATGATCTACAAAACCACAAAAGAACTCCATACTGCAACCTGGGACGTCTCTCAAACATCACACGCTTGTACAAGGTCTACCTCACTGCCTCCATCTTCGCCTGCCTCACCGCCAGCGTCTATCTGCTCTCTGCCTCTACTGCAGCACAGGAATGCGAGGTAGCAGACGGTCATATGAAAAACGACTGCATCCCCACACCCTGCAACAACGGACCTTTTGGCTCCGCTTTTTTTTTGAGACTCATAAAGTCTTTGTTTTTTTTTTTTTTTTAATCAAAGCAGAGGGTGGGTCCTCTTGTCCTCAGGCTTTCAGGTTTGTTTTTGTTTTGCTTTATCGTAATTTATAAGAGCTTCTTGTAACTGCACGTCACCCTTAAGTCTATTTTACACTTGTTTGTATGTTGCGGGAGCTCTCTATAGGGAGTTTTTTTTTTTTGTATTGTGTAACTCTGAGCAACTCACAGGGCAGTTTGTTGCTTGATGAAACCATTTTTTAATTTTTTGGTTCCCTTTTGATTAATGACAATTGAGGCGATTGAACAGGCTCTGTTTCATGTCAAGGATGGTCGTCAAACGAGGCACGGGTGCGTGGACTGTTTGACCAATCCTAGAATGAATTGGCACACCGTAACATCAAAGAGCTTCACTTCTTCAGCTTTTAAAGAAGGGAAAAGATTTAATTGCAGACATCACACGGTTTAGAAGGAAATATAATATGTGGCTATTAACAACCATGTTATTAAGAATTTAAATAAAGGACCATGCAACTTCCTCATTTCTGCCTGTGGTTTTATTAATGATGTTTAAAATAAATGGTTTCCTAATTTGTCTTTGGTAACTTAGGAATCGAGGCTGTAAAACACCAGCCAAACTAAAATATAATGTACTAGTTGTGTTGGTCGTGGGTCATTTGCAAAGCAACAGATATGTTGGAAACAGCGTTACCTATGTACCGGTTTTTTATGCAGTCAATGAGTTTTAAAGAGGAATACAGTGCAAATCCAAACCACAAATTGTGTGTGAATGTGTTTCTACATTTCAGAATGTTATGTCATAACTCATGATGCTCTATTTAGTGGATGAAAAATACAGTATAAAAACGTAATATGACAATTACTACATAATTATTACAGTTTACATTTTACAACTATTCTTTTTATTTTATTTTTTATTTTTCCATTACTCTAGTCTCCAGGTCACATAATCCTTCAGAATAATCCATCAAACCTGTTTTTTGATGTTTTGTCTACTGCCCTGTGCCTCTAAAACACCATTGATATGCTTGTAGTGGCTTATTCTCTATCAGTACAGACCCAATAGGTTCACACTCCCTGGAAAAAGTTTAAACACATTTCTCTATGCCTAAAGCAGCAATATTTACACAAACTGTTGAAACTTAAAAAGACATTGCCTTGCTGGTGAAGAGCCTCTCTGTCTCTTTCACTTTGTGCTTTCTCCTTTTTGGCAGAGTAGGATAATTTTCTGCTCATCAATGTCATGCTAGTCCTGAGTAGCTAAGCTTTTGAACATGCAGCACATGAAGTCTGGTCCACTTTTAAGCGTATCTTCTAGGATTTTTTTTTTTTTGGAGTATGTTATGTGTAGTGTTATCGAAATTAGTTTATCACAGAAATAAACCAGTGTGGGATTTTTTTTTTTTTGTAAGTAATTGCTCTTTACAATGTTTTCTTTTAAGAAAATTTAAATCCTAGAATGTTATCATGATATATATCTATATATATATATAGTATATACTATATAGATAGATTTTTTTTTTTTTTACAAAAATCACAGCAATGACTATTAAATGTCTATCACAAGCTGTGCACAAAAAAACCTAGTAAATCACAAAAATAATTGTCCATCCAAAGCAATAATCATTTATAATTAATTAATCATTAATATTAATATTAATAATAATAATTATGCAATCAGGTATATACTTTACTTGCTCTTAAGTTTCTCAAAACAAAACTCAGTATCTTTAAATGAACTTATACCTCTCTAACCCAAATTTTTGGCAAGTCAAACATGTAGTTCTGCTTCAAAAGTGTTCATTGTTTCAAACCCAGTATCAGGAAAATGTATTGGAAATTGCATCATGTATTTCTTATCACTCTAGCAACAGACAGAGTAAAATGTGGTAGAGTGCGCCAAACAATATGAACGTTATTTATATGTTGGAATGGGCCCATTGGTGCATACTCACTATATGAAATATTGACAAAATCAAAAACACGTAGACACATTTGTACAACATTCGCTACAAGCACAGGCTTGGGATTTTTTTTTATGCAGCTAAATAAATAAATGTGTTAATGACTCATATATGGACCAGATGTGAGGTCAACAAATGATCATTCAACAGGAATCATGACCAATATGGTCATCCAGCTTTCATTATTATGGACGGATCACGATTTGTGGCAGATGCAGGAAGCAGCCAGGAATTCCCTTCAGGTGCGAGAGAGTGGTGTGTACTGCCTTCAGAAGAAGCACTCCGGTTCCAACGTGTTGACAGAAACACAAAATGCTTTGTTAACTGATGAAAACCATGCAACACATTACTGTATGTATGCCAGGACTGTAATAAAAATGGCTTTGTAGTCATAATTCGAGTACAAACTGTCAAATAAACCTGTACTGAGACTGACTTCATTTCATTCTCTCATTTGCAAATAATCCAGCGTGCCATACCTCCACGTTGTTTGAAAGCTGTTGACTTTGTCTCCATTGACTAAATGAGTTATGTTTAATCGTTCCGGGTGGGCCTTTTATTCGCAGGACAAGTCAGTAGAGCCTCAATGAGAGCAGGCCTGCACATGTCGGACTGTTAACCACATGCTCTGCGTAGAGTGCTGAGACACGCATTCCTGTGTGACGTGCTTTCACATGATGAAAAAAAACCAAACATGTAAATCAGTGAATGGACAGGCTAAGTTTTAAAAGGAAAATATGCATTATGCAAAAATCCCTGATCTGTGAGGAAAATGACGACAAGAAAATGTGATTATGATTGTATTGGTAGATGTTTTATCTAGCGCCTGATCCATTTTGAAGGGCTCTTACAAGCATGACTTTTTTTCTTGTCTGCTGTTTTTGACGTCAACGCTTAGGGCAGTTGCTGCCGAGGGGCCATTAGTGTTGTCATGATGTCATTTCCTCTGGCTCCATTAGTGGAAAAACCTTATTAGTTGCATTTTGATTATTGCTCAGAACTTCTGATCAGTGAGAACGTGTTGTAAGGAACTAGTTTGAGCTTATTTTAGAACCACCCAGAAGAAAAGGTTTTGCTGAGTGCTTGCTTTTTCACAGCTCCCTAGTTTCCAGATATGTTCTATTTAAAGGGATAGGTCACCCAAAAATGAAAATTTTGTCATCATGTTTCAAACCCATATGCATTTCTTTCTTCTGTTAAACACAAAAAGAAGATATTTTAAGAATGTTGGTAACCAAACAGTGCTGGTAACCACTGATAGAATGAAAAAAAAAAAAATAATAATAATAAAAAAATTAAAAATTCTATGGAAGTCAGTGGCTATCAGCAAACTGTTTGGTTACCAATATTTTTTAAAATATCGTCTTTTGTAGAAAGATACTTATACAGATTTGGAACAACTTGAGGGTGAGGAGACTTTGTCTCAGATTTTTCTTCTGAGAATTCTTTGAACAAGGGTTGTCAAACATTTTGATGACAGACCTCCAAATGTGGACTTTTCTAATGAAAAAATATATAAAAGATATGAATAATTTAGGATTAGCAAAATTTGTTCTGGGAGTTATTAAATACTCACACTAGATATCTGCTCTCCACTTTATTGCCTTAAGATTTGTAAACCTGATGAGCGTTGTGAAAAATTACTCCATCTCCATTACAATAAAATCATTAGGGGCCAAGCACCAAAGGTGGTTAAGACACCTATTGTATCTGTTAGTGTGATTTTCTTCTCTCTTCCGCTGCAAGTCTATGGCTGCCCATAGAACCACTTGTCCAAAGTTGCACTCATGTTTTATGCTAATAAAACTTTTGAAACCGTAAGCCAGAAAATAAAAATTCATGGCTCATGCCGAGTTGATATGAACTCCAAAAATTAAAAAATCGTAAGGTTTTTGTGTTTTTATGCTATTTTTAATTGTTCGTAAAACCTACTTCTTCGAACTCGTCCTAGGCCGTTGCACCGATTGTTCACGAAAATTGAACCAGATAATCTTCAGACGATGCTGGCAAAAGTTATGGGAATTCAAGTTGATTCGTCAACTGTTCTTGATTAACATGAGAAAGAATTCTACGAAAAACACGCAAAAATGCATGTGAGGCTATATCTCTGCAACGGTTAGGTATATTGAGACCAAACTTGGTGTGTGTTATAGCAAGCATGACCTGAGACTACCTGCAGCGTTTCGACATTGAGCCACGTAGTGGTCAGGAGATATGAAAAAAGCATATTTTTGCTTATAACTTCTGAAAAGATGGGCCAAAACTGGTCTCTTTAGATTCGATGCATCATGCCAAGTTGAATGATATCCAATTTTCCCATGTCAGTCATTTTGCGCCATGTTGGCCATTTAGAATTTTGTCATAAAGTGCTATAATCTATGAACGCATTGACGTATCCTTACAAAACTTAAGCATCTTTGACACCATGCCCTGATGGTACTCGAAAAGTTTGGGTTTGGTTTATACTTTGTGGTCAAAAGTTATAATGAAATGTATAAAAATGCTAAAAACTTTTGCTTACATTAGCCTATTGTAATGGGACTGAGGTTGATTGATTCCTTGGATCATGCCAAGAACATCGATACCAATTTTTGCCATAATTTACTGAACTTCCTGTCCACCATTTTGATTTATGTTGAAAACCTACTTTTTCGAACTCCTCCTAGACTGTCAGTCCGATTTTCAATAAATTTGACTCGGATCATCTTCAGACCATGCTGGCAAAAGGTTATGGATTTTGTCTCGATATAAGAAACGGTTCTCGTTTAGCACATCAACGAATTTGCTGGAAAGATGCCAAACTGCATCTGAGGGCTGTATCTCTGCAACGCTTTGACATATTTACATCAAACTACATATGTGCCATTGTCACCTCACACTGATCACACACACTATCAATTTGGTAACAGCTCCCACCTATTGGTCGATGTAATAAACCATTCATTAACTGTTAATTATTACATTTCCAAAAATGATAATAACTTTTGATTTGCATTAGCCCTATCATAATGAAAATGGTGTCAAAATATTCCTTGGGTCTTGCCAACAACATAGATACAAATTTTCACTTAGACATTCTGAACTTCCTTTCCGCCCTTTTAATGTATTGTTGAAAAAACCTACACCTTTTTTGAACTCCTTGTCAACCGTTGGTCTGATTTTCACCAAAATCGAGTCAGATGATCTTCAGACTGTTGCTGACAAAAAGTGATGGATGTTGTGTCAATAACAAAACCATTTTCGTACAGCGCCGCTACAAAATTTTAGGCATAGTGCCAAACTGCATCAGAGGCTGTACTTCTGCAAATATTTTTGTCATAATGGACACCAAAACTTTGTATGTGCATTTGTCACCTCACACTGACCATGCCACATTAATTTGGTAACAGCGCCACCTATTGGTCAAAAGTGATAAGCCAATAAATCATGTTACTAGAGGTTGTATTTATGATTTTTCAGCCATTTTGAATAACATCATCCTAAAATGGCTTCAATTACTCATTTCTGCCGTTGGTCTGATGCTACATTTCATGCTTAGCTTCTCATTTTGCCTCTACTGTGCTTGACCCCTTAATTGCTGTTTGCAGCTATATTTAATAATTGTTATTAATCTCATGATTTTTGATCATTCTTTAGAAAGCAGATGTTGTATTTTATTTATTTTTAATTTAGCATTTAATTTATTTATTTTTTATGTGGAAGCCTGTTTCTGCCAGTGAATAAAACATAAAAAAGGTGCAACGCTGACCTTTTTCTCGCGACAGCACATTTGTCTCACAATTCAGTTTTTTCTCAGAATTGTGTGATTCAAACTTCCAATTAAGTGAAAATAAAGTAAAAAGTAAAAATTGTGAGTTATAAAGTCAGAATTGTGTAATTATAAACTTGCAATTCTCACCTTTTCTCTGTTCCTGTTTAATCTCATCGCTGCCTGAGACAAAATTGAGATATTAAAGATAGCACATCTTTTTATTTTTCTCTTTCCAATGAACTTATGTATGCATCTCTATCTATTCATAAAATCTACCTAAAGATATTTAACCCAACTTCACAATATATGTCATGTTATGTTCTTTTTTTTAGTGAGTCATCTTTTGCGCAAGTCTCAAGACCTGTATCCTAGGAGACAGAATGACACTTATGGCGAAAAAGATGAAATGATGTCACATCCTGTTTTTGAGTGTCCAGTCTGAATTGGTGCTGTGTTCAAGCAGAATGTGGAAGAGGGCAGAAAGGCTTGTGGATTGTGAGGCCTATTTATAGAGTTCTGGAAATACCAAGACTTCCTTTTTGCTGCCAGCCCATAGCAGATGGCAAGAATGTGTTATTTAGCTCGGCTTAACTTTTCTAATTGTAATCGGGGCAGCACAAGTGCTGCAGATATGTTGATTGGGCTGTATTTGTGCAGAATCCTTAAGTTCATCAATATTTCAGATAACTTTACTGACTTTTGTTCAACACCTCTCGGCTCTCTGCACCGCTTTTGTGGGGGAAAAACAACAAACAGACTTGTGTAGTTCAATAAATGCAGAGGGAGGCTTTCTGAAGCCTTAGAGAGAAGGAAACAGGAGGCCTTCGAGACTTTGGCATGCTTGTTATGGAAAGCGTTAAAAGTCAAACAAGCCCGCTTTGTTCAGAACAGGGCCAGACGTACTCTCACATTGCAGAATATTTGCACACATATGACGAAATATTTCCCCAGTTGATCTAATAGGGTGACTATTTTGTCAATGGATGTAATCCAGTTTTAATTATAATAAAGTTGACATTTAGTTTTATAGTTTGAAACTGGAAAAAATACATTTAAATTTGTTTCTTTTTAAATAGAATTTACTTAGTTACTAAATTTTATAACAAGCAGTGCATAGAAGACACACATATTTCCATTGGTAAAAGTAAGTGCACAAACAATGTGTTTTTTAAACAATTTTTTATGTGTTTATTCTCAGGAGTTTCTAGAATTGTCTGGACTTGAAGGGAAATCCTGGGGCAGGGACGTGCCATTTTCTGTACCTGGTTATTACAAGACTGAAGTCAGCAAATCAAATGTGTTAATTAGAAAAAAGATGACTGTGGTTTCCCCAGAACTATTATTTTTAAAGTCTCTCTTTTTTAAATTTGTGCGGATGTGTCATATATATTTAAGCCTTTGTTTAACTAAATGTAGCTCCAATACACAAAAATTATCTTGGTGTCATTTCAGAGGCGTGACTAGACTTACCATCAAGACTGAGTCTGTGGTTCATTTTAGATATCTGGTTGTTCCAGTGCAATTTTGCACTATTATAAACCTGAAAAAAAAAAAAAAAGGTTTTAGTAGTGTGTGTATGTGTGTATATATATATCACAGTGGCTGTTAGCAACTGGTGTTTAGATGAACCTGGGGAATTTTAAAGAATGGCTTTTCTTCATCAATTATTGACCTTACTCTCATGCCCTTAAGTTTTGACGTGAAAAGCAGCTTTTGAAAGTGCTCCAAAATAATTGGGCACTGTCAGGCATCTACTATAATATAGAAAATAGTGTAATGTTTTGCTGCTAGCAAAAGTTTTTAGTCAGAATACACAACTACTTTTGAATGGCTGTAAAAAGATGCAAAGATGTGTGTAGTTCAGCATCTACTAGCAGGGTTAGTGCATGTATTTAACTATCTGATATTACACACAAAACTGGAAAGCAGTTATAAATAATCACTAGATTTTGTTACAGGGTTACACATTCTTGAATAAAAATTCAGTTTGAGATTAGATTGTGGTTATTTAAATTAGGTTTTTATTTTTATTGTTTTTTTTATTTATTATTTTTTAATTTTTGCGGACCAGATTGAAGCTTAATGAGAGTAGGCAAATTTTGACTACTTGACCTTCAACCTCATCTGACATCAATCTGTCAGTAAACAAATTCTACTAAGATGAAAATTTGTTCATGAATATCACTTGGGTTGACTGTGATGAGATCCTTCAACCAGCCTTATTAAAATTCATAAGCCAAAGTCGCACAAATGCAGTACATTTAAGAACAAAATACTCTCAAATAAGAAATAAGATGTGTAATACTACTGGCATAATTAGGTGTTGCTGTGTACATTTCTCAAGTCTTCCGCCTATGTGTCAGGATTGAATCTTAAATAAACCTGCTGCTGGTGACAGTCAGGAGACAGAGATCATCCCACACACAATGTTCAGTTTGATGGATGTAGTATTTTGGGTTTATGAGCTGTACAGGATTATAGACTGGCAGTGTTTGGCTCATCTGTGTGAGCTGAGAGAAAGATGAGTGCTGTCACGCTACAGTAATGATTCTGAGAAGTTCAATATTTCTTCAGGCTGTTAAAGCATTGAGTCATGGACACTGGTATTGCACTTCTGCAGTAAAGAGTGGAAAAAATAGTCTGTTATCCACTTTTTGTAAAATATATAAATATGTCATACATATAGACAACATTAATTATTCTATACTAAGGCAACTATTATGCAAATAGTGATAAAGGGCACTTGAGATACAGCTGAAAGCCTCAATATCAACAGAAAAACAGGTTTCACTTTTACATAGTAGTAAAACGGTTGTAAAATTTTTGCTGGGTTTTATCTTAGGTTTTCTTGACATGTTTTGTTTGTTGTTTCTGTATTGGACAGATTTTTACAGGTTGCTGCAGAAATCTTGACTGGTTGTAATATGAAATGCTAATTAAAATGTTTTGAATCTCATGTTTTTTTTTTTAATGGTCTGTAGAATCACCTTGTCATTAACATCAAGTGTTTTGTCACTGAAATGCTATCAAAGTTTTTTTTTTTTTTTTTCAGTCTTTCAGAACTTTAATTCATTGAGGGTTTTATTTTTATCTTTGAAACTGGGGTCTAGTTTTCTCATTCAGACACTCAACAAGAAATGTCAGCCATTAAAAACTGGTCACACATAAGAGTTTTATTATTGTAAAAGTTAATTGTTTTTATTGCCTGCATCCCATGAAGTGCCTGTTGTACTCCAGGAAGATTAAATAACCCGCAATAACCAACTGCAAACCAGTTGTTTCTCAACCTTTTTGTCTTTCCACATCCCCAAATTGTCCAAGATAGGCTAAGATGACTGAAATTTTTATTTATTTATTTTTATTTATTAATTTTTTCAGATTTAATTTTTTTCAATCATTACATGTCATTCTATAGATTATTTAATATAATTGAAATTTTGCTTTTATTTTAGTGTCATTTAAATTTCACAATTGATTATTTTATTTCAAACTCAGCTATGCTTAAGTCTCCTATTCGGGCCCCGGCCCCCGGGGTTGAGAACCACTGCTGTAATTTCCCCATCCTCAGCTCTCTGATAATTGTGTGTCTGTATGACAGAATTTGCCAGATAGTTTCTAACTACATGTGAATGCATTGTCTGGTAACACTAACAAGCTTGGCCAGTTCATTTTCATTTAGCCTGGGATGAATGCATTTATACAGGCCTGATCTTTGTTCTCAGTCTGTTAGCTATGGTAATACCAGCAGCAGCACACAGAGAGATCAAGGTCTCAGAAGAAAAGGACAAGCTGCAGTGTAGGACGTTTATAAGTAGGATTTTTTGCATATGAACATCTCTTAGCAAGGAGTTCTTCTTTCATTCTTGAGTATCTGAATTACTGTCACTGACATGTGTTTGTTACTACCAGCCTGCTGTGTTCAAACACATGACTGATGTTTCAAAGTCTTTGTAATGAATACCGGACTTTGACTTGATTAAAACATCACTCCTCATTAAGAGCTGCATGATAGGACTTATAGATGGTTACATTTTCGGAATATGAAAGTGGGTGCAAGAGTTGATTGAGTTTACTAGGGTGTTGCTAATAGCAGTGTTGCAATGAAAAGGGGTTTTTAGGGCATTGCTAGAAGTTGCTGTGTGGGGGGGTTTCCAGGACCCCTGTTTGTGTGTTTTGGCTTTATGATTTGTTACGTGTTTAGATTTATTTATTTTTTGGAGGTGGGGCAGGGGGGCTTGCTTTGGGTTTTGGGGGTGTGTTCTGTTTGATTTTATAGGAAAATTTCTAGGTGTTTGCTTGGGTATTATAGGTGGTTGCCAATTGGCACTGACAAGATGCCCAAAGTAATAATTATTATCATTATTTTTTATTTATAATATATTTTTTATTTATTATAATGCTTGGTGTTTTAATTATTTGTTTTTGGTGTTTTGTATGCTACGCTGTTTGTGAAGTGGGTGTCAGGGCATGTGCTAGTTCGGTTACTAGCTGTAGTGACTTACTGGTCCAAGTGAAAAGAGCCTACAAGGTTTTGATGTTCATCTTCTGGTGTCTAGCTTGGGTCCATTTATATTGCCTGGCAGGTGGTTCTCATAAACCTTTTCACTCTGCAAAGTAGTAGCACAGTTTCTCAAGCTGTGCAGTCTGAGTACGAATGATACACAAGTTACTCACCAGGGCGGGTTTACTGGGTTAGGTATTTGTTAAAATCACGTTATGAGCAAACAATAATAATATTAAAATTTGGCCCTAACAAGCACCATAATAATGAGTTCTCCTCAGTTTACCCTGAGAATGTTTCCTTAAACCCTTTATGACTATGGTTCAGAAATGCTCAGTCAGGTTTTTTTTTTTTTCTTTAATGATTCGTTTATCACTGGACCATTCTACGGACTTTGTTCTCCAGGGTTGCATGACATCTCATTTGCTTCCCGCGGTAGGCACAATGTCAGGCTAATGAAAATCCCATAGGGATAGCAATGGAGGAGATTAACCGCCTGCCCAATTTGCTTCTTTTGTCACAAGCGATAATTTTGCCCTGTTGTACAAAGGTTCATTGATTGAGGTCGGTAAATTCTCTTGCCATAGATTAACGAGAAAAGCCTTATCTGAAACTGCTAATGCTCAGAGCGTGCAGAATTTATGCTTGTCCCAATGAGACATTTTGGATGAAGGACATAATGAGAAAATATGTAAATGATAGAATGAGAGAGATATAATCAGGTATTTTAACACATTTATAGTGATTGTGAGGCTTCCTACATGAGCAGCCATTCAAGGTCATGTGCTCAAGATGTGTTCTGTAATTTATAGTATTGTTTTTATGCCTTATCAATTAGAGATTTTAAAAAAGAGACATGTTTTTATTTATTTATTTATTTTTTTTTAGTTAAAGGTATATACATTTTGTAAAATGCTTCCTTTGTTTTTGTATGTACAATGCAATCAGTTGGATCCAATATTATTTATATGGACAAAAAGCAACATTCTACTTTTGTGTTCCACAGAAATTCATAGTGTAAAAACGAGTAAACGATGACAGAATTTTGCATTTCATTTCAGTTTATTCATAAAGCATTTGAAATACTTCACAAAAAGTATAACACCCAATGTTAATTTTTTTCTGGTTTTACTGTTCCATGAAATGTGTGCCTAGTTCTATTGGATGCTTTTAGAACACTTAAACTAATATATGGAATGTTATTAAGGTGCTTGTGTGTGAATAATGACAGAATTTTTAATTTTGTGTTAATTGTTTATTTTAATAAAAAGGGATTTATTTTTTACTTATTTTTTTTTTCATTGTAGTTTACTCTGGCCTACTGTTGAAACTACCTGAGATTTTTTTTGCAAGATGGCAGTGATTTCCTCTGATGTAATTATCGCATGATTAATATTGTAATTATGTTACTATGGCTAATACATAAAACTACAGACCTGAAATTACACTAATGACTGATTACACACATACCCCATACTGCATTCTCGGTAATTTAGCCCACTTGGGTACTTTTATCTGCATAAAGAGCCATTCATGGTCAAGACGCCTGTATAAAAATACAAGGAAACACTAACTTGATGGAGTGAAAGTGCTCAAAGCATCTGGTATTTTATGCAAATAGGATCACTATGTGCATTTGTATTTCCTACCACTTATGAAACTCATTTCTCTGCTTACCAGTAGAATTAGCGCACATGAAACCTTCAATCTGCTAGACCTCAGAGCAACATATTATGCATTCATTTAAAATATTTTCTTCCGTTTCGATGAATAGAATCAGTGCTCATGAAAACACTAATGCTGCGTTCTCTCACCTGCCGGCTGCCAGTGTTTAATGCACTATTTCATATCTGTTTGTTTGTTGATAGGTGTTCTGACTGGAGGCGTCATTCATTATAAATCAGAGGTTGTAATTCGCAAGTCAAACCTCTGTTCGTGAGAAAGCAATCAATGGCAATATCAAAAATTAATAAGGGCAGAAGGGAGGATATGGCCATAATTAAATTACAGTGTGCTTGCTGACACACATCTGTCCCCTCTGGTTGGCTGGACGTTTTGTCATATTTTTATATGTTTTTGTTTGCAAGGACAAATTTGCTTAAAAATTTAATGTGTTAAACTTTATTGACAGCATTTGTGGCAGATGATCTCAGAAAGTAATTTGGGCTAAATTCATCTTCATCTCCGGTAGTTTACACGTAGTTGCCTGACTAAAAGACTATTGAAACTTTACAGCTCAAATAACACATTAATTAGTAAAATGCTGTATATTAATTAAAGTGTTTAATATAATATAATGCGGCAGAGTTTATGTATTTTTGTAGGCCAAAACCCAGAAACGTGTCAGCATTTTAGCCACTCCAGTTCTATTGTCCCGAAATCAATAGGTTTTTTTTGAATGCATATTTGGTTAAATGGCTGAAAAATAAGGTATGCTGTTAAAGGAATAGTTCACCCCCCCCCCCCCCCCAATAAAAAAGCTGAAAACTTACTCAAATCATCTACATCTTCGATGGCCCGAGGGAGTTCCTACACTCAAATTTGGCATTACATCACTTTGCTCACCAATGGATCCTCAGTAGTGAATGGGTGCCGTCAGAATTAGGAGAAACAAACAGCTGATAGAAATTCACAAGGAATTCACATGATTTTCAGTCCATCAATTAATGTATTGTGAAGCAAAAAGGTGTGTTTCTAAGAATTTTTTTAATTTATTTATTTTTTTATAACATGAAACCATTATTTCTGGATAAATACAAGTTCATACTCCATAATAATGTCCATCCCCTGTTGTCTCCTCTCTCATATCAAAATCCACGACGTATTTTGTTTAGAACTGCTTGCTTTGTAAACAGTGCTTGATCTGTGCAGATTCCACTTCTGTTTCAGACAAGACGATTTCTTCAATGGAGAAAGCAATATTATGGATTATGGACTTTTATTTTTGGGTGAACTATTCCTTAAACACAGCTCAAGATCATGTAATAGCCCCTTGGGATTTTTTTTTTTAAAGCTTTTACTTATAGAAAAAAAGGTTGCTAACAAGTAGATAAATGGTGACTATAGAGGGTTTCTGAGACATTAAACACCATCACACGCTGTAGGTAAACTCATAGTCTTGTTGTGTTTATAATCATGCTCTTGCAAACTGTTCTGATTCAAACTCAGGGAAATGTTAAATACAGACTGAAAGAGTTTGTAGTAATTATTTATGGTGACATTGAATGCAACTGTGTTCGTTTATAGCCCATGTTTAGCTTTTTATTTGAGGCTTCAAAATTCACAAAAGTTGTGTGATTCATTTGTGAGCATTATCACATTGAAAAAAACCCTGAAGATTATCATGTTGAACCCAGAACATTGCTTCAAATCAGGTTTACTTCAATTCAGATCACAACTGGGCACAGACAGCAGACTTTGTAGTGTGATGTTTTTTTTACCCTGTGCCACACATAAAGCTGTCATTTAAAAAGAAAATCGTTCTCTGTTCGAATATCACTGTAACTAAACTGTCAAATGTGCAGCCAATGTGTGTGCCATTTAGCTTGCACAGTGGAGGAAAACTAGTTTGAATAATTAACAAGTGCAGGATTCCTAAATGGGGCCATGCATTTTAAACAAAGGAGACTTTTCCTTAGTGAGAACTGAGATAATTGATAAATGCAAAAGAGAATGTAGAATTAAAGCTGGAGTCCAAATGGAAGCATATTGGGCATGAGTGGGTGTGAATACTGTGCCTGAATTTTCTGAACAGAGTCCATGAGGTGTTCGCAGAGAGCGAGAGAAACCGCACACAGGTTAATGTGAGAATGATGTAAGGTCATATAAATAAAAAAAGAAAGCTTGCTCTCATGGGTATTTTGATTTATGCTGACTAAAGTAAACCTACATTTGCTGACTAGCTGCTGTTAGGGTGAAGTTCAGGATAAAAACTGTGAGATTAAATACACTGCTGAGGATAGACCTGACAAATTTGGACATAGTGCTGGCTTCTGGGCACGTTATTATGATGGGCTGAAAACAGGCTCAGATTCGACTGACTGCACACTACAGGGGGAGAAAAATAATGTAGTTTGAGCTTGTTACACCATGTCTTGTTCTTTTAAAAGAGGAGAGCTGTATTATTGCATATTAGGGCTTGATTGATGTGCATAATTATGTACCAAAGGGTCAAGTTTTGGCTTACCACTTTCCAGTTGAGCCCTGTTGGTCAATTCTGTAACACAGTCTGCAGGCCAGAGTAGCAACACTTAACAAAAAAGGTGAACTGAATGATTGGAGAACTTTAGAATGAAATCATTTTCACCAAAAGGTCCAGTTATGATGTGTTGATTTAAACATTACAAGGTAATAAAAAAGGAAACCTGTACACAGATAAATTGTTCAAAATGAGTTTTTCATTTAGAAAGTAGACAATGAAAATTCATTTCATGCCATCTTTAAAAAGCGTATTTAAAAATCATGTGCATGTTAATTATACTTTTTGCCAATTAGTCCCCTTAAATAGTTTGATTTTTACCATCATGTGTTCACTTATTTGAATCACCTTCAATGAAACTGATAATCATAAACTTTTAGTCTTTTATCTTAAAATATGTGATAGTTTTACATGTTTTAAATATGACATTAAAAAAAAATTAAATAATGGATCAAATTACATAAAAATTTGATCTTTGTCATTGCAAGCAATGACCTCATGGGTCTGAAAAATTGTATAGTGTGTATACTTAAAAATAGGTGTTTCAGGAAAGTGTTCAGAATGAGCTAGTGCAAATTTAGTGTTTTAGGAGAAAATAAAATGCCCTGGTGTCATTGTCCCCTATCATCAGGCCGGTGGTGCCCCTGGGCTTGAGGTTATGTTTGGGCCCCATACCTATACTACAAATGCCCTCAACTAGAACATTATTATGGTGTAACACAAAATACACTAAAAATAAAATCTGCTTTCAGGTTCATATACTGTGTATACAATTAATATGCAACATAGTCAAAGTTTAAATGTAATATTAAATAGTCACTATAATATAATTAACAGGATGTGATCTCTCCATTGAGAGATCAAAACCCTGAAAAAAAAAATACTGAGCAGAAAAAAACCCAAAGAGATGTGTGTGTGTGTGTGTGTGTGTGTATATATATATATATATATCTATAATATATATATATAATATATATATATATATAATATATATTAGATATTATATATATAATATAGTATATATATATCTAACACAATACATACATATACATATATAATGAAAATTTGTCACCTCTGGTGTCCTTTAATGTCAGATTCTTACATTAATAAATTCATCTGAATAAAAAAACATGTTTAAACAATCAAATGAAAGCACTATAAACAAAATCCATAGATGGATTTTATATAAGTTATGTTTAAGTTTAAATACAACATTAATGCAGAAATATTAAATGCTTGCAAGAATGAAATAATGAGCTACTTTTTAAAATATGAAACGACAACTGCCAGCAGGTGGCAGCAACTGATATATCTTCTATATAAACCGATTCGTTTAAAATGCTAATTCATTTAACTTAGCAAAGACTGTACTTATAGTCTGTTTGAACCATTTAATGCCGAGAAACAAAACACTGTGTTGCTTGGGGATGCATTGATGGAGCAAAACAGAATTTTGCGTTTGAATGTTACTCAGTAAATTGTTGTTTATTGTACGTTTGCGATCGTGCAGATATTCAGAAAAACAGGACTCTAGTTTGTGTTATAGGTTAACTCCTATATCATTAAATGCAGGGTTCATTCTACCCCAATAAATTACCATGACTTTTAAGGCAATATTCATGACCTATATGCTCCATTATTTTACACAAATGTTCAGATTTATCATAGCATATGCTAAGGAAAATTCTGATTAGCCTATTTATGCTATTTGTTTGCTGTGCCAGACGTAACTTCATGCAGAGAACATAAGTTACATAATCGCATAACTGAATGCCAGAATGATAAATTAAGTGTTGTCATTTGCTTAGCCAGTATTATAAATTGAACTCAGGACCTGAATTCCATTTTAGAAACAGTTTTGGTGGAAAACAGAAATGCTGCACAAATGGAATAAACTGTAAATTAAAAAACATAAATTCACTGTAAATTAAACGACAGATTAATTCTTAAAATTAAAGTTACAAAAGTTATTCAGTCAAGAGCAATTTTCCGAACGTGCGAAACCTGCGGAATACGCAATCCCGCACCGAGATTCAGGACACGGTTAAACATAAACTGTATTTATTATATAGAGATTTGTAAAATAAATTTCCATGACTTTTTCCAAAACTTTCTTGGTTTTTTCATGACCGTACGAACCCTGTAAATGGATATTTTTATTTTTGATTATATGTTTCTGCTCCACTCCATTTTATTACCATTCGGTATAATGGTAGTGAGACGGGACAAAGTCCCTGTAATCGATATTAGGGTAGCCTTTGGATGGGAGAGACGCCGCTCAAAACTCTTCAGATTAATTTAGTGGAACATTAATATAATATACACTCAAATCCTCTGTAAAGAAAAATGAGGCGTGGAACGTGTCACGAAGGATTCATCCAATTCAGAGTGCCAGTTTAATGAATGACGTCAGTCAGTGCCTCGTAGTCAGCAAGCGGCGAACTGTGAACTCTCCCACCCTCCAGAAACTCTCCCCCTCCTGCCTTTTATTAGTGGTCGTATGTGAGTCGAGACAGAAAGTAAATGGTTTATCCATCCCTGATCATCTCACTGTGTGTTGTTGGCAGTCTACGAGCTAGTTTACTTTCGCGGCAAGCCCGGTTAAGCGAGCTCTTACAATATGTTCACTCCTGAGTGCCATTATAATATGAGTTATGTCGCGTCTTTTAAATGAAGACTCTGGATTCAAACTGTATGAACGTGTTCACTTTACTTTCTTTAGGCAACGTTAAACATACATAACTCACTGGCGCTTCCTCGTCGCCTTTCTTGTGACATCATCAACCTTTCGCCAACCTAGAACACCATAGCAACAACACCACATCTCCCCTTTCTAGAGATCAAAGGGTAGACTACCTTTGTCTCAACAGACCTTAGAGGATTATTCTGCCTCTTTTGATGGAAGGTCTGCTCCTATCTAACTCTTAAACAAACCAAGTAATTATTACATTTGTCTTCATATTTCGAACATTCTTTTTTTTTTTTTGTTTTTTTTTTTTTTTCCCGATGTACATTAAGTGGCAATGTATTTGTAACTATAATGCAGCACGTAAACCACACACTTGTTTACAGGTTCAACCTTGCAGGTTTCATGATCCGTCTCCCACAACCTAGTTCTGGGTGTAGACACCACATCAGGAATGTCCTGCTCCTCTGATTCCTGAGTGACAGGGTGCGACTCAGTGATTGTATCCGAGGACTGATCTTGATTGTATCATTTTTATACATCCTTAGCTGACGCTTGCATAGGTACCCAGATGGTAACGATTACGTCTCACAGTCCCATGTTGCATATTCACAAGGTAAGACCGTGGAGCAAAGTGACTGGCCACAATCGTTCCTGATTCTTTAGCATCAGACACCCAGAGACTTCTTCCCCTGGCTGTAGTGTGCTGAGTTTTCTAGCTCTATGATGTTTATTGAAGCGCTCTGCATCTGCACTCTTTCTTTCCTTCTCTTTTCTGAAAATTGCATCAGTATCAGGAAGTGCTGGATCTAGCAATGATGAGAGTGTGGGCACAGTTGTTTCGCAGCCTTCTTCCCATAAGAAGCTGTGCTGGGCTGTACCCATTCTGCAAGGGAGTAGCACGATACGCTAGGAGAGCAAGGTAAGGGTCATCAGCTTTCTTGAAAAGAGCTTTTATTGTCTTGACTGCACGTTCAGCCTCTCCATTGCTCTGGGGGAACTTTGGGCTGCTAGTAACGTGGACAAATCCATAAGAAGCAGCAAAAGATGCAAATGAGTGCCCAGAGAATTGTGGCCCGTTGTCTGTAATTAGCGTCTCTGGAACTCCATGCCGTGCGAATATGGATTTCATGTGGACAATGACGTCAGTAGACTTGCTGGGTGATAACTGAGCAATCTCCACATACCTGGAATAGTAATCCACCACTAGCAGGTACGTCTTACAATGACGTCAGTAGACTTGCTGGGTGATAACTGAGCAATCTCCACATACCTGGAATAGTAGGGCATGAGTGGTTCTTTTGGGTTTAGTCTCTCCTTGAGGCATGTCCTGCAGTTGAGCACCAATTCCTTCAGCTGATTACTTAACCCTGGCCACCATACTGATTGTCTTGCCTGCTCTCTGCATTTTACAAAGTCCTAAATGCCCCTCATGCAACTTGCTAAGGACACCATTTCTCATAGCGGCTGGAATGACCAACCTCGTGCCTCTCAGCAACAGGTCGTCCTGCACAGTTAAGAGAGCCCGTTCTGCCCAGTAACGCTTCAGTATTGGATCTCTCCGGCTGTGCTCTGTCCACCCTTCAACACACAGTTTCATCACACTGGAGCACACCTTGTCATTCTTTAAGTCTTGTCATTCTTTAAGTCTTCTCTCAGCTGTCCCAGGTAGGTTGTGCTTGCTGGCAAATTCCCCATGATAGCGTCAACATAAAGGTTAGTGTCCTCCCAAAACTCTCTCTCTTCATGAAGCTCACACTGCTTTACCGGAGCACGTGACAGAGTGTCAGCTACCCACAAATCCTTTCCTGGCACGTGAACAATGGAGTAGGAGTAACGCATCAGTCGCATTTTGAACCTCTGGATACGAGGAGGGAGAGCATCCAGAGCTTGCGATCCTAAGAGACTCAGTAATGGCTTGTGGTCAGTTTCCAATGTGAAATGTTTGCCAATGACAAAGTCTTTGAATCTTTCGCATGCCCATGTGAGCCCCAAGGCTTCTTTCTCCACTTGCGCGTATCTCTGCTCAGTCTGAGTAAGAGATCTTGACGCATACGCTATTGGCTTCCAACCTTCTGGCCACCTTTGAAGTAGGACGGCTCCCAGTCCGTAGGACGAAGCATCCGCTGACACTTTACAGTCTCTATTCGCATCATAGATGGCAAAAGAACAGGGGGGATGACAGTACGTCTTTCAGAGCCTGGAACGCATTGGCTTGTTCAATGCCCCAAATCCAACAGTTCTTTTTCGACAGCAGGTCATGGAGAGCTTTGTCTTTATCCGCCAGTCGGGGAATAAACTTCCCAAGCTGATTTACCATCCCCAGAGAGCTCTGCAATTGACTCACATTTGAGGGCTCCGTCATGTCCCTGATGGCTGCTGTTTTCATGGGGTCTGGGCTAATGCCATCAGCAGAAATATAATGTGCCCCAAAAAGTGTACTGTCTGCTTTGACAACTCACACTTCTCGACATTAAGGGTCATGCCTGCCTTTTGCATTTTCCTCAGTACTGCATGCAAACGGGTGTCATGTTCCTCCCTTGTTCTCCCCCACACCAGAACATCATCAAATATGACACACCGTGCCTTCCAGTCCTTCAGTAACCTCTGTAGCCATTTTATTCTGGAAGTGTTCTGGCGCAGATGATATACCGAAGGGAAGCCGTTTGAAAAAGTAACGGCCAAATGGAGTTATGAACGTTGTGTAGCGCGCAGAATCCTCTGACAATGGTATCTGCCAGAATCCCATATTGGCATCTAACTTACTGAAGATCTGTGCTCCAGCAAGCATTCCTAATGTCTGTTCAACTGATGGCAGGATGTATTTTTCCCGGCGAACTGACTCATTTAACTTGGAGAGGTCTACACATATCCGAACAGCACCTGACTTCTTTGGGACCACCACCATGCCAGCACACCAGTCTGTTGGTTCCTCCACCCTGCTGATTACCCCCAAAATCTCCATACGGCTCAGCTCTTCTTTAACTTTACTCATTAAAGGTAACGGGATACGTCTTGGGGGTTTTAAGAGAGAATGGAGAAGCCCCCGGTTTGAGCCTGATAACATATGGCTGTCGTACTTCCCCCAGACCGCTGCACAATTTTGGATAACTTGTCTTTAATATTTCCATATCAATGTTATCTAATCGTGCCACAAGCTCAAGCTTTGCAATAGCCGGTCTGCCCAGAAGTGCAGTGTGCAGATTTCTGATTATGTACACATCTTCCTCAGACTGTTTTTCACCTCTCTTCACAGCAGACTAGTAACTCCCACAACATCTAAGGGAACTTGCCCTGGACCAAGTAATGGCCTCGTTGCATCTTTGAGGGTAGGTAGGTCTTTATTAAAAATCTCCTCAAACACCTCTACTGGAATGACAGTGACATCCGCGCCGGTATCAATCTTAAACGGCACACATTTGTGTCTAATGTTTAAGTTTACCAATCCATGGTTCGCCAGTACCTGTGATGCTGCCAAGAAATACAGGGTTCCCCCCCTCACACACTTCACGCAAGTTTTTGATGATGGTGCACACCCGCTTATAGTGCCCTTTTTTCCCACAGGAGTGACATTTTACGTCATTTGCTGGACAGTCACGTTTTGCATGTGCTGGGGAGCTACCACACTTATGGCACTGGTTGCTATTCATCTTACTGGAGTGTACTATATGTGATTTCTGTTTAGGACCATTTCCTTTTTTCGGTCTCCCCACGTTATACTTTCTTTTGTACACTCTGTCGACAGAGCCCGCATCTGCAGCCAC
This sequence comes from Cyprinus carpio, assembly GCF_018340385.1. Lineage (NCBI taxonomy): Eukaryota > Metazoa > Chordata > Actinopteri > Cypriniformes > Cyprinidae > Cyprinus > Cyprinus carpio. The sequence goes on along the minus strand of NC_056584.1, from coordinate 30,318,520 downwards.
AGTGTCAGTCCACACTTCTCAGCGCAGCTTGCTGTCGTTTCACCTCCTCACTTTGCCGCGCCATTGCTATTGCTTTTTTTCCAAGGTCAGCTCATGATCCAGCTGCATACGCTCAGACAGCCGTTTGTCAGCCAACCCCACGACGAGCCGGTCCCGAATTAGCTCTTCATGTAATGCTAAATAATTGCAATGTTCAGCCAGAGCATACAAAGCTGTCACAAATGAATCAACAGTCTCATTTTCCTCCCTGTTTACGCATATTGAAACGTGCCCGTTCGTAAATTACATTTCTTCTCCCAACGAAATGTGCCTCAAAACCTGCTTTTACTGCGTCACACTTTGTTTTGTCAGCGTCTGCCAGTGGTAACCCATGGAGAATATCATCCACCTCATCTCCCATGCAGTAAATGAAAAGTATTCACCTGATTTTCATCCGAGTTTTCTTGGCAGGTTGCTCGCCAATCGGAAACCGTTCAAACCTTCGGATGCCCATTTTGCCCATTCTTGTGGTTTAGAGAAGTTCGAACGGCTCAGGCGGCCGTATGCTGAAAGTAGCGCTCGGTCCCGCTGCTCTCGGTGCAGCGACCGCATTATCTCCGCCATCCATTTCAGCTCGCACGTTCTTCCCACGGTCTCCGTGGCTTCGCGTGCAAAACTCAATCAGGTAAACACGTCAAACTACAGCACTTCTGACACCATGTCGCGTCTTTTTAAATGAAAACTCTGGATTCAAACTGGATGAACCGTGTTCACTTTACTTTCTTTAGGCAACGTTAAACATACATAACTCACTGGCGCTTCCTCGTCGCCTTTCTCGTGACATCATCAACCATTCGCCAACCTAGAACACCATAGCAACAACACCACAAGTTACATCTCTGGATGGCGATTCATATTATTATCTGTTTATATTTGTATATATATTAGGTGATGATCAGTTTCTCTGTGACTGCGTTGTAATGGAGTCTTTATATCTAATGGGCAAGAGTAAGCTCACGACGCCACCTTGAGGACTGTGTACTGCAACAACTTTTATAATGTGTTATATGTATTATTGCTGTTGTGAATGGTATTTAATCAGCTGTTGATCTTAATCACAATTCTTATTATTATGCTGATGTATTTTTCAGACCACTCAGTGTTACCACTCATCCTAATCAACAGTAAACGCCTACTTTGGTTCAACTGAGTCTTACGTGTTCTTACACCAGTGCGGATACATTTAAATAGCGGCACCATCAGCACAAATAGAAACAACAGTCCGAGAGAAACAAAACGGATACCTAATTCTATGCGAGGATGAGTCTTTAGATATTATCTGATTCGTTAAATACAGTCTTTCCTAATTGCAGCTCTTTTGGTCACTCTTTTCGCTAGAAGGCTTTGGAACTGTAAAAAGTAGCCATGTGATCACAAATTAATCGGGGGGATTCGGCGCAGACGTGAGTTTCATAGGCTACGTATGTCCCTTTTAAAAAAAAAAAAAAATTCATAAATTCCAGTTTATGCTGTTTGATTATGGCTCCGAAGGTCGTAGTTGGAAGCTGTTAGCCCCAGCTGGCCTGTGTGCACAGTTGAAATGCGGCTATAATTTCTGACTGGCACATAACTGAACAAATCAAACAAATGTAAAGGGGTCTATGCGGGTCCCCCTCACCAAGGCGGGGCCCCTAGGCTGCAGCCTGGCCTTAAGCTTAATGCCCAGGTAAGTCAGGCCACGCCTATCATCAATATGAACTGGTTTTATTCACGTCAAAATCTTATTCTGAATGAAACATCACTTAATATCCTGTACCCTTTAAAATCATTTCCTTTCTGAGGCTCAGGTTAAAAATAGCTCCTTAAGATAAAAATTTTCACTTTGTGTCGTGTATAAAGGAGGCAGAATGTCCTAAAGAATAAACAAACTATGATGCGCAAGTTGAGATGCATATTTTGCATTCAAAGATTGATTTTTGTCACTGCAAATTCATATTCATATATCTGGAAATACTGCCCTTCTGTGTACAGCTGGGGTTCTTCAGGGCTTTTAAATATAATAATGTAAATGCATATGCCTAAATTATGATGGACTGATAAGCCTTTAGCATTTGTCTCATATACTTAAAGATACGGTGGCTGTTGTTCTGCAATGAGTTTAATGATAAATTATAAACAACACTCATAGTGATCAAATAAACAGCTTAACTCACAGAGTACATCTTGTTTATATCTTTGGGAGTCATTAATACAGATTATGATTGAATGTAATGAGTATTCACTCACAAAACAACACCTACGCCAGCAATGCATCTAAATGGGAAGCATAGCATGGTGCTGTATCACAAGCAATCAAACTTTTGCATCATATTTTGACATATTTCTTTATAGGTACTATAAAAAACATACTATAACATGATCCATTTCTATTCTTTCATATTTTTGGATGGCTGAAACATTACCTTGGTAAAGCTAACAAACAGAGTAACTCATTTTTTTCAAGTCCGTTTTAGTATGGAAAGAAAAAAAGTGTCCAGGGTGCTCAAGGAGTTCAAAAAAGAGTCATTTGAAGGTGCTCTTTGGGGTCGGGAAGTTTTAGTATCATTGATATACTATTACAGTTATTGTTAATATTTTGAGTTACTTTTATATTGTCTGTCTGCACAGTTTTATTTTGCTTGTCATTTTTTTTATTTTTCTTTAAGTATATATATATATAATATTATTTATTCTAGTTTGTTTTATTTCAGTTAACTTCTGTTTTAAATGATTAACGCTTGAATATAATGGGTTGGATGATTAACTTTGATTTTTAAGTGTCAGGCCAGGTTAAATCATTCCTTAGGGTAACAACTGCACATTTTTCCCTTTTTTTACGGAGTAATATATGAAAATCCTGACAGAAATTGAGAGCGCACTGCATGAAGAAAGGAAAAGAAATTCAGAGAAAAAAAAAATCACAGAGAAATGTTTTCTCAACGGAGAGCTCTCAAAACAGAGCATTATGTTTAAGATAGAGGCTCTGACAGACGGAAAAACAGGAAGACTATCAAAGCTCTCTGTATCTAGTTCACTCCCGGGTGCTTCATGAAATGGTGCACAGCTCTACATGAAAGGAACCATGCAGTCTGGTTTCTTCTATCACTTGCATTTAAAAACAATATTTACACAACATAAGATGTACACAACAATGTAACACAACATAAGATTACCTGTTACATGCAGTTGCTTTACTGTTTGAACAAAAGGCTTGCTGCTTATTAGCTAAAATTACAAGAATCTCACTGAGTGAACAAAGACTAGTATTAACAATGTTCTATAGAAAAGTTTTAATTGGAAAACTATTGTTTCTAGCAGTTATTAAGCTAGGGTGTTGCTGGGAAGATGCTTACTGGTCCAACTGATCCAAAAATTGATTGAGACCATTTTGATGAGAGAAGTAGCCTACTGAACAATAAATATTCAGTTTTGCGATGTTTCTGGGATCTGATATTTGCTTGAATCGAATTTCCCCAGCACATCGTATTTTGTATTACTGTTATTCATTTTTAATAAAACCAGACACAGTTGGTATGCTAACAAACAACAAACCTTGACCTGTGAGAGAAAGAAACAGGCAGGAATAAAAGTGCGAGTGGAGATGTGTGATGCCCTGCGTAGTGCCTGCTGCCAGCACTAGATTCATCTACTTTTGAAATATGCGTCTGTGTGCAGAGACCCAGTGCTTGCCAGGAAATAGGATTTATTCTTTTACAGTCCTGTCTGCTCTGTCAATTTTTTATTTTATTTCCAAATTAGAAAAAAGAAAGAAAAATGATTTTTGCTTTGTCTTTGTAATTGCACAAGTGGAATTTTATATAATTTTACAGTTTAATGTCATTTTGGCAAGTTTAACTACTTTTTAAAAAAAATAGCACATTTACATACTGCCGCATCTTCCCTTTTCTTACAGATAATGTCGTATGGTATCTTTGACAATTAATAACACGCACGCACACACACTTCTATATTATTTTTTATTATAATTTGTATTATATATATTTAGATTATATAACATTACATTCTTCAAAAATCATTATGCTTTAGACAATTTTTATGAGCTCAAATACAGCAGTCCTTTTAATGTGGATGTTTTTCTTCCGTTCTCCAATAAAATGAAACCTGTAAGAAAATCTATTGTCAGTTTATTAAATATGGTAGTGCTGTGCCCTTTGGAAAATGTTTTCAGGCCAAAAGTGGAAGCTATTAATAATGTTATAGGGTGCAGAGAGGGAGCAGTTGTTTTTTGGGCTCTATATATCTTGTCTGAGGTGAGACTGGGAGTCAGCATGCCCACTCCTCTGAGCATCAGAATCGACTTGCACTGGCACCCATGCCACGCTGCTAAGAAACTTTACCCTGCAGATGCAATTAATCATAGTGAAGGTTTAATTGGAGATAACCGCCCAGAAGAAGAACCTGTTTTTAACCACTAAATCCTGAATATTGCTGAGACCCCATGACTGTCCTGTAAGAGAGAAGTGATTACTCAAATGCTGAAAATTTATCTCATTGTTATATATATATATATATATATATATATATATTATATATTATATATATATATATATATATATATATATATATATAATATGCATTTTAAGGTCACTTACAGTATGTTTTTGGCTTGACCTTCTTGACTGTCTCCAAGTGAATTTAAGCTCAACCATGTTGACAATGTAAGAGCAACAAATATTTTGGTAGCAGTTTATTTGACAGTATGTGTACTTACATGTACTTACAATGTCTATACCTAAGAAAGTACTGGTAGTTCTGTATAAGGTAACTACTGTACAGGGGTTAAGGTTAGGTTTAGGGGTAGGTTCAGGGTTAGTCCTTAGTTATTACCCAGTTATTGTAACCACCTAGAAATAAGTTCATAGTATGTCCATGTGGAACATGACAGTAAAATAAAGTGCTACTAATATTTTTAATGACTATATAAGAAATGTTAGTGGGTGACACTTTACAAAAGATTCAATTCACCAGCTTTATCTAATGCATGAATTATGGCAAACAGCAAATTTACAGCATTTATTAATTTAGGTTAATGTTAACTTATGCATTTTTTTTTCATTATAAACGACTAATGTTAGTATAAATTAAAACTTAGATGAATAAACGCTGTAAATATATTATTATATTGTGTTGGATATTGCATAAAATAATTTTAACAGACAGTATACATACTTATTGTAAAGTTACAGTACTTTTTTACAGGTTTTCTTTAATGTTGTATTTTTAATTTAGGTTTTAATTAGTTTATTGCTAGAACTATATTTAGACTGTATTTAGAGGTTCAAAATTTTAGCTCCTCATAAAATGTAAAGCTCATATAATGTTTAGTTGAAGGTTAAGCATCACTTGCACCGAACAATTGTTTAGAAGGTTCAATATTTAGTGTTTCAGGCCTTATTTTGTACCGTACTTGTTTAAAGTAAAGGTTTCATGATTTAAGCTCTCTCGAGTTGCACTTTGCTGCCTGCCATAGCAGTTTCACTTTCTTCTTTTCTTTCCCTTCAATAATTCCGCTCCATTCCATACCACAAATGTTACGGTGGCCAAACACAGAAAAAAAGCTGATTGGCATGTGACAATCTCTTTTCTTGAACCATGTTTCATTAATTTTGAATTTAACGAAATGCTATGTACCAGATTAATAAATCAAAAAATAGTACACAATTTAAGCTAGAAGGAAAGGAAGACCGCTTAGAAATACACAAGATATGCTCAGAATACCTTAGCAACCAACACACAGGCAATCACCACTCACAGTTTCATTTGAAAATTTAAAAATTTAATTGATAAATATTGCATACTGGACTAGTTGATGCTTTGGCTCATGTACTCCTCTTGGAGAGCGATGCTGGAAATGGTTGTGCTGGTAATCAGGATTAATTGATTCTCTGGGGTTTCTGAGAAGCAGGAGAGTCCTCCCACCATGTCATTGCTGTTTATGATTTATTCATTACTTTTGAGGAATTGTGTCATGCTGCAATTTGAGGCACATTTCAAAATGTTCGAATTAGTAGCTCAGCTGTTACTGACCTCAATTGCCTGACCTGAGTAGCCAGTATCTTTAGATGTTGTATGTCACAAAGATACTTTTGTATCTGAAAACCAATAAAAAACTACAACAAAAACAAGAAAGAATGTTAAAGAATGTTTTGCCTCAAGCATTTTGTATTAACTGCCGTAGAGTTACAGCATGACTTCCTCCTATTATAAAAAAAATAATAAATACAATTTTTGATGTGTGGCTTTTTTCTTCCAATCCTCCCTTACAAGCCACATTTGTGGAGAATTTGTGATATTGTTGTCACATGCACACAATTACCACTCTTTGTCATAAACTCCTGCAACTGCTTCAGAGTTGCTGTAGGCCTCTTGGTTGCCTCTCTGATCAGTTTCCTCCGGCTCTTTCATCCAGTTTGGAGTGATGTCCTGATCCAGGGAGGGTATGTCTTATACCAAATACCTCCCACTTCTTAAATAATAGACTTCACCGTGCTTCTAGGCATTGATAAAGCCTTTGAAATCTTTTTTTTGTATCCATCTCCTAACTTGTGCCTTGCCACACATAGTTGATTGTTTGCTTCAGTTGCACTACCAAGGACTGAAATGCTTCAGGAAAGCTCTTTTCATGCTCAGCTGATCAAAATAATCACAACTGAAAGTCAAATGGCTTTGTGTGCCATTGAGAAGGTGATTAGCTACACCTGACTGAGTTTACATGTCATTTTTAGGAGGGGGTGATCCTTTTTCCAATTCTGTTTTTATTTATTTATATATTTTAGAATTTTTTTTTCTGACATGTCTGTGTTATACAGTATCTTTCACTTGGATGTAATAAATTGCACTGAGTAAATACAGCTGGATAAAACAAAAACTGTATCTGTCTTCATTTCAGGCTGCAAAACATCAAAATGTGATTATTTTAAGGGGTGTGGGGGATTCTTTTCTATACCAACTGTAAGTGTGCATGTATGTATATGTGTATGTATAAATAAATAATAATTTAGGCTAACCTATTTCATTTTATAAAAAAATATTTTATTTTATTCTCTGCAAACGTAGTAGAAACAAATTCAGAAAATGTAAATTTGAATTGATGAATTGATGAAAAAATTGAAAAAAATTGAGTTAAAAATATCCAATGATTTCGAAGAAGGCAGTGACACCTCAAAATTGAATTACCCTCTAGATTTTCTTGCTGAGATCTTTCTTTCAGACTTTCCTTCAGACATCTGAAGGTTTTTTTTCCCCACAGGAGAATATTTCATTAAAATTCATGATGTTGCCGTATATGATGGTGTTGCCAGCTTAGATCTCATCAGACAGATGAGTCTCTGTGTTTCCGTGATTCTCATATCATAGACAGATACGTGTCCTCACAGGAAGAGCATGTTGCATCTCATTTGATCAATTCTTTACAATTAATTTTTTAAACCGGCTTTTCAAAGTGTTTGAAAATTGACAATAGAGGATTATACAAGTATTGGTTAAGCATCAGTCAATCAAAGCAAACCTCATTTCTTATTATTCATCTATTTTAACTGATTTTCTAATACTTAATAGGCTACTTATACTGATATTTGCTCATAGGTGTTCATACTGACAGCTAGTGACAAAGCAGCTGAAAATCATTAATTTATAACGATTCCTGGATAACCGTGTGAGGAATTGTCTGCGTTTTCAGTGAGTTCATTCATACACTAATAACTGTTAATTTTGTTCATAAGCTATATTATGCAATTCTGCATTTTATATCCAAACACCTTCCCCTCCATAATGTTACATTTTAGCAGTAATAAAACTATTTGTTGTCAGAATATAATATTTTAGTTTTTAGTAAGATATCCCATTTGCGATTTTGTTTTGGCTGTTGTAACCTACTAAGCTTTGAGGAGTAACCTTTTTTTTCCTCATGGACTCATTCTTTCTGTCTTTTTTTACTTGTGGCTTTTGACTCGCATTATTTAGTGAAGATAAAAGAGAGATACAGCACATGCTTCTGCTGTGGGATTTAATACTTCTAATAAATTACAGTTAGCAGTGAACTAGTGAACTAAGATATGGACAGTTATGTGCGACCCACTGTGCCTGAGAAGAATGTTTAAGAATATTTAGGCAACATTCTGAGCAAAAGAGAAGCCTAGATGAGAAAAAACGACTGACGTTTTACTCATGGACAGGTTCAGAATTTGTATAATTTGGGGTGATTTTTTTACATAATGGATTGACACATGTTGAATGGAGCTGAGAGTAGAGTAGACTGGGTACAGTGGTGTTGTTCCTTCCTTCACTCACACAATATTACTATTATAACTTCCATCTTTTGGTATAAGAAATATGCAAGAACATAGCAGCCATTATGAAACATATAAATAAATATTTCGGTTGTCCCCGTGGTCATGAGATCCGTAGTGCTCTGATTTGTAGCTTGAATAAAATAAATAAATAAATAACATTAATTAAGACCATTAAAGGGTTAGTTCACCCAAAAATTAGTCATCCTAGGTGTATATGACTTTCTTCTTTCAGACGAATCCAGTCGGAGTTATATTAAAAATTGTCTTTGATCTTTCAAGCTGTTTAGTGCCACTCAGCTGGGGTGGTGGGGGGGGCGTGTGTTGCATGCATCAGTCCAAAAGAAGTTAAATAAAACAAAGGTAAACAAAGTCCTCCTGTAGCGAATTGATGCGTTTTTTGTAAGAATAAAAAAAAAAAGTCTATATTAAAAATTTAATACTCACTTTAATGTAGCTTGAGGGTGAGTAATTTATGGATTAATTTTCATTTTTGGGTGAACTAACCCTTTAAGCCTTTGTCAAATTAAATGCAAATGAAAAAAAAAAAGTTAAAATGATTGTGAACAGAAAATATTATATTATATTATTAATCTCATTTTCTTTGTTCAAAATGTCTCACAAAGTGATACAAACATAACTTTAAATTGTAAAATACCTTTACTGAGAACATTTTAATTTAATTAAAAATTACCCTGGTCCTCCCCAGCTACACTATTATGGTAGCTGATGAAAAAAATGATCAAAATATCCAAAATATTTATTAATAATTATAATAAATATAGCAATATGTGTTGGATTTATCCAACTTTCTGAAAAAAAAGGGCGATTCAAATTCTATGGTAACTTGAAGAGCTTTCTGTGCATGGATATATTTCCTGAGTATTGAATCCGCTGGAGTTTTTAGCTCATCAAGGATTCAGGTTGTTCACATGTTTGGATACATTTTTTATTGATGAACTAAACTGAATATTTAGCTGTTAGGGCACATTCTGATTAATTGGACAAGGTGTTTCATGTCCGTTATTAAAAGTTATAATATTGCCTCTTTCTGTGATAAATGAGCTGCATTGCATTCTCAGTGAGGTTCATACTTTGTAGCTGCTGAAATATTGCCTCGTTACCTGGTTTTAACAGCCTACGTATATTATGTACCAATCATGACAAATGACTTCTTTGTGTCTGCAGCTTCCTTGCTCTCTTGTTGTGCTAATCTAGTCGGGTCATGATAGAAATGACTCATTCAGTAGCTTTGTGTAACTCTGAAGTCAGTGGTGCTGATTTGATTATAGCTGTGATTTGAAAGCAGTCCACTGCATTATTTTCAGCCTCACCACTCATTGAAGCACTGAAAATAATGCAGACAGAGAGGTTCGTTTAGTCCTGCGGTCCGCTTAACTTAACCTTTCACATCCGATTTGACAAAGTGATTCTGCAGCGTTTATTTGACTTGGCTCTCCGGGTTTAAAGCAATCAGCACGACACTTTCGTTTAGTCAAAACGTTTCTGTCTCTTTCTGTCAGGAAACTAATTCTTTAGATTTGACAATTCCCTCACAGCGAACAAACCTCCAACAGGAAAGTCCCTACAAAGGCTATGGGACAATGAGTCAAAATATGGTTATAAGGTCGGCTGAGGCCATCACATTTTCAAAAAAGATTGTTGTTGTTGTTTGTTGTTGTTGTTGTTGCATTTGTATTCATTTTATTGTCTTTTAAATAAATTCAATTATTGTTCTTTTTTTTTTTAAGTGTGTTGAATTTGGCATCAGGGCATTAAAATTTAAAGGGGTCCTATTATGCTTTTTCACTTTTTCAGCTTTAGTTAGTCTGTAATGTTGCTGTTTGAGCATAAAAAAGATCTGCAAAGTTACAAAGTTCAAATAAATAAATATGAATAAATATGATCGCTGAGTCGGTTCCTCAGCGATCATATTTATTCAATGACATCATTGCCTTTTTAAGTTTAATCCAACCATATCGCAACTCTTGTCTTTCCGTCTCAAACTGTAGACCTCTTGAAATTATTATTAAGACATTTCTTACACCATTTAATGTATTTAAAATGTTTTATGGCTATATGGTAGTTTGATACTACTCACTTAAGGAATTATTAAGGATCTTAATTATTAAGACATTTAATTATTAAGATCTGGATATAGCCCGTCGGGCAGAGTGGTGATGCATTTTGGTAACTTAGCTGACTGAAAAACACAATAGTCCCGGGACGTCGGGCTAGCGATTTTGCGAGCTCTGACATATTTATATGTTTAATTATAATTATATTTTATAGAGTCACTTTGCTAAGTGCATAAATATGATGATTCATTATTGTAGTAATTCATTATATTCATTATTCAGTATTTTGTCAGTTGGAGAAAACATTTAGAAAGCTTATTAGTTTTGTTTTGTTTTCTTTTTTTTTTCTTTTGTGGTTTGAATCTCAGACGTTTTGTTGTTTTGAACCTCAGACCTTTTGTCAATTGGAGAAAATATTATTAGGCTTTTTTTGGTCTTGTCTTGTGGTTTAAACCTCAGACCTTATTTTGTTAATTGGAGAAAATATTTAGAAAACACATTGGCTGTTTTTTGTGTGTGTGTGTGTGTGGTTTGAACCTCAGACCTTTGCAGAGCTTTAACCATTAAACCCCCATTAAAATGAATCAGTCCCAACAGGGATTTCACTTTTCACCTTTTTGTTGGATCAAAGAAGAAAATTACAAGCAACAGGACAAAAATATGCATAAATCCAATAAAGAGTGCAACGTTTTCAGCTGGTATTTTGTATCAGGGTACTACATTTTACAACATAGGTTTAACACTAGGAATTGCAGTAAAAATATCCATCTAGGTACTAGGTAGAGAAAGTTTCAAGGTGCGTAAACAAGAGTTTCACTGCTGTTCTGAGAAAGTTGTTGTTGTTTTTTTGTTTTTTTTTCCCCAGTGTTGTAGCTTCAGAGTCAGACGTTTTCATTTATTAAATATACCATCTGGTTAGCAATAGGAGAGGCTTTGGATGTTTTATGGATCGGTCTCTGGGCCCTTCTAAATTAAAGGAAGAGAGAAATTGCGGAAGACACAAGGAGAAAGTTTCTGTTACACAGGGTGTTAGATGCTTGATCTCTTTTGTAAAGCAGCACATCTGCTGTATTCAGATTTTTGAAAACATTATGAAATGGTAATTATCAGGGACTACTGAAGGTTTTGCGTTCAGAGGCATCTGGCTGTCAGGACCAATAATGTTCCACTTACAATTGTTCAAAGTCCTGTGAGGAGGCTACAGCAGTTCTTCTGTACAGTGAAATCAGACTTCTTACACGCTTCTAAAAGCAATAAGCCTCTGTTGAAGGTTTCTATCATCATGTGTCTAATATTGGTACCCATGTCAACAAGATTACTAGTATAATAATATTATAGTTAAATTACCTGTCTTTACCTCAGAATATCAGCAGCCTGCCTGAACTCCCCTCTTGTCAGTGGTCATGACCCAATGTCAAACCTAGTAACAGTGTTCTGGAAAGACACTGGAGAGTCGACATTATTTTTGACCCCTCGTTTAGCCTACATATCTATCCTCAACCTGAAAGACTAAGGGATGAATTTACTAAGAACAACTATTTATAGAATATCATTCAAAAGGTGTTGGTAAGATTAAAAAAACAAAAACAAAAAAAATTAATAGATGTCTCACCAAGGATGCAAAAATAGTAGTAATGTGAAATATTATTATAATTTAAAATAATTTTCTATTTTAATATAATTTAAAATATAATTCCTGTAATGCAAAGCTGAATTTTCAGCAGCCATTACTCCAGTCTTCAGTGTTTCATGATCATTTAGAAATCATTCAAATGCTGATTTAATGAACAAGAAACATGCTGAATGTTGAAAACAATTACCCTGTTTAATATTTTTGTGGAAACCACAATCATTTTTTTAAGATTCTTTAAATAAATAGAAAGAACATCATTCATTTGAAATATAAATCTTTTGTAACATTATCAATGCCATTATTTTAACTTTTGATCAATTTTCAAAGTGCTTTTAGTGCCTGGTTAAACTAGATTTCTAGATTCATGCAAAAGTTGCACAAATGTTTAGTAAACTCATCCTTAAGTCAGCTTATCTTCCAAGTTCATTCTCTTTAAGTTCTCTGAAATTAGAGAGCAAGATACTTTTCTGTTAATATGTTGAGCCATTTTTTTAAATGATTTTTTTTTTTTTTCACAAAAGAAATATTAAATTTTTGTGTTTTAATATATGTGTGTGAGAGAGTGTGGAATGTGGAAGAGGGGGGAAAGGGGATGTGGGGGGGTGTAGAGAGCTTTTGATTTTTTAACCATTGTGATGAAATAAAGTTCCATCCACCTTGCTCATTTCTCTGCCCCGGTTTATCCATCTTATTCTTTCATCTGTGCATCCATTCATTGCCATGCTATCTTTAGCTTTGCTTTTAAAGCAAAGCACTCCTTTAGCATTTCATCTTATGTGCAATTGCTCTGTTGGTGTGTGTATGTAGACCTGAAAGTATGTGACCTATTGCTTTAATTGTGGTGTATTTGTTGCTGTCATTAATGTTGTTTGTATTCTTTTCAGGAAGCAGCCAGAAATTACTTTGACTCTAAATAAAAGTGGCCTTGAAAATTGCTTGACATAATGGGACAACCACCAGCTCTGTGTCATTATCAATAGTAACAAAGACATGTCACCAAACAATGCATATAAGCAATGTGTCTTGTTTTAGATTACACAGGTCAGCCAAAGTGATTTTAAAGTGTGCCTGCTAATGGGCTAATCCTATCTCTCATTTAGAGCCAAGACACAGCAGTTAAAAATATAGCAGACAAGCATCCACTTATGCATCCCCTTCCCAAAAGTTTGTTCCAAAATGCTGAAATATTTACGAAACTCGAGAGTTTTAAGATTGCTATGAAAATATGAATGAGTCATCTTTTGTCAGAAGCGCTTGGAGGCAGTAGTTCTTGTTTTGGGATTTTACTGCAGGTGACCATGAGTTTAAATGTGATTTCAACACCACTAGGGGCACCAAACGGAATTGCAGTTTGTTTGTTTGAATGCTAGGGGTCGGGACTGTCAAGCTGGGGTGTGACCCTGTTTGATCCTTTTGGGTAGGGGTGTGTTTGTTTTGGTTATTTCAAATATCAACAGCATTCTCAGAAATCACTTATTGCACATTTAAAGGAATAGTTCACCCCAAAATTAAAATTCTGTCATTAATTCCAAACCAGTAAGACCCCGTAAGAATACAAATTTAGTTATTTTTGATGAAATCCGAGAGCTTTCTGACCCTGCATAGACCGCAACGCAACTGAAATGTTCAAGGACCAGAAAGGTAGTAAGGACATCGTTAAAATAGTCCATATGTCATCAGTGGTTCAACCATAATCTTATGAAGCTACGAGAATACTTTTTGTGTGCACTTTGTTTCTGGTTCCCACTTAGCAGCCATCACTGGAGGAACCAGAAGATATTGATGACTTATTGATTAAAAACATTTATGAATGTGAGAAGCATATTGTTTTGCATAGATCTGGGCACTAGGCTTCCTTGACTAATCTCCCTCTTAGTGCTGAGAGTGTGTTAGATGAGGGTACAGACTCGAAAGACTATGAGCCGGGCTGACTGCTAGAGCGTGAGGGAGGAGAAGAGAGCAAGAACGCACTATGATATGCAGCAGAGAGGAGCGAGAGCTTCTAGGGTGTCAGGCAGCACGCAATATTCACAGATGAGAGGAAGCAACATTAAATATGGAAGTGCTGTGATGCTCAGACAGGCTGCAACAGGACATGAATGATGTGATGGCTTTTGTCACGCTCTCTGGAGAAGAAGCTGAGATTTTAGCTTTGGTGGATTTATTCATTCGTTCATTCATATTTTACTCCTCTATTCTCCTCTTTTGTGCAGTAACTCTATAGTGCGGTTATGTTTCTTCACGGAGAGGAGAGTTTGGACTGGCCTTCTACACACTGCTTTTGGCCGAGAAGGTGTCACAGACTTTCCGAATCACCCTGTCCAATTTGTTCTACTCATCTCTGGGCATTTTAATGGCTGGAACAGTGTCAATCACACAGACGGCCAGTTACATAATGGCTTTAAAAGTGTCAGAGCGGCTTTTTCTCATAGCAGTGTTCTGCCACACAGAGATTGCACAACAGCCGTCACCAACTGCTACCTCTTCAGAGACTGTCCTCACCCTCCATCTGACTCACGCACCTTCTGTGAGACACTCTGGGAATGTTCCAATCGCTGTCAGGGCCATGCGAAGTGGACTTCACAGATATTCGGCCAGCTTAAGTGAGATTTCAGAATTGCAGGGAGTGTGTACAAATATTGCAAATATAATAGAAAAAATTTGGACATTGATACATTACTTCACAGATGGCAAAATAGACAACCTATGAAATCTATCTCTCTATCGCTCTGTCTATGCCTCTATATCATGTATGTGTGTATAAATAAATTGTCAAATTTCACTGTTTTAATGTTTTAGTAATTTATTAGAAAAAATGTAAAGCAATATATTTTATGTACACTACCTTTCAAAATTTCTCTTATGTCCATGAGTGCTGTATGATTTAAAAAATTAAAAAAACAGTAATATTGTGGAATATTGTTACAATTTAAAATAACTATTTATATAATATACATTTAATGTCACCCCCCCCCACCACCCCCACCCCCCACCCCCCGTGATCGCAAAGCTGAATTTTCAGCACCCAGTTTTCAGTGTCACATGATCCTTCTGAAATCTTTTTAATATGCAGATTTGCTGCTCAAGAAACATTATTTATTATTATGAATGCTGAGAACAGCTGTGCTGCTTAATGTTTTTGTGGAAACTGTGATACATTTTTTCTGGGTTCTTTGATAAGTAGAAAGTTCAAAAGGACAGCATTTGAAACTAATTTATAATTTCACAAAAAAATCAGTCACTTTTGATCAATTTAATGCATCCTTTTCAGAATAAAAGTATAAATCCCTTGAAAAAAAAAAAAACTGATCCTCGCTAACTTTTGAATGATTGTATATATAAGGCAGTTAATTATTAATATATAATATATTATATATATATATATATAATATAAATATATATATATATATATACATTAATATACTGTATGTGCATGTTTGTTTGTGTATATACTTTTTTATTACAGTATTTACATTAGCAAAGTACATTATCAGAATTAAACCCCCTAATCTGTGTGATCAAAATGTTATAATAATAATAATAATAATAATAATAATAATAATTTTTATGATTTTAATAATTTATTATGTTTGTTAAGAATTTTAATTATAATAGTGGTAATTTATTATTACTTACAATTTTTTAACAGCATCCTCCTGGATATGTGATGATCTAGAGCTTTCTAAATGAACAAATTTGGTCCAGTGAAGTTAACTCCTATGGATATCCCCTGATGAGTGTGTAATGAGCAGTGAGCACTGTGAAGGGAACACAGCTTTTCCATTCTACAGTGACACAATACGGCCTTCTTATTTCCATCTAATGGATGTCACTGAGCTTTATCACATCTATTGTCATGCACAACGCTGGAAAAGGTCACAAAGAGATTTGGCAGATATGAATTATTGACTGATGCCAGCTGGATCCTGAATCCCTCTGCTCTACTGGGCCTGTCTCCATATACACGGCACCAGCTGAGAGCACAGTGGGCCTCCCAATCCCACTATATATGATGTTAGTTGCTGTGGGACAGGCATGGTTTTAGCATGGTTAAAGCATCAGAGTCTTATTCAGGTGCAAAGAGTTTCATTAAAATGAAAATTTCATTAAAATTTTAATGAAACTCTTTGCACCTGAATAAGACTATGATGCTTTAAAAAGCATGCCTGTCCCACAGCAACTAATATGGTAAATTATATCCAACAAAGTACACATCAAAGTAATGATGCTAAGAATCTTATAGGCTGTGAGGATTTCCCTAAAGCTGACATGTGAATAGTTGTCTCCTTGTGCTTCACATTTTGTGTATGGGTCTGCAGTTCTGTTTTGACAGGTGGTGGAAACTGGGATCTATGCTTAATGTGAGCTTGTAAGTAATCATGGGGATACTGCTTTTACTGCCTTACTGATCCCATCGTGCTAAATTTGATGCAAGGTTTTTTCAGTCGTTAAGCTAGCTTATTTACCCTCTCACAGGTGCAGCCAACAAATCCAATGTGACTCGTCATAAAATATTAAGCCTTCCGGTAAAGCACAATTCGTCTTACAGAAAAATTTCACATTAAATCAATCAATCAAGTCCTTCCCAAGATAGCAAGAGAACACTTGATGATGCCATCTGCACAATATAATCTGCTTTCTGACTGATATTCCCTAGACCAAAAAAAAAAAGTGAAACAGGACTTTTTGAGAATCGAATTTAACTTTGACTCTTAAATCATAACGTGTTTTATTTTTTTTTGGCATGCAATCAGTTATTAAAAATATAGTGTAATTTTCCGTCAACAACATTTTTCCACAGACGAAAACAAGATAATTCTGAAATAAAAACTTTTTTAATGACAAAAACTTTGATGTTGATGTATTTATATTTTCGTTTTCCGTCAAATCAATTGTATGTTTTGTTTTTTTTTGGCTTAATACTATAGAAAAGCACTAAAGGTTTTTCAGTTAGATTGTTTTTTTAGCTTGTTATTTTCATATAAAAATACGGCATGCAGTGTGCCATCAGAACAATGGTTAAAAATCCAATGTAAATTATTGTGATAATCGTAATTAATAATCGCAATTACAATTTCAAGGGAATAATCAACAATTATGAGTTTTGTCATAATCGTGCAGCCCTATGTCGAATTGTCCATTTTGACAAGTATTCACAGAAACCCACTCGGTTATGTCTTAAGTGAACGTAAACAGTTGGGAGAATATCAGATGTGTATCAATATAATGCATCCATGCATTCGGTTTTAAAGGGACAGCAGCCTAATTTAGTTGCTGTTTTGTGTCATTAATGTTAATCAAGCAAAAAAGAAAGAGAGAAAATCGCTCACTGCTCTTGACTGAAATCGCTTTAATAACTCTAATAAGGATTAATCTAAATTTATTTATATAAATAAATATGTCTGCTTGAAAGAATGAAGAATGTGTATTTCATTGAAAGGAGGAATATGTTCTTGTTCTTTATGAGAAGTGGTTTTGTTTAATTTTAATATAAAGGTATGTTGAGTATCAGAGGAGTTAAGTCTGTGTCTATTGCATGATAAAATCTTAATATCAAACCTATATAATTAATTTTTGTATTATTATATACATTTTAGAGAAATGCTTAATAAATGCATTATTACAACTAAACCCATTAGATTTAATCTACTGTAGATTTAGCCGAATAAAAAAAAAACTAAAACAATTCAGATGACTAAAATATGACTAAAACCAATGGCAATTTAGTCAAGACTATGACTAAGACTAAATTAAAATTAACACCGTGCAATAAATTTCTCTAATATTTACAGATTTTTTTTTTTTTTTGCACTTAGATTACTCTCACATCTCAGAAGACTTCATGGAGTTCTTAATTATGCTTCATTTAAAGTTGAAATGGAAATTACGATAGTCTTTTATTCTCTATTGTGGCGTGTATCTGAATGAAATGACTTCTCAAAGGAGAAGTTTGATTATGATTACAGGATTGTGGAAACACATGAATTTTCTAAAAATAATGATGTGCAATGGATAAATCATTTCATAATACATAACACTGCATTATTCCATAAAAAATTAAAGGAATGATACACTCTTAAAAAAATCAAACAAACTTTCATGGAAGAATACACTCTTAAAAACTTTACAATCAAGAAACTTTAAAATCAATGGAAGAATACACGACTAAGAAAAAAAAAACATCCTTTAGATCATTAAAAGGTTTCCCCACCACTAAGAAAACAAAAAAAAAAAAAAAAAAAAAGTTTTTTTTTAAGAACTGTTTACTGAACAAGGATTTCTTTGTGGAACCCAAAAACGATTCTTTTTTGGAACTTTTTAATTTTAAAACAAAAAGTGTAGCCCAGTTTTTGGAACTTTCATAGTCATTATATATACAATATTTTAAAGGGGTTAATGATATGAGATATCTAATTTTTATTGGTGTTTTGATATGTGAGAGGTCTTATTTTTTTTATTATTTTTATTTATAGTGTCGTAGCTTAAAAACAAAAGCCGAAAAAAACACTTAAGCTAGCTCCAAAAAAAAAGCTTTTTTGGAAACTGTGGGATTTGCAACTTCACACCAATGGAGTCCAATTAGAAAAAAAAAACACATTTTGCATATGACTGCCACCAGACATTGATGAATTGTTTTACATCATCACAGTAAAATAAAAAGTAAATAGGGGATAGAGCACTTGTCCTCAAAAAGGCAGAAAAAAGAAAAGAACCCTTGCAAAATCAAATGTAGCCCCATCCACTGTCATTCAGTCATTTAATGGCTGACACCCATCTACAGTGGACGTGTTGCTTTGTCTGTAAATGACTTTATATGGATAATGTTTTCAAAACACATGCAATAGTGAGGAGACATTGATACATGTTCCTATGCAATTGTGTCAGGAAGTCATAACAGTGCCTGTTTACTGGCAATCCTTGAGAACCATGGAAGACTTTGAGAAATGCTTGAGTTCATTATTAAAATTTTGACATCCGTTTTGAGTACGGTTTGAGACACTTTTGAGATCTTTTCTGGAACTCTGAGATTTTGTGATGTGTAAGAGTCTTTCACAGGAGAAACTAACAAAAATCCCATTGCTAAACAGTGAGAAATAACGGAGATTCAATGGAGGAGTTTATGTGGGGGATGTAATTTGAAGATTTCAAAAGTGCCAAACAAATGTAAGATTGTTTTTACTTGCCAGGTTGGGGGAACTAACTTTATATACAACTGCATTATACTGCTTAATTTCAGATGAATTATGAATGATATTCTGACTAATTAATCCCACTGTCATAAGGATTAATGGCTGGTTATATATATATATATATATATATCTATATATATAGATATATATATATATAGAATATTATATATATATAATATATATATATTAGTGGTGGGCATAGATTTCATTTTTTTTTTAATTCTAGATTAATCTCACTGTTAATCTTGGAATTAATCTAGATTTAATTCAGGATTAGATTAAAATGGCTCATTTGAATTCTGCCGAAGGCATTCAAATTATGTTCAATAATATGTACTTGTAGTTACTGATAGAAGCTGTGCTGCTTTGGCTGCAACCCAAACAGTACAAGTAAGTTTTGTTTGACGACGACTCTTCCCCTGCGCTGAAAACCAATTGCCTTGGCCCGGCAAAATCTACCGGCATTAAGCTTTGGAACGGGGGGATGGCTTTGCGCAGTAAGGTACGGGGTACGTTTTGGAGTACTGGAAGGAAGGGCACTCCTACAGTAAACTAACTATCCGCATTATTGCACAAGTTGTAAACAACCTTACGCCTGTTTTTCAACACCATACCTTCGTGGTCTGCAAGTTGCGTAATGCCGTTGATTTTTTTTTTCCAGGAGCAGTGCAGGCGTCTGCAGCGCAGTTTAATTGGCAGCGATCTATTGTTATGTACCGAGTTCCCTATTTTTGCTTGTGCCTGCATGCGCTGAATTAAAAATGGGGGACAGCGCATTCATTGTTCGCGGTAAATTTCATATTACATGGATTGACACGGAAAAATGCAGTAATTTCACAATAAAAATGAATAACTACATTAAAAGCCTACTGTTTTTTTTTCACATGCAACACATGGGTTTTTTGGGGGCTTAGGTTTTTAAAACAAGAGAAAAAAGAGCACCTTTTAGATAAACGAAAAAGCATTGGCAGCAGTGATATAGGCCTATGGCCCCTTTTATGGGAAGCAGAAAAGAAAAAAACAAAGTTCATTAAGAACCGTGCGATTTTTGCTTGTAAATAACAGATTTAAATGCAAAAGGCACGAGAGGTCGACTGTTTCTTCTGTCAGTGGTGCTACGTTTTTAATTTAAATCAAAAAAATATTTGCGCGAAAAAAAATAATCCCAACAAGGAAGAAAAAAGTTTGCCTAATTGTTGTGTTTAAAAATTTTTTTTGCTGGCTTGCTGGACAGGCAAGCTTGTATACAAAAACCTAGGAAGTCAAAAGTTGGCAATGGGATGAATAATATGTTTTTTTAATATTTTATTTTAAGTTTTAAACTAATGTCTAATGTGAAATTATTGATACCTGTTTGAAAAGAAAGATTGTTATTGTTTTTTTGTTGATAAGAGTTCACTTTTTTTTTTTTTTGTTTTACCATGTTTTTTTTTTTTTTTTTTTTTTTTTTTTTGTTTGACAAAATATAGATCATGATGAACAAAATGTTGTGTTTGTGGGACTAAACAGCCGCGAAATCAGTAGCGGACTGTGGACTGCAAACGCGTCCTGTGTGTGAAAGCACAATCAGGAATCCGTTGCTGCCTTTCTTGGCACACCACCACATACGTAACGCACAAACACGGACTGCATTACGCACTGCAGACAGAGTATGTTGTGAAAAATGCGTGACACAGTCGAAAAACCAACAAACACCTTGTCAAAAGGGGAGTTTTTTTTTTTGGAAAAGCTTGGTCACCACATTCTACCCACAGGTTAGGCCTAGCCACACACACATGTTTCGGGAACGTAACACTTCGTTCAAAAATCATTATTATGGGGGAACATTTTCATTTTCCTCATTTTGTGCTCAAATTTGGCAGATGTGAACGCAAAAAAGAAGGCCCACCACCAGTTAGTTTTGAAACTGTTCTTCAGTAGAGATCATTTTTTTTATGTCCCCCTTTTATCTTGCTTTTTCAAGTCTATAAAAGTGGGAAGCATTTACGGACAGGCCAAACTGTAGAGGACACATCAGTTATGTTCCAACATTCCTTCTTTGCATCATTGACCGTCTTTCCTAGTCAAAAATCAAAACCAGCCAACCTAACCCATGGCGAATCATTCAGCCAGAAGTAAGGTCTGTGCGTTTTACAGTGTTTCATCCACAAAGGCCTCATATTCAAAAAGTATAGTTGTTGTCTGTGTGCTGCCTGTTCCAGATGAAATGAATTCAGCTTTTACAGTAGTGAAAAATGCATATGAATAAAAATGCATATAGAATAGTATTCACATATTGAGTAGATAATGGCCACCAGCAATCTCGAAATGCATTGATCTTCTAACGATGTTTAAAACGGGAAAGAAACTTTATTAAACTCAAAAAAGCCACACTCATAATCATATAGTTTTAACATGGGTATAATCTGATTATAAATATTTAAAAAATTTTAAAAATATAAAAAATTACTTAATATATAATATATAAATAAAGGCAAGTATTTTTTTAATTTTTATAAAGAAACCACTTGTTTTATACTGAGTCTCAAACAAAAAAAAATAAAAAATAATGGAGTAGGAAAAAAAAAAAAGCGCATGGCCACAAAAAACAAATCAATTTTTGAAATGAGGCTTGGGAATGATTTTTTTTTCTTCGTGGTATTAATTTGAGCAAATAATTAAATATTGAAATCCTCCATGTCATGGCCAAGTTACAATATTTTTTTATGAGAACCAAAATAACAAGGGGATAATAAATGGTATGAGATATAAAGAGGGTAGTTCCTGTAAAACATTTAACAGGAAAAAATTACTAGTAAAAAATGTATTAAGAGTTACTATGATCAGGGGGAGAGACTGCTTTGTTACTTTTTATTTATTATTATTCACATGAATGTCACTATAATGTTAGCCTATTAACTTTTTAGTAAATTTTTTATTAGTATTTTCCTTCTGCTTGCAAAACATTAACCAAAAAAAATTTATTTGAAGCGTGTTTAAATTATTAATGAATGATCAAGAATAACAGACCATTAGTTATAGCCATGGTATTTTTATTAGTTGTTTAGTTTTAGATGGACTTTTAGATTAGTTTTAGATGGACTTTTAGAAATGTTATGTGCCCTCACCCAATATTTTAAATAAGTTAATTTTTCCCAAAGGGGCCACTATTTTATTGTGCAAAACACTGGACTTATAAACCAAATTTTCAGTTGAACACAAATATGTGGTTTGTGTTATTTATTAGTGTCCAGGGGATGATTTGTTGGGGTCTCTGTGCTCATGTTTTTTTGGCCTTAAAAAAAAAATAAGCTGCAATGTGGATCTGTTGTTTTAGTCAAAAGTGGCAAAGGCGGGACTGGCCGGCTTTTATCATAATATAAATAGTACAAAAAAATATAGGGAGAGTTGACAGAATATCTTGTTGTGATCCTAAGCTAATCATAACCGGCCCGACACCATGCTGTGTGTACAGGTAAACATTAAACATCGTTAAAAATCGTTTATTCTCCTGATGTAGCATAGCTGAGTGTCAATTGCGTTGGTAATGCCGTGTTTTTGTGGTTTGCATTATGTGGTGTAATGCCACTCTCTATGGTGGGGGCTTTGAGGCTGTTTTTTTCAGCTTTTTTTTTTTTTTTTTTTTTTTTTTTTTCTTCCGTTCAACCGATCATGCCTTTTTTACAGGGCCCATTAGGAAGGACCCCCAGGTGAAAACCGGGGGCCCTTTCATTTGGGAATTTGTGGGGATCGTTTGCCATAGTGGGTCAATGCTATTTTTCAAAACCCCAAAAAAACCCACCAACCACCAAACTTCAAAAAAAAACACCCTCATTTCTGTCTTATATTTCCTTCTCCTTATTGGGCAAAGCGTTTGGCCCACAGGGGGGGGAATCGCTTCTCGGGATCAGGGACAGGAAATTGGGGAAGCTTCTGGAACTTTCCCTTAAATTGAGGCTTGTTCAGGAGATTTTGGCTTTCTGTCTTTTCACGCCTCAGCAGCGCCGGCCCAAAACGGGAACTTGATTGTTTCTTCAACAAACAAAATACAAACACGGGCCTCCCCCTAATTTTACCCCCCAACCAGTTTTTCT
This sequence comes from Cyprinus carpio, assembly GCF_018340385.1. Taxonomy (NCBI): domain Eukaryota; kingdom Metazoa; phylum Chordata; class Actinopteri; order Cypriniformes; family Cyprinidae; genus Cyprinus; species Cyprinus carpio. Next base: position 30,295,219 of record NC_056584.1, on the reverse strand, counting down.
AAGCGTAACCCACGGGGTCTTTTGTTCCCGTCTGCATTGTCACATTTTTCAAAAAATTCTGCCCTCTTCCCCCCTAGAGGCCATACTTTGACTCCAAATAAAAAACAAACAAAACCAGGAACTTAAAACAATAACAAACATTGGGCTTGAAACAAAAAAACTATTTACGTGCGAAAAAACAAAAATATGGGGAAAGAACGGCCCGGTTGCAGGTGTTTGCTGACGTAACACCCTAGTGGAACACAGGGACTAGTGCAGCGAAGAAAATCTCCATGTGTTCCTTGACCCCAAAAAAAGTCCAAGTCGCCCCCCTTCCCTGTCAATCCCTTCCCACATTTGGCCAAGAAATACAACCCAAAAACAATAAACTTTGTGCCTTAAAATAACATTTGCCCAAGGGCCCAAATTTTTCCGTTTTTTTTTTTTTGTTGTGTTGTGGTGTGTGTGTGTGTGGTTGTGTGTGTGTATTGTAATGGTTTTGGAAACAGTTGTTTTTGGAAAAAAAAACTTTTTTAAATAAAAAAGTAGGTAGGGTTAGTTAAATAACTAATAATAACATCAATAATATACATTTATTATTAGTTATTTCATTTTATTTATTGTTATAACTATCGCGTACCACATACTCTTAGTATAGTACCCATATTCTAAATATTTATACGCAATAGCATTAGTGGGGGGAGTCATTGCTATAGAGACAACACCAGGGGAGGACCTAAAATTATTCCATGGCGCAGATTTTATCTGTGTTATTTTTAGAGAAAGTCCATTTTGCATTATGTTAGAGTTTTACCCCCCACACACACCCCACCCAACCTTTGACAATAAAAAATAATTCATTTAGTTAATGGCTAAATTATTACATTTTTAATACTAGCTAATTTACTACTAGTACTACTAATCCATAAATAGGTTTTTTTTTACAATTTTGGTAGTAATTATTGTTTAACAATTTTATGTTTAATAAAATAAATTCCTGTCTAAGGTTTGATATTGTGGGCCTCTATCAGAGAGGATTCTGTTGCACCCACACACCCATTATAAATGCAATTTTATTGCATTATTTATTTGTTATTATTATTAATTCTCTATTATATTATTATGCATTTATTATTATTTTCAGGAAAATTCTTCAGGATTTTTTTTTATTTTTCAAGATCAAGTATTTTTAGTAATAAAAAGGTTTGTAATAAAAGGTGATTTAATGTAATAACTTAAATATGAATTCTATAAATAATAAATAATAACTAATAAATTATTAATAAGTATGAAGCAATTATGAACTTTAATGGACAAAATGAATTAATTTTATTCTGAACTTATATAAATAAATATTATATATTAATTATCAAATATAGAATAATAATATAATATATATAATATATATATATATATAAATATTATATATTATAATATTGCATAATAAAATATCAAATAAAATTATTATTATTTAATATGATAGTAATTGTTTAAATACTAAAGAAACAGGGAAAGGAAAATCTGCCCCAAGTTGTGCTTTGGCTCTACACCAGTGGAAACTATCTGTTCGTCCCTGGGCGAGTAAAAAAAACTGAATGATGCTAAAAAAACAAAAAAAAAACACCAAATCTGTTGTTGTAATTGGTTCTTTTGTAGATCTTCGCTTGGAGTAAAGTATATTTATCTTTACAAAACTTACACTCAAGTTTAAAAAAGGTTGAGGATTACTTTTTTTATTCATCATAAGTCTAAAACAATTATAATTTTTTGCTTAGGTCGAGTTTGGGGATACCCCCCCCCCCCCCTCCCAAATTTCTAGACAAACAACAAGGGCATTTCTGCGCCCTCATTTAAACAATGCTATACCAACAGCCCTCATTAGAAGTTCTTGGGACATGGTTTGCTTATTTTGGCCTTATGTTTTTTGGTAGTTTTGTAAATTGTAAGTGCAGTTGTCGCAAAAGACGCATTGGGAACCAGGCGTTCCAAGGTTAAATTTTTGGTTTTCCAGCCGCCCACCAAGGATGTTCCCACATTAGTTGGTTTTAAAATATTTTTGGTTTAATTGTTATTAGTATTATAAGTCTTAAAAAATTTTAGACAACAAACTTATAAAAAATGGCAAACTTTTGAGGAAGGCCACATAGAGGGGAAAGGGTTTTTAAGTTTCCAGTTGACAAAAGGTTTGTTTGTTATTAAAAAAGCATTTTTTAAAAAAAGCGTTCATATATTTGATGGATTTGGTTGCCAGCGGAACACAAAAACTATTACCATCCAAAACCAGGACTGCAGAGGAACACAGGGGGGGGGGATATATATTTTAAGAGGTAGTTTTGAAATATCCGTGATCTCTCAAACTTCATATGGGCTTCTAAAAGTGTAATCATTTTTATTTGTTTTTATAAATGGTTTATTTGTAATTTTGACTGCTATTGTAAATCTAGATAGTAAATCTTGTTTAAAGCTGTTACTGCAGTCTTGTTCAGAAGCTAATATCATCGAAGGTATTGAGATATCTGGTGTAAAAGGTAAAATCTCCAAACTGTTTGCATAATTTCATTTTGCCACTTCACTGGACGGAAACTTATAAAACTTTCACCAGAGTTTCTGTCATGGTCAACTCTCTAGAAGGCATATGGCATACTGTATACAAAAACCCTGCTAAATAGCAAAAAAGAGCCACTTATGAGACTAGGGCTTTAATAGAAACTCACTTTTAATATGAAAAAGAACTAAATGTGAAATAAATAAAGACTTTTAAGAAATAAAGAGTTCCTGGAATTTCAGACGAAAAATCTAGCCAAAAATGGTGAATGTATGCATTTCAGTCAGATGTGCTTCTCAGTTATATTCATAATTTGACTCTTTGCACTAACATGGTTATTGTTGATTTAATTTATGCTGGTCGGTCTACCTGACATGATCCTTTACAGAACAGATTCATGTGCCAACATTCATTTTCCATTAGCAGCGATGGTTGATTCTGACAGGCATAATGTATTCATTTCTCCAGTATAAATGTTATGCAAATTCTTTGCTTGCATATTTATTATATATGCTCTTAATATGTTCCCCGGATATTCCCGGTCTCTTGGAGAGGACTGAGTGTGTAAAGTTACGCCAAAAGGCATGTGGATGAATGAAGGTGTCCAGAGAAATACTCAGTGTACAGTGTTCACTTAAAATCTCCTCATTGTTATGCATAATTCTGCAGAACTTGCAGTGAGTTACTAATTTATCTTGTACATAATTTCCTTTGGCAACAGCTTTTATCATTTGTGCATAATGTACAAGATATACATATTATCAATATGTATGTCCCCTTTAATTACTTTGCTGTTATAAGGGGTTGCAATATTTTGATGAGTACAATTTACATTGCTTTATTAGTTTATTAATATTTATTCGTTGTTTATTAATTATTCAAATGATTGTATAAATTTTTTTATTATATTATAATTAACATAATAAATACATACCCATTAATATTTATAAATTAATTAACTATTGTGTTTTTTTTATAAAATTATATTTTTGTTTTAACATTGTAATATTACTAAAATTTTTATTATTATTATTTGTAGAAGTATTAAATATATAAACCATGTAGTGAAGAGATTAGGTGAAAATAGCAGGCTTATATGACAAAGTAAAACCTTAAATCTCATTGCTTGAGATGATTATAACTAAATTATTTGAATTCCATAAATGTTTGCCCAAACAGATGGTTTCTATGCATGATTTATTTTTGCTCCAAGCCAGACAGAACAACTAATTAGCAAATTTTACAGTATACACACAAATAAACAGTTTATAAGAATAAAATAAAAGTAATTTCTGTCTGCTTGATGTAATTTCTTCCAAAATATATTCAATAAAATATGGGATGGTGCTTTGAGTGTTGTTTGTTTTAGGTATTATATCCACTATTGGAGCATGTCAATATGAACACACAAACCTGAGCTGTGTGGCTCTGAGCCTGCCTTATTTTATTTCTGAGAACAGCAGCATATTCAAAACAACTATAATAATAATAATAATAATTAGAAAGGGATATTTATTTATTTATTTATTTATTTATACACTTAAAAAAAATGCTGTGTTGTTTCAACCCATCTTTGGGTCAAATGTTTACTAATATGTTTTTTTTGTTAATTTGTTTTGATGTGTACACACATTAACTTCTAGTTTTCATTAATACACTCTAGATGCACAACAAATTTTTTTTTTTTGAGGGTAATATTATGGAAAAAATATAAAAATGTAATGAAATTTAGTTCTAATTTCATGTTGATTTTAAAAGCCTGTACAATTTTTAAACATTCAAAGGAGTCTTTTGCTTCCTCTGATAGTTTTCACCATTTTGACCATTGTGAAATCTGATGCTGCTGCTTTAAAAAAAAAAAGAAAAAAAAGTGATGATGTGACATACAGCCAAGTATGGCGACCCATACTCAGAATTCGTGCTCTGCATTTAACCCATCAAAGAGTGCACACACAGCAGTGAACACACACACGCCATGAACACACACCCGCAGGCGCGCTGGAAGCTGTTTCATGCGGGGGGGGCTGAGGGCTGGGTTGGAAAATATGTGGACGATCATTATGTTGTGACTGACGACATGAAATTTCTCTACTAGTCTTCTCCCCTGGCGTGATTGTTACTGTTTTATACACAAAATTGTACTTGATGTACTTGTACTTTGATGTTTAATAAAAATAAATAAATTAAAAAATTAAAAAAAAAAATCTCTGTACTGTTTTGAGGCTATGTGTTGTAGCCATTAAGAAAGAAAACATATTTGGTTTCATATTTGTTTAAATATTATAGGCTAATGTAATTTTTTTATTTATTTAATCAATGTTTATTATGAAAGTGAGCATGCAGCATGAGAGAAAGATATGATGCATCAATGCGCCAATAGCCTATGAGACATGGAGTGGGAGTAAGACATGATTTTGACCACTTTATTGAGTTTTGTTTTGTAGAAAGACTCTGTTTAAAGATTTTTCGTTTTGTATAAATTGTATCTTAATTTTTGATCAATATTTTTATCAGCCCATTGCCTGTATTTAATAAACAAACAAATATATTAGCAGACAATGTAATAAGGTGCGGACACATCACTTGTAATTGCGTGAACTGGAGGGGGCGCAGAAACTCAGCTTGTGCCTCACAGACAGTTTTGAGAAATATAGGCTATCTATTATAGAAAGCTTAAAAATGTCTACTTTTAAACGAAAATATTCAAAACGAAAATAAATATAAGGCTACTCTCTGAATATGTAGGCCTAATCCATATAAAAATGTGCATTTCTCTCTGGCGTTCATGGCGAGTCCGCATCGTCTTTGCAGCGACACAGAAAACACCATTTTATTAATAAACAATTAAATGTCTGCTTGCTATTTTTGACAAATTCATAATCATTTCTTCAGCCGGTTCTTTGTTATGCAAAATTATGCATCGCGGTCGTGCGCTTGAGCCGGCTAGTAAACGCCCATTATTCTGACGGAAGCCAATTATTCTGACGGTGACGGAAGCATTCCTGAGGAGGAGGCTAGGTTAGTCTTTTATCAACGAAATATTAAAATAATTAATTATTAGTTTATATCTTATACACTATATCTTAATCCCACATTAAACACATTGTTATGTATGTTTTTTATTTTTTTTATTTGTATTTTTTTTCACGTTTTTAAGTACAATATTACGTTAGTCCACAGCCCCCCCAGGGGGGCTGATGCTATGACAGGGGGGCTGCAGCCCCGCAGCTTCTCCCTTCCGCGCCATTGCACCTGCCGGAGCAGTGGCCAGCCATTTTATGCTTTCTGGCGCGGGGGCAGTTGGGGGTTCAGTGCCTTGCTCAAGGGCACCTCAGTCGTGGTATTGCCGGCCCGAGACTCAAACCCACAACCTTAGGGTTAGGAGTCAAACTCTCTAACCATTAGGCCACGACTTCCCCAAGGCCATGACTTCCACGACTTTTTAGGAACTAAATGCAGCTTTTTTGTTGTTGCTGTTTTTAAATAAACTGCAGTCAGCTGTGTGGAGGGCTGTAGCCTGCGGTTAGCAGCAGTAATCAGTTGTCATGGGCAGTTATAAAAGCTTGTAGGAGACTGTGGCTCAACCTTTGAGATTTTGACACCCTCGGCCTTGTTTTTTGTATGTAAAGAAAAGCGGGCGTCCGTCCCTTCAGACTTTATGCTGATGGACATTAAGGGACATCAACTGTCTGTTCTCATATTAATTTCCAATGCCTCCTAGACAAATCGGCCAAATCACTTGTCATTTGGTATTTGAAGACCTTTTATGTACATCTGAACCTTTTCACCTCAATCTCTCTTGCCGTTAGCTCTCAGCTCCATTTCTCACTGTATGTGTCCTATTGTAAGGTGAACATTTTCAGACTCCCGTGCCGAGGACTATAGTGGCTGTTGTTGACCCCCCAAGGACTAGGGCGAATGTCAATTCCTCTTTTTTTTTTTTTATCGATTTTTACATCTCTCATTCCATTGGGTCTTCAGTGGCATTGTCGAGCTTTCAGTGGTCATATAGATCTGACCTCCACGCTCCCCTTCAGCCCGAATGCCTGCTGAAATAGGCCACTAATAGAAATGGCCCTTTACTGGAGGACTGTTCCTCACAGGTAATATTGAGTATGACAGACCCACAGTGCCTTCAGTCAATAAAATCTTTAAGAGGCCTTTGTGAGCATGGAAGGAGAATTAGATGTTTGATTAAACTAATTTAGTATGCTGTGTAGTATTTAGTATTTTTTTAACAGATTTGTGATGGGTTTCTTCACATCTTCTGTTTCTTTGAGTACAGTAAATTAATAATCATGGAAGACCGTGACTAGGTGGCACATTTTATTGATTTATTTATTTATTTTTTTAAGTGAATCTCTGTATGTTGACATAATGTAAATATTTTCACCATTGTTGGGCAGGAAAAAATTCAGTATATGACTGAACACACGTTTTGCAATAAAACAAAATATGTTTGTATATGTATGTGTTTATTATTTGTTTATTTATTTAATATCTAGTTTTGTCCTTTTTTATCATGAGTTATTATTATTCAATTATATTTATATCATATAATGTTTTTATTTAATTATTTATTTATTATTATTTATTATTTGTGTATTAAATTTTAAAAATCATTATATTTATTTATAATGATTTAGTTAATTATTTTTTATTTAAATAGTTTTCAGTGATTTTTTATTTATTTATTTAATTTTTAAAATTTTCTTAATTTTATTTAACTTTTACAGTTAGAAATGAATAGTGCTTTTGTAAAATAATTGTAAAATCCTGTTCAGTACAGTCAGGATGTATTAGATGAAGACTCCAGACATATCAGTAGCCTGCTAAAAGCCTTTTTTTAATTATTATTTTACATAAAAAGGGTTGCCTCATGGGGGCTGCCATGTTGAGATCACATGTGTTATGCAGAGTCAGAGACATTTGGATCCATTTGCAGTGTATTTATTTAGAGAATGGTCAGACAGGCAGTAGTCAGAGAACAGCGTCAAATATGTCAAAGGATATCCAGAATCAGAAACAATACCAGGCAGAGGAGTCGGGGCGAAGAGTGACAGAGAATCACCCGGCGGTATAAACAATCCAAGATAAGACACGGCAGGAACAAACACAAGGAGACCGCTCGGAAATGTCAGACTGGGCTAAACAAGACTTTGCAAAAACTCAGAGTCCTAACACAGTATATATAGGGGAGTGGTAATGGGGAACACCTGTGATTAGCCCTAGGCACGGGATTATGGGAAATGGAGTTCATGGGCACTCCAGCTGATGATCGTGTCAACGTGATTGACTGAATACTGGCTATGTTTATTTCAGTAGCACCTCAGTGGATATTGGACACATTAGCTAAATACTAGTTACATAAATGACAGCATGTGTATGTGCAGTTACACATCCTCATTTGCTCCACAGAATTCAGCATAGTGTTCTGAGTGTGTTTTAAATAGCAGCAGTCCTGTGTCCTGTTTGCCGTTCTCCGTTGAAGAATATGGTTTGGGGTGATTTTGTCATAGAATAACAATGTGTTTCTCATTAGCATGACTCCCCGTCGGCACTGTCTGAGTTTGAGCTGCTCTGTGATTGACAGCGGTGACATTATGTGAAGATAAATGACTTGGGAAGTGTTGACACCTCTGTGACAGCTTGGCCTTGAGGTGGTTCTTCAGGGCAGCTTCAATTCAGATGCTGCTTAATAGAGAGGAGGAGCAGAGTCCATGAGCTGTTTGTGTGTGCTTATCTGAGGATGGATTGACTGTACAGTTGAGTTTGTGTACTGTTAATGTTGAAGAGCCCAAATTTGACAAGAAATAATTCTGTCTGTAGTTCTAGTGTTTTATCTGTCTGTCCGTCTTATCATCCATCCATCCATCCATCCATCCATCCATCCATCCATCCATCCATCCAATCCATCCCTCCATGTTGGTAAAACCCCTCAGTTTTAAAGGCTGATACAGGAAGAGGTTTGAATTGTAAAATATGACTCATAGTCCCCCATTTGTCCCCTAAAGAGAGAGAGAGTGGGCTTGAGTTTCATGGGAAATACCTGCCCCAGTTTTTCCTGCTTGGCCTGTGTTCTCTTCCCCTCCGTGAGGCAGTGGTGGGGTAATGCACGATACATGCTGCTGCTGGAGGTAATCCGTGAAGGATGATGGAACTCTATCTGCACTCTGCAGAGACTCAAGCATGTAATGTGTTGTAATGGAGCCAGACAGGAAGTTCCCTTTGAAGAGTTTCGTCCTCTCAGGGTGACCTGGAAGGGTTTGGAGTGCGGAAGGGCGTGGGGTGGATTTAAAAATGGATAAACCTTCCTGGAGTATTCCCCACACTCTCTGTGGGAACTCGGCAATTAATTATGCTCTAACACCGTAGTTGTGACCTTCACATAAGGTTTTTCCAAAAAAAAAAAAAACAAAAGGTTTTTTCTATGTAGGCAATGGCAAACATTGTCTTGGTGCCAGGCCCCCCTGGAATCCACCAACCAACAATATGTCATTGGTTCAAAAATAGGAACAAATAAAAAAAACTTTTAAAGCTAAAAAGGATTAGCTAAAAAAGCCAAAAATCTCATTGATCTTTTCTAAATGACTTGTAGAAAGTTGTTATTGAAAGGTGGGGAAACCAGTGAGAGGGAGTGAAGTATTAGTTTCCATAAATTTTATTCGGTCTGATTTTCTGGATTGTTGGCATGAACTTGTTATTTCTTGGCATGTGCAAGTGTTCATTGAGATAGTTTATCAGTTTGGAAATATCATTAAGAGTAACTGATGATAAAAATTTATATTTGTATATTTAAAATTTGATATAAAAAGAAAACGTTTCACATGCCTGGGCTGAAATAAATCTTTCTTTTTTTTTTTCTTTCTTCTTCTTGTTTTTGACCTTGCTTAGGATTTAGGGGAAGGAGCGGATTCTATCCCCCACTAGTTGCACACACCCACTTGGAAGAGCAAAAAAAGTGAAATCCTATAAATTTGGGTGGTGTAATTTAATTTTTTTTTTTTGTTGTGTAAATTTTTTCTTCATTGGACATGCCTGTTTAACAAAGAGAATGATGGGATAGTAAATCATTAAACAGGCCCTAAAATAAAGTAGTATTTTTTTCTTGCTCAAGTGAGACATTTTGCATATTCTTTGATAATGGTATAGCCATTTCTTGAAAAATAGGCCATAAACAATTTCCAAGAAAATACCCCCGAACTTTAGAGGAATTAATGATATTATAATTGGTATGTTTTGTCAATTGTCTGACAATGAAGAGCATTTTTATGTTTCTTTTTTTTTAAAAAAAATTACTTACGTTTGAATAAAAAAAAAAAGAGATTGTTCCTATTTCATAAATACGCTTTTGTAATTATGCATGTTTATGTAAAATTTTGATATAAAATTTAAAATAATTTCTGGCACTACCCATTGCAGGAAGCAAAGGGGGATTCTCCCAATTTGGATGTGTTTACTTGGTGTTTTAGGCTGTGTATTTTATTTCATTATAGGCTGCTACAGAGAATGATGGGAAATGTAGTCTGTCTCAGCTAAATGAGTAGTATTTCCTGGAAATTTCATGGCTATTCAATAATCATATACAAACGCAATCAATTTCAGTTTGTTTCCCCTATGATTCTTTATTCATGTCACAAACTTTAAAATCTGAGCTTAAAGAAAGTTCCGAGTTTATGTTGGAAGTAACATGTTCTCAATTTGTAAATATTTTAATTTAACACTTCTTCATTCAGGGTAATTTTGGGTGAACTATCCCTTTCAGAACAACCAGATTTAGCTTTAACTGCTTATTAAAGTGCATGAAGGCATTGGTCGCCGTGTTCGTCATCTTGGTGCATGAATCGCTAAACCTCAAACTCTGCTTGCTGATGATGCTAGAATGTCATTTTAGACAAACCAGTCCAAAGAAATCAAATAAATGTGTTCCAAAAGCTGGGCTCAATACTAACACGATCACAGATGGACCTGACCTATCATAGTTTCATAAAAATCGACATTGACAAGATTGTTTTGCCACAGCATCAATTGATCACTATTTCTGCATCCTGTAGAGATGAAAGCAACATGGGATCAAACGGCAGGCTAATGACTATTCTGGAAAAAAGCGTACTGCAGCTCTGTGAAGGTTTTGAACTGATGATCGCACAAGGTCATCTGTTAAGTTGTATGGTGAGCGCTTCAGATGTTACTTGTTGACTAGTTAGGGGTGCCACTGTACAGGCTACAATAGGAGTGCAATTCAACTTGCCCTGTTTGCAGGTTCATTCCCCCTGGAGCAATCCGGGGTTAAGTGCTGGGTAACAGCTGTATTAGATTCTGTTAACTCTTCACTATCTGCTGTATGCATACTCAGGATTAAACCTTGAGTCTTTTGTGTAGATTTTTTGGTTTACTTTTTATAGAGGGGTAAACATGTTTGTATTCCATTGGGGGCAGAAATGCTTTAAAGTTTTTTTTAATGTAAAAAACAAACAAACAAACATTTTTTTGCATCAACTATGTATAACTTCCCCATTCTCATCACAAGATTACCTTTTATTTTTAAAATGTGATGAAACTTGATTTTGTTTAGAGGAATCTGATTTTATTTCCATTTTATTTAAAAAGTTAGTCATATATATAATTCAGCATCATAAAGTAGTTTGATGACGTTCTTTGATGTTTCCCTTTCAAATCCAGCAAAGTTTCTAAAGCTTTAGCCCATTCAGAATATAGTTTGAATAATAGACCTATAAACTTTATCATCACACACTATGCATCAAATCTTTCTTATCCTTTTTAAAAAGCCATGGTTTCATTTTCTTGAATATTTTACTGAAAAACTTCAGTCAAGACAATACATAAAGGATCTATGGATCTGTTGCTCTGTTGATCTGTCATTCTACAGTATTTATCTATCAGTCTAAAATTAAACGCGTATGAAAACACTTAATAACTTTCTTAATATGGCACATGTAATATAAGTATAGTCAGGAGGAATTTTTAAAGTGTAGTGACATGTCAGAGACCAAATATATAATAATAAAGAAACCCTCTATCTGCTTTCTTCACAAATGTAAATGTCAGTGATTATTCATAATCATGAGGCTATATCAAACCAACACTGAAGACATTTTAACAGAAACTTGCAAGGTGAAATTCCTAGTTGTTACAAACAGTTTTATAGCACAAAATCTTTTTTTTTTTTTTTAAGCAAAAAAAACTTTAAGATAAAAGAATACATTTTTTTTTTCATTTAGTGTTAGATTACTAGTAAATTTCCAGTATCCCTCAACTTACTACTTTTAGGCAGTGCAGTATTATGACAGGCTAGCTGCTGTCACCCACATAAATGAGGAAACATATCTGTAGTATTGCACTTGCCTATTACCAGTGTTTTATTTGCTCCTTGTCCCTGAGATGTAATTTTCTGCTCAGCTGAGATCGGTAGTTGATTTTGTGACCTTATCTTCACATTTTCGCTGGCCTGTAGTGTTGATGTACCTTTGGGGTCCTGTGACTGAGAAACATTGTGATGGAGGATACAGCAGGTTTCACTTTAAATCATCACTAGTTTCTGTCCTATCTTAGTTTTTATGACGCAAAATATTTTTAAAATAGTTTCAGCCTGAAATTAAGAGTAAAATTTTGGTTCTGCAAGAGAATCTAATGGATATTATTAGGTTTCCAAATAACATTTCTCTTGAAGCCTGTATAGTGGATCTGAAAATAATTTGGCCAGTTAAGCCACACTTAAAGGGGTCATATGATATTGCTAAAAAGAACATTATTTTGTGTATTTGGTGTAATGAAATGTGTTTATGTGGTTTAAGGTTAAAAAAACACATTATTTTCCACATACTGTACATTATTGTTTCTCCTCTATGCCCCTCCTTTCTGAAATGCATCATCATCAGTCTGAAAAGCAAGGTGTGCTCTGATTGGCCAGCTATCCAGTGCGTTGTGATTAGCCTAATACCTAATTCACATCTTGCACACTTCAGTGCACTTTGAATGGAAACATATATGTTAAGCTTCGAACTGGAATCATGGTGGAATATCCTGTGATGTCCTCTTCACAGGGCACTTACAGTTCTGAATAGAACAAACAACTGAAGCCGTAAGAGAAACATACAAAATGTGCAGAAACAAAAGGGGTGCAGCGAGGACTGGAATTTGAGAATGCTGCTCTACATGCTACTCAAAACTTCTAGCGTTCCCGAATCATCATTGGCAAATCCTTTACACATATGTAAACGTACTTACAGACTGTGAGTCAGAACAGCGGGTCATTGTAGTCATCTCTTCCCAGGATCAGGAAACGAGTCCTCCGTAAAAGCGTTGCTTTACATCTAAATATTAAGTTTGTAACTGGATCTGGAACAAAAGGGTGTTGGAATAAATACAACTTTAAACCACTGAGGATTTCTACATGGCTGCCGGCGGCAACAGACGGAAATTAAAAAATTAGTCTTCTTTCTTTGAGTTATATGAACAACATTGGGCAACGTTATGCAAATCTTCCCACATCGTTGAGATACACACAATGAAGAAGTTTTAGGAGGGCGTGGACTAGTCTTAATTAATTATAAAGAATATCTCTTTGGGTTTGAGGACTTATGTCTTTGCCATTTTTTTTTTATTATAGCATTCTTCTGTTGATTGCACCAAAGAGCTATGTAACACTCCACCACGAGAAAGGAAAGGAAAAACTTGGGGAAATTGCATCCATATGACCCCCTTAAATAATGTATATGAGTAACTTTGTGATTATATAACAAAATATCAAACCAGGAAGCAAGCATTATTTTTAAAGACAGACAGCACAAACAATTTTCAAGCACACCATTTTACAGAAGGAAAGAAGGTGTTTTTTTAGATTTAAAATCACAGTGAGAGACCAGGTGGTCATTTGCAGAAATTTAAAACACTTTGCACAAGTGACCGTTAGCTCCGAAGAAAGAAAACGCATTATTTATTTACAGGGCAACCCACTCATTTGATATTCTGCCTTAGTTTGCCCATCTTTGAGGGTTGACATATAATTTTCTGAAAGAGTTCCTAAACTTTACAATTTATTGTTTGAGGTCTTTATGAGTGAATATATACACACAAATAATATATAAATAAAAAAGACATTCATTGTTTTGACATGGCATAAAAATTTTATTACCAATAAATAGGATACCAAATGTGTCTTCTTGCTCCAAATTTGATACCTTCTGCAAAACTGACAAAACCTAACTAATATAAAAGTTTACAACATTATTGAAGACAAGTGAAAAATAAAGAGTAACATAAGAACAAATGAACTAATTACAAAGCAATACTTTAACTAGATACAACATAACAGAAACAAATTAAATAAAACATGCTAGTAATTTTGTTCCAGGTTTTAAATAAAAACTGCCATAGTCTTCAGTGTATTTATTAAGATTGAATCTTGTTTTAAAGCTACAAAAGATTTTCTCTTTGTCTTTTGTTGTTTTATTACCATTCATAGACATAGTAAGCAACAGGTTATTTTAGGCTGCTGGCTTGGCTGCTCTCTGCTGTCCTTACGGACTAATGCACAGATCGAATATAATGATACATATCCGATTTCTTTTTCTCACCGAGCTTACATTCACTTAAGACATAACCAATGTGTGTTTAAGAGGGATACTCACCGATATTGAATATTTTTGCACATAATTGTGTGTATTTGGTATTTTAAGTGAATGGTTTTTAAAATCACTTGAATATTTAAACTGACAACGATGCAAATGAAAGGGAAGTGCAGCAATCCAGCTGTGTCGAGGAAATATTTCAATTTGGCCCCTGGTCATTGGTCAGTCATTATTGTCTATCTTAAGATATTTATTTATATCAAATGACTGTCATTATGAGGGGGTACATTTTTGCTTGCCTGTCATTGTTTGTCTGCTCTTACTGCGCTATGTACATACTTTGTATATGTGTAGATGTTGATGGCGTTTGAAATGTCTTGCATGTGTCAGATTTGACGTGAGTGGTTTGGCAGTGGTGTCAGTTGTGAGAACTCAATATGAGAAGGAACCGCAGGCCTGCATGGATTTGACAGTGTGACAGATGATGGCCTGAGCGTCTGTTGGAAGTGAGCTTATTAGACAGCTTCATACTCCAGAGTCAGCGCTGACATTCATTTCAATCAACCGCTGGCGAATTCTAATATCACTCCTAAAAAATCTTATTATGATGGGTGACAGCCAGCATTTCATCATCAACCGTAAAATTGCTTATTGGGGTAGAATTTGTTGTGTGTGGGGATCAAGGTGTGCCAACATTTTTAGCTTCTGATTTTATGGATTTCAGGATGTTTATATCAGGTCTGTTTGTGCTTGGGACAAATTTTAGGATTCCCCTGGACCCGTGACTATACTAGGGATACTGAAAGTCCAGCTTGCTACCATCATGCTGACATTTTTTTGATGATTTCTGTATCTGCACTGCAAGAGAATGACATGATGAATCAAAAGTTCTCGTTATAATAAATTAATCTGTCTATGGCTGTAAGAGAGTGACAGTTATGCCCGCATGTACAATGAGAGTGAAACAAAACAGATGTGTTCTCCATTATAAGCAACAAGGCTTTGTCTATACATAAGCACTTATAATGGGAGCCTTTTTGTTTTGTCATGCCATACTGACAGAACAGACTGTCTTTTAAACGTAATGATAAAAAATACCCCTTTTTTTTTCCCGAAATGGAAAAATTCCCAAAGAATTCCGTAATTCAATAAACCATTTTTTGCTTTAAATTTTTAAAATCAAAACGTCATCACAGATTAGTAAAAGTGACGGGACTTGCTGCATATTGACTCTACAATGAGCCTCCCGTTCCTTTTAGCAGTGAGGTTTGTGAGAAAAGGCAAAAACCCCAGCACTTAAACACGGAAAAAAAAAATTTTAAAAAATTGACTGTTTAAAATTTTGGAAATTTTGTGCATTGGGGTTTTTAATTTTGTCTTCATGCACTGTGCTTTTTGTCAAAAAAAAACCCCCGTATTCAGCAAGTGCGTTAAATTTTCCAGTATAGAAAAGGAAAAACCAAACATTTTTTTCAGTAAACTTTAACTTTTGGGACTGCTTATAGAAACCTTTTTCACGTAAAACATTTGTAAAAAAAACCCCTTTCAGAGACGCCCGGGGGGGTCTCTTCCCAATCCCAAAGTGCTATTACGGGACCTTGGTCAAAAAATGTAGTTTCCCCACTGAAATTGATGAATATCCCCCCAATTTTTAAAAATTTATGGGGAAAGTGGGTTTTTGTTGTGGTTTGTGTGTGTGTGTAAAATTTCCCCTGTATCTATTTTGATATTTTTTACAAAAAATTCTAGTTATAGGTTTTAAAATCTCAGCAAAATTCCTCTAATTGTCAATTTCAAATTTTCCCCCTGCTCAGAGGAATGGTGGGGGTTAAATTGGTGTAGCAAAAAAAAAAAACAAAAAAAAAACAAAAAATAAGCGTGAAAAATTTTAAAGGGTGTTAAAATTTTCCTCGGCAACCCCAAAACCTAAGTGGGGTCCCGGGTTTCTGGGTAATTGAAAGAAAGTTTAAAATAAAGAAAAAAAAAATTAAATAAAAAACCCCTTTTAAAAAAAAAGTTTGAAAGGGGGGGCCTTTGGGAAAATAAACTAAAAAAATTTTTGTAGGTAAAGTTAAAGTTGTTGAATTAATTTTAATAATTTAGTTTTGGAGTTTTTATTTTTATTATAAAAATGTTGCCTTAACTGAAATAAGTTACACAAAAATTAAAGAAAACAAAAACCAAAAATTAAATTATGAAAAAAAAGCTATATCATATATAATAAAAGCTAAAAACCCAAAAATTTAAAAATAAAGTAAAAAAATATATGGGTAATTTTGTAAAACCTGGCACCTTGAAAAATATCTAAAATTTTCTACTGATTGGCTTCATCCCTCTTTTGTTTGAGTTTTGATATTTTTGTGCATTATTTATTCCTGTTCTTTTTTATTTTTAACTTTAATTTGAACACTAAAGAATTTTAAGGAAAACTGTGTGTAAGGGGGAGAGGAAAAAAAGAAAATGCCCCCGAAAAAAATTCCCAAAAAAGGCAAATAAAGGAATGTACTTTTTTTCACTGCGGGGTTTTTTTTTTGAAGGGGTGTGTGTGTGTGTGTGTTGGGTGTGTGGGTGGTGTTTTTCTTTTATTGATCTCCCCAAAAAAACGGTAATTTTTATTGGCTTCTCAATTTGCTAAAAATGATTTATGTTGGGGGGGCTTTCTTCCCTCTTTGCACAGGATTTTAAAAAGAAAAGGGGAATTTTTCCCGCTGTTTTAAAGGTCGGGGCATTGGGCCCCTTTTGAAGCCTTTGAATAAATTTTTCCCCCGCGGGTTTTTACCAAGGGGTTATTTGATTTTCCAGGGAATTGATTATAGTGATGGGTCCCGAAAAAACCATCCTCTGATGTGGCACAGTGTGAAGGGAGAAACTACAGAGAAAAAATAAGTTTTTTGTAAAGATTTCAGATAAGTAAGAAAACTTGACTATTCATTTTGCAGCCGCTCATGTTATAAAATAAATTTCCCCAAAAACCAAATTTTCACATTTTTTTGCCCCATTTTTTTGAAAACCTGCGTGGCAAATTTTTTGGGTCTTTTTTTTTAAGCCCGTTATATTTGTTTTAATTTAAAGTTTCACAATACAAAACCCCCAGCTGCTTTAAAATAAAAACATGATTAAATGTTTATAATACCCTTTTAAAACGTATATATTTTTTTACTTTAATTTTCTTTAATTTATCAATTTGAGTTGGGCTTAAAACAGTTTACATTTTTCAACGATTAAAATATAGTTCAAAAATTTTATTTTTAAATAGTAAATTGCTTTCATAATTAAATATAAAGTTCCGGGGAAAAACTGGGTGCACTACTTCCAACCCGTGAAAAATTTCTTTTTAAAAGCAAATTAATTTTATGTGCTTATGTTTTCAACCCCAAAAAAAAATTAAAATAAATAAATAAAAAAAAAATTGTTTAAAACCCTTTTTTATTTTATTTTATAAAACCCAATAATCTTCCCCAAAAAAGGGTTTTGCAAACTTTTGGGTTCAGCAGAAAAAATAGTCCCGTTTTTAAAACCCATAAAGGGCTGAACAACAGCAAAAATGCAGCTGGGGGGGTAAATGCACCAGACACATTAACTTTAATAACCCCCGAAATCTGAAAAACAGTTTCGATCAATTTTGGCAAACGTTTAAACCGATTCCACAGGCTAAAAAAAATTTTTATTGTTTTCCTTTTCCCCCAAAGCACCATCCTTCACAGCAAACCCCCGCTGATGGAAAAACCAGTTTTCAGAATAATGTAAATTTTGGCGGGGGTTTAAACCCTGGAAACCCCCTTTAACATCTCTTAAAAGTCTGGGTTTTTTAGCCACTGCCTTTTCTGAGAGGTATCTATCTATCTATCTATCTATCTATTCCCATCTATCTATCTACTATTATTCCATCTTCTACTATCTATCTTCTTCTATCTATCCTATCTTCCATCTATCTACTATCGTTTTGTCTGTTCTAAACTATCTACTTCCCTCTATCCCTTTTTCTATTTATCTTTTTTTCCCGTCGTTTTGTTCTCTTTTCTACATGCCTTTTTCTTTTTCTTTTTCCCCCTTTCCTCTTATTATTGTCCCCGTTTAATTTTTTTCTGACATTTTTATTTTGTTTTGCCTACCCGTCCCCCTTTCTATTTTGGGCCCTTTTTCCCTTTTTAAAAAACAACTTGTTTGTTCAGCCAAAAAAAAAACTTTTTACATTTTTAAAATTTGGTGAAAATCATTTTAATATTTTTTTTGTGCACAAAACAACCCGCCCTTTTAATTTAAAGTAAAACAATTCTTTCATTTTACATATATGCTTTTATAGTTTCTATTTATATTTTTTTTATATAAATATATCATTTCTAGCGCAAGCATGTGCGCCATAAAATATTTTGTAATCCATTTGTAGTTGAAATTGCATTCCATTTCATGGACAGCAGACTGTATTTGATTTTAAACATATCAGTGAAAGGCTAAAGACTGAGATAGGTTGAAACAAGAACTGATACATCTTAACTGCCTGATTTTGTTCTCAAGATCTGTGTACTCCATACTTCACATCAAATGAATCACGCTTTTATGTCTGTAGTGTACTTTTCCTTATGCTTTGTGTTTCTGAAGTAGCTTTCTGGTATTTTTTCGCAATACCCATGTCCAGACGGGTTCCTGTAATCCTGAGCCCTTTTTGTACTATAGCCAACAGCACTGCAACAAATCATTTTATTAATCAGTATTTTGTCTTGTTTTCCAGTAAATACTATTTTAGGACTTCCCCTAAAGGCTTTATCTTAAGGATTTTAGACATTTTACTGGAAACTAGACATCACATACAGAAAACAGCCATTCAGTGTCTAGTCCAGGAAATGACAGATTGTTTCTTTAAAACTTTCAACAGAGCATCATGGGGTTAAACATAGATACGTGTATTCAATGGCTGTTAACAGTTTGGTTTTAAAACCCCAAGGGTGTTCAGATTTTAATTCAATCGCATATTGATAAAAAAGCAGCACACCAAAATCTTGTCAAGTAGATACTCCACAATAATCACCCTGGACTGCAGTTGAAGGGTAAAATTAACAATATTGTTGTGTATTGATTATGTACAAAAAGTTTTTTTTTTTTTTTTTTTTTTTGCATCACCATACATTTAAAACAACTGGCTTTGGTCCTACCGTAATACTCTGGATTTGCATAAATGTCACATATTCTGATAAAGGCCCAAATTTATAAAATGCACATATGATGTGATGCTAAATCCCATGGATTTGATCCTACAGGGACGAACAAACGGAAATTTTTTAAAAAAAGAACTGCTGTGAAAATGTTCGCCTTCTGATCAGTATGTCTATGCCCCTTTTTTTGCGCTGATATTCTGATGACTTTAGTGATGCAAATGGCTACTCGATAAATGAGTGACAACGTTAATTCAAATGAATTTGATATAAATTCGACAAGTCTTATTTTCGAAAAATGTAAAAACCAAAAACCTACAGAATAAGATAACAGGATGTTTTACTATGTCAAGTACACTTTTTGTGAAACTATTTTTGAACCAACTATGATGTCATGTTAATGTGTAAGTGAAAAAATCTAAGGATATTGTGGGCTTTCTGAAAGAAATACAAAAAAAGGATGGAACTTTTATATAAAATTGTAGGAACATTTAGGAAATGTCTTTATAAATGAGGCCTTGGGCCCTGTTTAGTTAGTAGCTACCATATATTCTAAGATAAAAAAACTCCACAATTGTATTTTATGCCACATCAAAAAAAAAAAAAAAAAAGAAGAGCATTCATACTTGAAAACAGCAGGCACTGAGCTCTGGTTTACAGGCAGTCTTTTTGGTATAGATTTTTTTAAAGCTCAAGCCTGGTTCACATATTTATGTCCATGTGAATCATCCATATTGAGTCAGGGTGAAAAAATGCCAACTCTTTGTGCCGGACTCCTGTTGGTGGCATATTCCATTGACATCATGTTTAAGCAGCATCACAGCTCTATAGGAAGTTCTGCCCTACACGACACTGACTGTTGTGTGAATAAACAAAACGTGCGTTTATTCTGTGGTAACGTGCTGAAATTAGTGCTGAAATATTGTTTTTGACCACAGCTGAGAGTGATCTCAACAAAGGCAGCTGAATTGATTCCTCATTGGCATTCACACAAAAGTGAGACACGTCTCAACAAGTCACTGGAAAAAGGTTGATGATCTATTTCGTCCCACGGATCCCCAAAGCCAACAACTAAAGCAGCGATGTCTATTTTAAAAGAGCAGAGAAAAGACAGGCCACTGCATATAAAGTTGAAAGGCAAAAATAAAAGTTGCAGGACCGTTGCATGTCTGCTCAGGCTGGTGTGCTCATGTCACTGGATTTATCATGGACATCTTTTTGCTTTACGCTCATGGAAGGATGGATGATATTCCCAAAGTAGATTGATCTTTTAGCTTTTGATTGTGTACAAAATCATAAAACACTTGAGATTTGAGGACCCTCAGATAGTGTAGGTGAACGATTCTGTGGCCAAACAAGACTTTCTTCTTATAGTTCAAATTAGTTTGTGCAATTCTGAAAGTTCTTGAAATGCTCTGATTCTTCTTTTTTTCAGATTCAATACTTTCAGTTTTCATTGCTGATGTTGTTTCAGCTGAAAGAAAAGAAAAATCAATAACAATCAGATATTATACCAGGTCAGTTGCTAACTTAAGTACATTTCAGTAGCATTACATCATTTCGGTTTCATCTTTTTAGTTAAAAACAAACCTCCATAAAATGCCTTCCCTTTGAAACACAGTAAAAACCCGCCAAGCTTGAGGAGGGTGTGAGATTGTTTCAGGATGGATATTCTTGCGTGCATGTAATACACGGTGTAAATATTTACTCTCTCTATCTAATCCATCACAGAAGATAAACGGGTTCCAATGAATATTTCCCTTCTTCAAGCATCAATTTGCATGCACAGAGACACCTCAGGAGATATGCAAAACACTTTAATTCTACCCACTAGGGCTTTTCCCCTATTAAAATCCAAAACCTCAGTTCTGTCCTTAAGCCTGTCCCGTGGACACGCTGAACTCCTGGGAAGCTTCCCTCTCTAGGAGGTCATTCTCAGCACCCTTGCAATAAATCTCTCATCTGCTAGTTGCCTGTAGAATAACCTTCCCAAACCTGGAGTCTGGCAAACCCACTGGTCGTATAATCCTTACCCCAAGTCATACCACAGAAGACTGGCTGAAAAAACAGGGGGGAATGAATTGCGCATGCTGATAACGTTTATTTGCCGCGTTGTTTTAGCTCTGATTCACTAAAGAGATTTAAATCATGTAATTGTGCAAACACACCCACAAATAAATGCTGATAGCAATTTTTCCTGTCATAATAATGTGTATAATAATACCTTAGCTTGCCACTGTGCCAGTGCTCGATGTACACCTTTGCACTTTATCTGTTCCTCTAAAAATTGCAAATTAGTATAAAACAGGGTTTTTATTTAACTTGACTGCATGAGGGGAAAATGTAAAGAAAAAAGCATACTTGTGTTTTCTTTTTTTTACAACCCATATTTTTTTTATATTAATAAAAATATTATACATCAAACTGTACAATAAAATTTTGATAAAAAAATGTCACGCTTCTATTTTTTTCCCTCTCAGTTTTAATGTGTCTTAAAATATATGAATGTCTTTTTATTTTATAGGCATCCTTTGCAGGAGGATCATCGATCAGAGGATCCTTCACATCCAGAAGTTTGAAAACCCCTGCCTTAAGGTACTAATATGCACCCTTAAGGTAACAATATGCATTCTTTATGGGCTGATAAAGTATAAATGTGTATGTTTGAGGAACTGCCCCAGTTGTTTGTTTGTCTACAGTTTATCCATTATCCTCTATCAGTTGATTCAAAATTGGCGTCATTATAAATTGATGCTGCCAAGATTGGTAAAAAAGTACACTTTTCTCCTTTAACACTGTTTTACCGCCAGCCTTTTAATATTTTATTAGAATGTGATTTATTATATATTGAGGCCTATTTGCATATAAAATTAGGCATGTTTGCAGTAAGCAATGTATAACTTGATACTGCCTGGTGCAGTGCTATACCACAACACAGTGCTTGGATAAGCTGGACTGTAGGTGCTATGTAAATGAGATGAATGTTTTGATGTTGAAATGCATGCCAAAGTGGCAGAACTGTTTAGTCAGTTCGCCCACAGAGTTATAAAAGAGAATATCAGAGCTGTCATGACAGAATAGAATGATACAGTTCATTGAGCACTACAGTGAATAAAAATTTGCAGCCCCCTACCTAACCTAGTTTCTTTGATGGCTCATAAACAATTACAACAACTAACAATTGCCTAAAATTTCCCCCCCATTTCCCTGCTGAAATACCCGCGTTTCACCAAGATACACTACTGATCAAAAGTTTGGGGTCGTAAGATTTTTTTCAATGTTTTGACAGAAGTCTCTTATGCTCACCCAAGGATGCATTTTTTTGATCAAAAATATAGTTAAGGAGAATTACTGTGAAAACTAATTAGCATTTAAAATATCTTTTTCTGTTTAAAAGAATAGTTCAGCAAAAAGGAAATTTTGCTGAAAAAGTACTCACCCTCAGGCCATACAAGATGTATGTTGATTTATAGAAATTTGCAGTCATCATTACTCCCAATGGATCCTCGAGTGAATGGGTGCCGCAGATGAGATCCAAATGCTGATAAAACATCAAGACAATGGTCCACAAATCTCCCCCCCAAACCCCCATTAGTCCCGGTCCATCAAAAAACACATCTTATAGAGGTCCAAAGCATGCTTGGAGAAACAAATCTGGCGTATAAGGACATTTAAAAAAATTTTTTGGACCCTTCTGAGCTGAAAATGTCCATACCCATAATCCAGCTTCCTCCAGTTGACAACTTCCTCCCCGGTTGTCCCTCATCAATAATCTAAATCCTCCCAACCTTTATTTGTAGAACTCTTTTGGATGGTTTTTTCACATATTTAAACAGTGCTTGTTATGTCGCATACCTTCCCCCTCCTGATTCCAACCAAAAACATAATTTTTTCACTAGGAGAATAGCAATAATGCTGGTGAGGCCTTGTTATTTTATCCTGGACTTACAGTCATTCTGGATTTGTTATTACACACGCAGTCACAGCTTTTTGCATTCACCGCCGACATTAATTGATTGACTGGAAACTAATGTGGATGACTTGTGGAGTATTGTGGTGTTTCTATATCAGTTGTTTTAGACCTCTCATTCTGACGCCACCCATTTCCCTGCAGTAGGATCCAATTGGTGAGCACGTGATGTAATGCTAAATTTCTCCCGACTCTGTTCTGAATAAGAAACAAACTCATCTACAGCTTGAAGGAATAACATTTTCACAACATTTTCATTTCTTGGTGACTACTATTCTTTCAATATATTTTTAAATGTAATTTTACCCCTGTGACAACAAAGCTGTTTTAGCAAGATATTATACCATAATAGACCTTATCACAAGCCTCGTGCATGTTTTACAAAATGAGAAATGCAGATAGCACATGTTGTGTATGGTTGTGCGCATAGCTGCTTGTGTTTTTTAGCTAGATCCCACGGAGACAGCCGTTCACCTTGGCAAACTGTGCCAACCCGACACACCCAGGCATGAAGATGGACCTGCCATCACAAGCAGCCATTGCCAACACCGTCAGAGGTGTTTTGTATGTGCAGGCGCCAGGTGGGTCACGATCCCTTGTATCCAGGCCATCCGCCTGGAGTGACAGCTGAGATTTTGAAAGAAGAACTGACATCAGCCTTCCCTCCTTTCAACGCTCTGTGAGGGCAGCTCGCGTCCACATGGACGCTCCCAGGTCCCTATTTACATGAGTGTATAAAAAACCTCGTTCAGAGGTTGACTCATCTCTGATAGCCCTGGTGAAGTGTTGGTGAGCCTGTTGGTTTTCTTTTCTCTGTCGTTGGCGTGAGTTGGACAAGATCGCTGGACTGCCGGAGAAATGCGCTTTGTCTTAAGGCCCCTGACAGATTGGCAACTTTTTGAAACTGTGCAGACAGGCAATTTAGCTTGTGGTGAGGTGAAAGGGGGCCATTGTTTAAGTGTCGAGCAATCATATCTCATTGGAATAAAAATTCATTATAATTTAAAACAATTGAATGTGACATATAATATATATATATATAGATAGGCATGCATATAGATATATATATATAGTTTTTTTTTTTTTTTACCTGTGTAGTAAGTGATGGATTATGGAATATAACCTCTTTCATATATACATCAGATTTCATATAAAGCGCTAGTTTTAACTTGTTTTTACTTTGTGGAGGTCCACAATTAACAATACTGTTTTCATATTTGTATATATAATTGGGAAATGTATTTTATGTCATGTGATGGCAAACAGGCATAGTCTCAAGCACTGCTACAGAATGAATCGCCATTGTGCAGGGTTGCGTGGATACCAGGTGCTTCAGCATCTAGAACCATAATTAAGAAAAAGCTCTCCCATGTACCTGGTTGCGTTCATCCTTTGATCACATGCAAGTAAGAAGTATTACAGTAGTTTTAAGTACAAAAAAAAAACTTACTATACTGTTGAAAAGAAAAAAAGAAAGAAGAAGTGCCCTCCACTCTCATTGGGATGCCATTCTCATTGCACAAAAGGGACCAGTTGAACCTTGGAGTTTGATTGACGCATGGCACAGAGAGAAGTATGTGGAAGAGGAATCTTACGCTGCAACCAATTTGAGCATCTCAAATTTATACTTTATAAATCCTGCATGCTTCTCTTCCACACTATTTTTTGGGCTGAGCGGAAAACAATCCTGTAGAAGGGCCCCGTTTGAGAGACCACTTTAGGGCGCTTAATTTTCCTCTGTCCGCCCCTGAAGTGAAAGATCCTAGACGATGAATGATGAGTGCAGAGTTGCACAACTTACTACCGACCGGCAATATCATGGAAGCCAATATGAACAGCTACTTGCTGTTAGATGCAGCCCCTTGGCGTTTGACAGCACTATGTTTGACACTATGCATGTGTGCACCTTTCTTTGCCTAAAAAAACAGTCAGTTTCAGCCTTGACCAGAGTGGTATAGACGAATAAGAGTATACAAAATTAATGGCACCATGTACGCCTAAATATGGGCTTAGTGTATCTTCATTATTCAGTACCTGTCAGGGTGACTACTAATAATTTTTGCTTAGGAAGTCTTGAAACTACTACAAAAGCCCCGTTAGAATCTCAAACGACGATTCCAGGTTATGGTCCTCCTATAAGTGAACACTCTAGGTGATTACCAACAACAATATCAAGGGAATGCGACTATAATGGTACTCCTACTTTCTGTTAGATCCCTCCCATAGTGAGCAGTCAAGACCCACTCTCTCTTTTAAACGTGTATTTTAGACACTAGACCTAACCGGTGTGAATTCCAAGCATTATGGCTCAGGTCCTTAGGAATCTTTTTGGCTATAATCACATTTGAAGAGAACCACTTTCTAATCATCCATTGTTTCATCACACTAACTCACGCATGCATAAATAAATGAGGATCGTAGGGAATTTGATTCAATTGGTGTTGGGCTAATGTGTCGCGAATCCATTGCAGTTAGGAGCACAGTCATCAGTCTGCGCATTATAACAAAACTGAACTATGCCAGCCACTTTACAGAAAGTAGGAGGCATACTTCAGGACAAAAGTTCTAACTAGCGGTTTCAACTAATGGGGGTTTCAGAGGCGCGAATTCCGAGAGGTTTAGAGCTCAGCGGAAGCTATTTTTAATGATTTACTACTATGCTTTAGCTTTAATGTGCTGAGTATGTTTGCAAGCTTCAAAAAGTGACTATTTGCACTCTCGATAGCGCATTTAATCAGTTTCTTCTACAAGATGAAAAATACTGGTCTCAGATATTATGCTGCATAAAGCAACCTGTCTGCATCCGTCAAGCTTATACAAAGTTTTGCAAGACTTCTTAAGATTGGGACAGAGGAAAGGTACTGAGAACGCTAGAAATAGAAACAACGAGCATTTCCTTTGAAATCAGAGATTTAATGTCTATTTTACCGTGTAAACAGTCGTTATGTCACATCTTGACTCAATTGCATGCTTCCTTGCTGAATAATTACTGTACCATTACTTTCTTTTAAGTACTCAAAAAAAAAAAGACGTCTCAAATTTCATATCTCACAGGGTTGGTATTTTCCATGCACATTTTAAAACAACATAAAACCATAAACATAAAATAACATTTCATGATGGGTGCCCAAATTGATGCTCCTGTATGTTTAGATTATTGTGTTAAAATGTTACCGATACTTTGACTTGATGAAGCGAGTAGATGTATACACAGCTCCAAATTACCCCTTTCACTAGCATCCGCAGGAGTTACATTCTTGAGATAGTGAAATGGGAACACAGAGTCTGGCACTCCTAAAATGGGTCTTAGTTTTGGAAAGGTGGTGGTATTCTCAATGTTTTTGACTGTACTAGCAGCATAAAATATAACCCATACATAGTTTTGCGCAGATATTTAAAACATCCCAGATCACATGACTACTTTCTACAAAAAACAATGCTACAGACGCTAGTCTTCGGCTTTAAAAGGTGCACTTCCATGTTGGAATTGTTTGTGCTGTTGTCTGTTTTTGT
Source organism: Cyprinus carpio (assembly GCF_018340385.1). Classification (NCBI taxonomy): domain Eukaryota; kingdom Metazoa; phylum Chordata; class Actinopteri; order Cypriniformes; family Cyprinidae; genus Cyprinus; species Cyprinus carpio. Next base: position 30,268,471 of record NC_056584.1, on the reverse strand, counting down.
GTCGTTCTGCCCGACTGCCCATTTACCCAATAGTATTTTCGACACACCCAGGTTGCCAGTTGGCGGAAAAACACAGCGTCGTTTGAAGCCAAAGAAAGCAGTAACACACACTTGGTCCAGAGATTGCAGAGTCTACTCGACCGAAAAACAGCCTCCATCTAAAATGCAGAAAATTAACTCCTCAATCTTGTTTGCCTTCATATTGTGATTGCCTTGTTCCTATTGCTTGTCTTCAAACTCTGGCAACCCTCAAATTGAATAGGCTGAGGAAGACACGGTTTTCAGGGACTAGCCCCACTAAAAAATTAGGCTCTAATATGGAGGGCTCAGAATAACCATACCCTTCCGCTTGGATGCTATTTTTAAAATTTACCTATGCTCATGAATCCTAGTAAAGTATGCAAGCTTAAGCATGAGGATATGCACTCTAATGCTCATAAATCAACACTTTTTAACAGGAAAAATTGCACCGATAGGTCTGTCGGCTCGAGCTGAAAACAACTTGGTCACTTAGATTCAAAGTTTGGAGTTTTGACGGACTTCTCTAAGATGCGGTGGGGAAAGTTGAGAGAGCTGAAACGCATAGAGGAGGGCATTCAGATTAAAGACCCACTCGATCCGCCCTCTAGATTGGAAGAGAATCTGTTTTTACAGGCCAGACGCTCTTTATGGCCGGTGCTGGCGCTGGGAACTACATCCCCGTGACTGTCACGGAATACTCGTCACCCCACCAAAAGCTCCTTACACGACTCCGCGTCCTCCAGCAGGAGCCGTGTCTGCAATCAACCGTTGTCCCCGCGTCCCCCTGAGACGGATGTCTTTAATCCCCAAAGCCACTCTCTCTTGCCTGGCAACCCGGCGACACTTATGCACTCATTCCTGCGTTATAATCTAAGCAAGCTGAAGGAAACTCATTTGTGCCCGTCCATCATGAGCATTCTGCCCTGTACAAAAGGTCCCACCCCCTGCAGTGAGTCAGAGTGAGGTGTGTAAATTATTATATATTAGATTAGGATATATATATATATCATAGATATATATATATATATATTTATAAGTATATATTACTAAAGTATACCAATTTGGTGTATAGAGAGTAATAAAGTACGGTCACAGGTGAAAGCACCAATTTATTAGCAGGTCCATATTGTAACACGAAAAGGTCTGGCTCTGGGAAAAGGGGAAAATATTTTAATGTGATCTTCATATAACAAGAAAAAGTTAAAAGGTTCATGTTAATAAAGAGCCACCCCATTTTTTTGGAACACAGCAACATTGAAAGTCAAGCTTGTGTACTAGAATCAGCGGCGTTTATATACTGTAGTGAGTCGTGACCAAATAACGAATCCTTACTGCTAGAAGGCTTACGTAACCTTCTTATCCCACTCCCCACCAGACACTGTGTTCCTTTATTTGTTACAGGCTGGAAAGGCGGTTAGCCTGAGCTTGTCTTGGTTTGCAGCAGATCAGCTCTCCCCCCCATAGGCACCACTTTCGTACCTGTCCAGTGGCCCCAGTTTTGACAGGTTTCCTCTGAGAATGGGACAAAGCAGTTCGGGGAGAGTGATTACACAAGCAGAGGGAGCCCCCAGAGCGAGCTGGAACCTCTCTATCATGTTCCGTGCAGCCCCAAGTGGTCGATATCAGGAGGAGATGGTCTAAACATCATGCGCAAGGAACTCCGATTACACCCACTCGACATCTAATCAATCAGCCAACTCGTTTCAAGCACCCTGGCGTCCCTCCTTCCGCAACCTCATTCTTCGGCACATCCTCCTGGGAAGCCTCACGTTCCCTGCCCCCCCTATTTTTCCATTTTTGTCATGGGGGTGAGACAAAGATATCTTTCACTCACATAATCATCACACCAAGCACATGAACATCTGAGATCCTGAGCTCTCACGTGCCCTGTCCTCACCAACTGTATAAAACGCCCAGACTGCTACGGTCCCGCGTCTTGCACTAAATCACTGACTTGGCCAGCGCTGGCCACATACTAAATCTCCTGAAGATGCTGACGTGCCAACAGAGAAGCCAGTTTGGGAAACAAAAAAAGGCCCCTTCGAGGATCCGCGCTGAGGGAGAGAGGCCGGAGTCAGCCTTCCTGTAAGATAAAATGTGGTTGTAATCACAGCAGGCCAGACCTTGTGCTCCTGAGGCCTGTAAAGGATATAAGACAAAAACACACTTAACGGGACGAAAAAAGCAGAGAGCCACTGTGACGACTTGAGTGGACTGGAAGCGGCAGATATTTTCCCATCCTCACTCAAGTGTTCTGTAATCACTCACCACTCCAGCTCCGCCTTCAGTTGTCTACTTATTGCATGTTCGCTGCAGTCAAAGGGGACAGAAATCTTTTGGCTACGCTTTCAATGTAATGGGCCGTTCAGAACGAGAACTAGAATAACCATAAGTGTAAATATCATTGTCATGTCCTATGAGAAAGGAAGTCCACCCCACAACGTATAAACGAACGCACAGAAAACATATTGTATGGAATCAGGGGGTGTGTTAAGTGTTTTGGGGGCCCCTCAGCAAGGGGTCCCCCTCAGTAGAAAGTGTGTGTGTGTGAGAGCCCCATGGACTGCTGGGGCCCCACACAAGTTGTGTGGGTTGTGTAGTGCCTAACACACTGCTGGTTGAAAAGACTATCAGAATAAATTTCTCCAGGAAGCTGATGAACAATAAAAACAATGAGAGTCAACAGAATCCAACCTGGACTTTGCAAGAGCTTAAGCGTTTATTGGCAGAGGTCTGTGAATACACAGCTTTTCCCCCAACATAAACAACACCTGATTACCGCAGACTTACGTTCAGGCACGCACTTCCCCCCCGAACTTAAACAGCGCTGAGGTACGTACTTAGGAACTTGCTGAAAATGGGGAAAGACGTAACGCGGGGGAAAAGAATTGTTGGAAGAAATAGTTTTTTTTGTTTGGTTTGTTTTCGTTCCGCACAAAAAGTATTCTCAGGTGCTGCCAAAGTTGAAGTGAGCACCACTGATGAGATGGACCTGTTCTCACCAATGTCCTCACGAATGTGTTTCGCGACCTCGGAACAGTACAGTCTGCATTGCTGTCTATGGACGGCGCATAGAGCTCTTCGGATTTCATCCAAAAAACTTGGGTAACGTTGTGTTCCGAAGATGAACAAAAAGGTCTACGTAGAAAAAACGAGTGGGAAAACACACCAAGGCTTGAGGCTATCATTAAGACGACGAAAGTATACCGAATGTGTTAGGGTGGGACAATCCCGGTGAAAGGACCTATATTTGGTCGGGTTATTTTTTGCTTCCCAAACTGTAGCATGAGAGGAGCCTCAGTGCCCTTTCTTCTCGTGGAGCTGCTCCGGAATAAATGTGGCGATTGACATAGTGAAGCACAAAACCGGTGATTGGGTAACCGTAAAGGGGATCCTACGGTTGCGCTTTCTACAAAGTCGTGGATTGTTTTGTTTTTGGGTGTACTCGAACAGCCGTCTCATACTATGGTTGTGTCAAAAACACATTATTTTATAGATATTTACATTATTACGACCTCTCTGCATCCCCAGTCTGGCATGAATGGCTCGAATACTATCCTGCTCAATGTAAGACCCCGCCTTCGGAGAATAGAAATGGGCTGTGATTGTTTACTGGGCCAGTGTTGATGTTGTTAGGGCAGCACTTGCGCCTGGGCGGGAAATGTCAACGCCCCGTACCAGAAGCTGCCTGCTGCGAGCTGCAGTGCTAAGTATTTGCGTCAATCTCAAATCAATTGGTGAGGCAATTTATAACCTGGATGACATGGTACACCACCTCTAAGTTCAGCTGCCTTGGGAAAGCCTAGCAGGTCTTCCAACATAAGCTGACTACCTCCACTCACTTGCTGCCTTCTGTAGTGCCAGCCTCAAACCAGCGTCCTCGTCCTCAGCTCGTTGAATATTTGTGATAGATCACAAACTCCCGGAAAGAATGCGTCCACATGGAGTCTTCTCATTGTAGTTTCTTTGAAAAGTGAATTCGTTTAAATATAAATATCTCCTTTTGACGATGAGCCTTGGAACTTTTTACCCGTTGGGCTAGATCTCTTTTTAATGCTCTACACACATCAACATGTACCGACTAACACTAAGGTTAAAAAAGTGAAAAAGTGCATAATAGGGACCTCAACAACCGCCCGTTAAACAAAAGGACACAAAGCGAGCAATCGTGTCCCATTTCTGGACATGATTGTTTAGTTTTGCCATGCGAACGCCAACTGTCAATGTGTGGTCCAAACGAAAACTAAAATGTTGCCCAGATTTTATCGTTTGCCATATTGAATGGAATGGATTAAATGATCGGAGAGACATGACCCCCCACTGAACAGCTTGATTTTTGTTTTATAATAATTTTCATGCTCGCGTTTTTGTTTGGTTATTATTTTAACAGACTCACCACTGAAACCAGACTAAGTATTTCGTGGGTTCTCCATAGACGATTCTTATGGTTTTTGTATATTATGCAGAGAAACACAAGTCCAACATTGCACATTAGGGGCATGCGGGGTTCTAGGATAGCGGTGATGGCCGGTGAGAACAGCTGTATCAGAGGATCCTAGAGCAGCAGAGCAAAAACAGGTAAGATCTGACTTTCAAACAAACCACTCCTCCGCTCCCAGGCTAAAGCATGTCACACGCCTCTTCCCCCGTCCTACGCTGTACGGCGCTCAATCGCTATGGGGTAGAGAGGGGAGCCGTAAGAGGATCGTGCTTTACACTCCCAAACACTTGGTGTTTATCCTCTTCGGGGGACTTTCACCTGCCGGCACATCCAACGGCAATTCAACAACTGAAACGCATCGTTGCCCGGTCGAGTTTACTACTGAGACGTAGGATCCAGTTTCAACTGACTGTTAGTGATGGAGAACTTAGAGGAGGGTAATGTAATATGAGAATCGAGCCTGGGGTCTGCAGCTCGCAGGAGGAAATGAACTAAACTCAGAGCGCTTTATCTTGTGCCTGGTTTGGAGATCCACAAGTTTCCTTAGGTACCATGCTTACAGGGGCAACTACTCGAATAAACGGCATCTAAAAGGCGTCGTTGTGTGATAGGTGACAACTCACAAATTAGCGTCACTAAAGTGTAATCATTGTGTTTCTTGTAGACACCACTGAGCCAATTGTAAGACCTTCTCTGCTTCTCAAAACGCTGCTTCTTCAAAATAAAGGAAAATGCGTCCACCTTCTTCTGGTAGGTGATGTTTTGTTGGCATATAGTGCAGTGCGTTGCTTGTGTTGTGCATATACTGCGCCCACCATTTCTGCTACTTTGGCTTGTACGCCTGGCCAAAACGATATTGTGTCCACGTGTCTGGTATTTGGTTTTTGGTTGGGCATATTTGCAGTGTGTTGCTGTGTTTGTGATATTTGGCAGAGCGGTGCTTCTGTATTTGCTGGTTGTGTTGGCAAGTATTTGGCGTCTACCGTTTTTTTCATTGGATTTATGTTTTCGTTGTGAGTAATGTGTGTCATGTTTCTGTAAGTCTTGGCTTGTGTTGCGAGTAGTTGCGTGCAGACTGCCCGGACCTTCTGAAATTTGTGGTTTGGGTTGTGCCGCATAATTGGTGCACTTTTTCTGTATTTGGTCTGATGTTGGGAGTAGTCTTCGTGTACACCTGTGTTCTCGTGTTTGGTTGTTTGTGAGTATTTGCAGAGTGTTTCTATATTTGTTGTGTTGTGAGTATTTGTGTCATGTTTCTGTATTTGTTAGTGTTGGCGCTCAGATCTGTCACTAATACACTGTAGTTTGATTTTGTTGCGGATCATCTAGTCACGTTTTTCCTGTATTTGTTTGTGCTGTAGTATTTGCAGAGCGTTTCTTAGTATGTGATTGTTGAGGGCCTAACTTGGTGCACATTTCTGTATTTGGTTGTGGTTGCCGTAGTATTGTGTGCAGCGTATTCTGTGTTTTGGTTTGTTTTGTGAGTATTTAGCAGAGTGTGTTCTATATTTGTTTGTTTTGGGAGTATTTTGCAGAGTAGTCTCTCTATTCCCTGGTGGTTGTGGTTGTGAAGTTATTTTTCACGTTTCTTTAGGTGATCTGCTGTGTGGGCGCGTATTTGCAGCAGGTTTCTTCTGTAGTTGGTTGTGCTGTGAGTAATTATGCAGAGTGTTTCTTCCTGTCGTTACTTTTGCGGCGAGTATGTTTGCAGAGTGTTTCTTGCATTTAGCTTGTGCTTGCCAGGAGTTGCATCACATGCTTGTCAAACTAATGATATGATTCTCCCTTGAATTTGCCTGCATGGTTGCTTTAAGTTGCATGTCGCCGGGGAGCTCAGATGCCAGCTAGCCACCGAGTAGATACGTTAAAATATGTCTGAAACTGTACTACAATTGTGAATTGTGCATTAGTGTCACTCTAGTCCAAAGATAACAACTCTGCCTGTAAAGATAATTCATTTAGCATTCACGTTGTTAATAATCATAATGTATGTCTATCAACAAATATAATTCCCACCCACGAGTTTGACTAACACCTCGCCTAGTTTGTCAACGTATTCCCTAAAAGATCCAGGTCCCACGCTTATTAAAAAAAAAAAAATAAACAATATATATTTAAGGGATCATTATATATATATCTGGTCATATATCTATAACTATATCTTCGTGTCTCTCTATATCTATCTACATATGATTTATATTATTGTTATCTTATATATAATAATATTAATAAAAGTCCTTACTTATACTTAGATTTTTAATATTTTGTCACAATAAGTCTCTTATACTCCAACCCGACTTGGCATTTTGTTTGATCAACACATACAGTCAATCAGCAGTAGCTTTGAAATATTCCTTACACATGTAAAATAACTGTTTTCTATTTATTATTGGTTTTTATTGTAATTTAGTCGTTTCCTGGCAAAGCCGCAGCCCGTTACTCCCTCAGGCTTTAGTGTCCACAGGATCTTTCAGAAATCCATTTTAAAAATGCTGATATTTGGATGTCTCAGGAACATTTCATTGGGACATATAAACACAAGTATGGTGCTATAAGCATTTTTTGTGCAAAGTGGGGATCACGTTTGTTCAGGATCTCTTGAATAATGTATTGAACACCAGGCAGTTTATTTGAAAATAGAATAAAACCATTAGAACAGCAGTGTAATGGTTGACAGATGGCCGAGCCATGCACGGTTCAATTGTCCATAATCCCCTTAATTTGACTTGTTTATGTACCTCTCAAAACTCTTATGTGCTTTCCTTTATAATTCAAACAAAACTCGGAGCCAGTTTTTTTTTAATATGTAATATACTCCTTATTGTATCTTAACTCTTTTCTCACAGATGGTTCTACTTGTATGTGGTGAAAGAAGAGAGACCTGTGTGTGAAGTTTTAAACCAGCTCTGTGTGGGCGTTTGCATCGGGCTGACAGTTTTGTCGGTGTGGAGTGCTAGATTTAGTCAGGAGTTTAGCGTTAACGCTACAGGGAAATGATAGGCCCGAGCCTCGCGTGCTGAAAGGCGGACTGGCTAATATGCTTTTAGAGTACGCAGTGGGAGTGGGCCGCAAGCGAACAAGGCAGGCGTGTCTACAAGCCCCGACAGCTCTTTCCGTCCTAGTGTGCACCCTGTGAGTGTGGTGTCGTGAGAAGGGTGGCTACACGGCGCCAGCGGCGGGTATAGCACTGCTCTGCTTAACACCAGCTGTCGCACAGCCTGGTATGACCCTGTACCACAAGCTCTCTGGTCACCCACTCCCGTGCAGTGAAGACAATCGCTGATCCACCAATGCGGCTTCACGCACAACACGGAGCAGACAGGACTGCGGTCAGGAGTGGAAGCATGTAAACAGTTATTGCCTCATGAAAGCTTCATTTCTCTGCAGGTACTCATCATGTGCTGTTGCTTGTGATATAACACCTGTCCTTGTCTGGATAATCTGCGGGGTCTAGTTAGGTCAGTATTTTTGAGACTGTGAGGTACTCGCATCAATCCACTCTGATTTAAATCAGAGCGCAGAATGGACCCACGCAGCAACGCTCAAAGGGTTCCTTGGCTGGACATAAGAGCACCAGCTTCGAAAAAAACTCAACTCCTGCTCATTATCTGCCATATCATCTATCCCTACATTGGGAATGTGCTAAATGCTGCACTGAAGAGACACCGATTTAGTGTTGAAACATGGTTCAAAATGCAAGTCTGGGGTGTCCCGAGTATTTGCACAACAAGAATCATTCACACCATAAACTATTATGCTGATGAAGATGCTGTATTTACTATATTTGATTTATTTTTTCTTTTTAATTTAAAAGGGAGTAATATTAGTATTTTAGTATATATACATATACCTAAATGTATATATTATGCGTATAACAGTTTTAATAGGTATTTTCTACACAAAGCTAGACCGCTGAGACATGCACCAGAATGTCGCAATGTACCTGTACAGTAACTGTGATTACTGGCAAATGGCAGACTAAGCGGCTTACAATAAAACTCTCCCTCGTCCTCTGCGTCTAATCGCTCACTTTTCAAATAGCATCATGACTCCTAAAATAGTTGATTTTAGTATTGTTACATAAATGACTCTTAATGACAATGAAATATAGCTAAACTTAAGCGGAAGTGTATATTCACAAAGTCATTTACTAGGCTTTGGAAAACAAGTTCAGACAGGAGGGCCTCTCATACCCCGGTTTTGATACTTTTGAATAGGATCTCGCACAAATCTAGTTCACTTCAGGCTCGGTCACTGCTATAGATAAAAGTGTTAACGTTTAATTTACATAAGGTTAACCTTGTTTGTTCAACTTGTGCACAGTGAAGAACACAACTCAGTGTGCTATCCTCAAGCTGCTGTCACTCCCATTGCTCGGAAATTCAAATTTTCTGAATCGCAAAAGCTCTGCACTAGAAATGAATAGACGGTGGTTGCTGCGATCTCTGTCTGTGTCGAACGCCCTATAATCTGTCCTAACAGATGGTCCCACCTTTAAACTAAACTCTGAGGATGTGCCATGAGGTTACATTCTCCTCAGTGCCAGAAACGATTCTGAATGATGTACTTGTAAGCTGAACCATCAAATGCAAGGCCGATCTGAGCTGGCCCACCCTGATATCACCACGTATTTCCCATGGTGATTGACTTCCGGTAGAGTGCAACCAAACACTAAACGTGACACACAAAACCCAACCGTAACCCGACGTAACCTTAGAGGAGTAGATTTCACAGCAAAAAATCAAAAGTCTAGCTCAAGACTGTCTTTCGATCCTGTGAGATAATAACACTATGGGGTCTTGGAACACCCATGACACAAGTTTACTCTTTGGATGAAGTATTCTGTAATCTCGACCACCAATGATTGTGTGAAGGCCTGTAGTGGACAGGTGGACAACCTTTTACTTCAGTTGAGCAGCTCATTCCACATGCAGGCAGGCTACAGCAGGGGGGTGTCAGGGTGTGACAGCATCTCTCCGCCACTCGCCCCAAAAGCAGGAAGTTCTTCTCCTGATGTTGCCCGTGCCCAGAACACCTGTAGATCCTTCTACGCCGTCAGGAGTGTATGGATTGTCCCACTAGCTCGGCCTCTCACGGAACGCTAATTTGTGTAAACCCGGGACTGGAACAGTGGAAAGAATGAAGAACAAGAAGACAGAAACATCCTTTAAGTCAGTGCATCCAATCAACAAACCGCGGTCTATGCAAAGTGAGGGGACAGCCTGAGTGTTTGAATCTGCACGTGCGGTGTCCAATTCTAACATTTTTCAGCAAAAATCATCGAGAGGATAATTGTCTGACTCATAAATCCAGGAGGCATTTCTGGCTGACAGGCTTTACGAGCACCTAAAAGTGGCATTTCAAAACGCACATAGTGCTTTCACATTGAGCGCTTTTGTCGTGTCTGTAGTTGAGGATCCTCAGGATCATCCAACCCGCCGGCACAGCTGAATGGACTTCATGATTCATTTTAGACTTATTTTAAGAACTATTATCGTTGAATCCTTCCTGTCCTTCAAAATCAGTTCTCCCTGACATTAGCAGCAGTTCCTCATGGCTAAATGTTCCTTCATCTTCCACTTTATCTAAATGCCGATTTGATAAAAAAATCGCTTTATGTATAATGAGCGACACGGAGTCTATAAAATCTGTGTGTGCCGTGCACATTGGACAAGTTTGTTTAAATTTTATATGTTCACAAGCCATTTTGGTGGCAGTAGAAAGCCTATTTTTCCGATCTCTAAGTGCTGACCCTAAGATTTTGCAAATTATCGTTATTAGACAGTGACTATCAACAGATGAGCTTTGATTCTCTAAAAGTTTCAGATGTGTGTTCTCACCTTTTGTTTTATTTTCCACTTATATAACCATTAAAATGCAGTCGTATCTGTTTTTTTTGTTGAATAGATTTTTTTTTTATTACATATTTTCCATAGCTACTAGGCGATTTTATATACGACTTATTGACCAGCCGTAATTTTATTTATTTAATTTTTTTCTTTTTTTTTTTGAATTCTCAGTTGGAGAGTTTACGTTTTATGGTGCACAAATTCTTAGTTTGTATATTTTTGGTGTAGAGTTTTTGAAAATAGTCATTAACTAGTTTTTTAGTTGATTTCATTTTTTAATTGTAATTTTTAATTTGTTTTCAAAAATACCACATTAAGGAAAAAAAAGTATCATAAAAAAAATTCAGGCATTTTCACACCTTTATGATTATACACACAACTGCTTTTTCCCCTGAAAATCCTACTTAAATAACTCCAATTACCAAAATTCAAAGCTTTTATGCAATACAAGGCATCCAATACAAGGCATACAGCTACTGCGGTCAACTAAAATCATGACTATAAATCTACCATTTGCTGATCATGTTAATCCATAACCATTGGAACTACCGTAACTGGGGACAGCTTTATGATTCCAGAAACTTTGACTGTTGTACCCTCAGGTCTGTGTCACGTTCAGACGGGGGTCCCACAGAGAACAATGCTCTCAGAATTTCCAAAAAGAACAAACAAGACAGAGACAATCATGGCGTAATGCTGATTTTCGCACAAATTTTGTTTTTTTTTGGGCCAGGTTTAATTGTTCCTGGTTCTTATGACTCAACATTTAATTGTAGTTTTCTTGTTCAAAACAAAGAAGAATTGTAGTCAAACCACAGGGCTGGGATTTCCCAAGAGCAACTGGCTGGCCTTTGTATGTAATAAAAGGTCTTCAAATATGACGCTGAAAATTAAAATTACATCAAAAAGTTTGTGAAGCCCCTCTAAGCACAAGTGACAAGAGTTCTACTCCAAATTATTGTACTACATTTTTATTTAAGAACATCCATTTTATTGTATTTTTTGTATAACCATCCGCCGCCCATTACATGCATTGTTAGATACTGCAACTGTTTGGTTAGTACTGACGGTTTTACTGGCCATATAAGTACAGTACTAGAGCCAATGACATTCAAGTTAGAAATCTAATTCTAATCAATATGCGACGAGATATTTTTTGGCATTGTTAAGAGAGCTTTGTTTTTTTTTTTTTTCTTTTCGTTTTTTGGCAGCTTTCGGCGAGGATATTTCATTGTCCATATCTTTGGCGTTTTGCGGGTCGTTTTTGACAGCAGTTCTGCAGATTTTCCAAATGTTGTGTACCCCAGAAGGTTTTTTTTAAAAAAAAAAAAAAAAAAAGAAAAATTTTTTTAAAAAAAAAAAAAAAAACAAAACCACCACACAGTCAAGACTGTTGTGGCTATATTCATTGTTCAGACATCTCTTCACGTTCTGGGACAATATCTCCCCCGCATGTGCTGGCTGTTGTTAAAATGACAATCGGTGATTAGTTTTGGCTGCTTTCCCTACATAATGAAAACCAACCTGGCAGATATTACCACTCCTTTGTCCATCGGCTGAGTCACCAGTGGAATGAGTAGGGATGGCCACCTCTGGCAGCTGCCTCGATTAGATTCTGTGTCTGTCCTCAACATGAAGGGACAGCTTCTGGGAGTCCCTCTGATCGCAGTGTTTGTGAATGGGATGTTTTCTCAGCATAGCGAGAGGGAACAGCCCCTGTGAATGCCGTACGTCTGTTGTGTTGTCGTCCTCGCTGGACGGTATGCGGACTACTTATTCTAAGCGCACAGATCTGTAATACACTTTACATTTACAGTTTATCAGTATAGCATTACTCTTCTTAATAGTCCAAAGCGACTTACAAATGAGAACAGTAGATAGAACAACAGATCAAACGGAAAACAACAACAGGTATCCCAGTGCTGATTACAATAGTCTCAGTTGCGTTCTAGTACAGACACACATTAGCTCAGGGTTTTTTTTTTTTTTTTTTTTTTTATTTTTTGGGAATGATGATAGACAAGAAGCAAGAAAAAAGAAAAAAAGCTAAGTACTAGTCATTCAGTTTGGATTAAGTGCAGCTCGCGAACAAGATGAGGCTTTAGATGTTTTTTTTTGAAAAATGAGTAAGACTCAGCTGTATCGAAATTGAGGACAATATTATCCGTAGTACAACCTGGTGACAAACTAATCATTAGACAATTCTTTCACCCCCCCCAAAAAGGCAAACTGCAGTGGTGGGACTTTTTAGGTTTTACTGCATAAACCAGTTCACGAATAATGGGTTCTTGACTGTACCATTGCGTTACTTGATAGAAAAAGTGCATTTAAATGAAGAAATAAATAATAAATAGATAATAAAATAAACTAAATAAATAAGTTTAATATTATACAATAAATTATGTCTACTCTATATACACTTTAAAATAATCATCTGCAAATTAAATATAAATAAATAATCAATGTAAATTCATAACACAAACTCTCTTCATACAATAAATAAATAAATGCGAAATGATATTAAGTTCATATGAGAATAAACAATTACACTACCCCATGATTTATAGCGACATTGTTACAAGTTACCAATGGCCATTATATGAATTATTTGACTAGGAAGCAAAGCACAACTGGGGCACTCAGATACAATAATACAGTGTGACAGTTATGATTATTCAGCGTTGCTTGTGTGTATCTTGACGCTGGGGACCTTTGCCATAACATACAGCATAATATTAAATTTATAGTTATAGTACGTTTGCAATAGTTTTGTTTTGCAATTACGTTAAATATTTCTTTTTTGCGTAGGTTCAGTGCTTAATGCAGGTATGGCAAAGCATGCGCAACTGCTGTGGATAAAAGTGGTTTGTTTTCAACAACAAAGTATAATGTGTATGGTTCAGAACCGCCGCTTGTGCTTCGGACACAGATCGGAACCCTGTCCTCTCCAAATGCATCCTGACGCTGATGTTCATGCAGGCGGGTTTACAAGACAAAAAAAACTGCTATTGTTTTGACTTTACATGGACTTTTCCATCTGCTTTATCAGAATACGCACGAAACCCACTGCCCGCAACTAGATATGGGGAACAGTCCTCCTTTAAATCAATGCTCTTCTTGGCCGTCAGCTGTGAGTTCTCGTACAAGAGTGATGTAGCTCTACATTACAACTTCATGATGTGTAAGATATGTAGTGATTTAGATTTCGGGATGAGTCCTCCCTCGCCCCTACACCCGACCTGTCTGCTAGGTCTGTTAATCACATGGTTGTATTGTAAAGAGCAATTAGGGGTCTGCCTGGAAACAGCTGTAAGATCGTCTCACGTAGCTCGACAGAAATGGGCCAGCTGTCCTCAAAGTGAAGACGATACCCGCGCCATCACCACAGAACTCATAAACCTGACAGTTCCTCTATATAAAGGATGGCGTTCACATTTCTGTCATCTGTGTTTATATGGACCAAACGCAGGGAGCTCTCTAGCTCACCCCTCTTTCATCTTTCTCTCGCCACTTTCTTGCTCTAAAGTCATTTTAGTTCGTACTAAGGTGATGCATGTCCTGCTGGGGCGATTGGGTGTATTTGACCAAACGGAGGTGCAGATACTAAACACCACTGCTTGAGGCTCCAAGGGCTCGCCAGACGACACACGAAGGTACTTTAATTTTTTCAATGCGCACTAGGTGCAATGCTTTTCCAACCTCTGTCTGCATAGAAACATCACGTTATACAACGTGCGTCAATAAAACTTAGTCTAGCATGGAATTTGTCCCTTAAGGTTGAGCACATGATTACTAGATTTTAGCCAAATTGCTGTACAAGTACAGCTGTTGAACAGTTTTGCTTGTTTAACCTTAGTTAACACTATAAATCCGACTGTATTATTTTGATATGCAGATTTGTGACAAGCCTCTAATTATTTACCAATACTATTGTAATCCTCGTTGAGTAGTGAGCGCCAATGCTTTTCTCATTCTATATTAGCCATAAAAGCAAACGAATAATAATAAAAATATTATATAACTATAAGTCTACATGGTTAAAGATATTCACCTAACAAATCACTTTAAGAATCTTAAAGCTCTTTGGAGAATTAAAATTAAATTCTGATTTCCCAAATAATGACTGTATTGTAGCATCGAAACAAACACAAAACCACAAAAACACCAAAATCTAATCATAAATCTATTTTGTTGATTATACAGCTTGCATAGATAAGTGTAATTTATGACACAGTCAATGGTCATCCATACAGGCTGGCTAAAGTATTTTACTGAAAAGTGAAACTAGGGGGAAAAAATCATCAGTATCCGACTAACCAAAAAAGAGCTACAAGATACGCATAGTGTTAGTGATTTGCGGACATGCAGGACAAACCATAGATTACAACACTGAGTATCAAACAAGGATCTGTCATCATAAACGCACACGTGGTAACAGGACGGAGAGTGACCACAGTGTAAATAAACGAGACTGGAACCCTGAGCACAGAAAATGACTGAACGCTAGCTCTACCTCACCAAGATAAACATTAATGAAAACGCTGAACATCCAAAGACTAATCATATCAGAAACATGACAACAAACTAAAAAGTGGAAAATCAAGCCAAGGCGAGTCAAATCTAAAGACTACAAGCTAAAAGTCCGGTGAACGAAACTAATGGTCCCACATGTTTATGAGGCTCCATCTTTCTCATGAATGATGTTTAAAATCATTGATCTGACCCCTACGTTTGAGAGAGCTACAGAGGATGAGGAAGATTTTCCCTGTGAATAAATGGAAATTTTTTTGACAAAAGACCTCTGCATGGAGATTCTCCGAGAACCTCTCCTTTAGTGAAATCGAAAGCAAAAAGAAAAGAAAGAAAAACGCATATGAACAACAGGACGTTTGAGGTAAATCATGACAGAATATTATGCTTTTTGTGAGCGGACTATCCCTTTAAGACAGCTTAATGGGAATGCAGCATCCCCGTGGTTCTTAGTACAAGCTGTGCTCTGATTAAAAGAAAGACAGAAAAACTGATTTTTTAATATTGTATCCTTAAGTGAGAATGTTTTAATCACAGACATCCACTGGTCAGCAGCACACCCATCCCAGCCCCAAATCCTGCATGCACTTGTCTGTGCGTGTGGAAAGTTTTAGCCCACCAGTTACTTGCAATAATTTGTATATGAGCTCCAACGTCAAGGATGCAGCAGAACCTTACGCGACTATGATAACTGAGGCGACCACTGATGTTCCCCTTGACGACAGAAGCAGTGGATGTCAGGTTATATATAAGACATATGACCGATAAGCTGATCTTAGAGAAGACATGAGTTAAAAAGAGAGAGATTTAAAGGGAAATATGAAAGGGTTTAAAGACTGTATTGAAGAACACCTGCTGTGAAATGCATTGTAAGTAGAGGTTTGGTCCTTTTTTTTTTTAAAAAAAAAAGGCTACTATCCTTTAGTTTACATTACAGGCTTGGTAAAAGCAGTTCCAGAACTGAATTATTTTATTACGAGATTTCATTCTAGTACGACAGTTGGAGTTTGACATTTTTCATTCCAGGAACCGTTTTGTTTAAGATAATACTAATAATTCTAATCATATAATACTTAATGTATATTGACTATATTTATATATTATATATATTATCTATATTTTATGTATACTACTTATAGATATATATATATTTTTTTTTTTTTTTTTTTTTTCCATTTAAAAAATGCCCATAAGGTACATGTTTGTTGTCAGTAAAAACTTTTGTTGTTTTTTGAAATAAGTCGCTTAGAGGCTCTTAGTCCTGTCTTTTATGATCAAAACTAGTACAGGAAAAACAGTACCATTTTCAACAAAAATATTACAGTTTAAAATAACTGTTTAATTGAAAGTGTTTCAATGTACTGGTAAAATAACCTCAGTAATATCACGTGTCTCATTTAGAGCTTCATACGACATTTCAACAGTCACAAACCTCCGGTCCAATTGGTCGACACAGATGTGTGGAAAAAGTAACGAAATAAAATTTTTATCTTTTTTTTTTTTGGTCTCATTTGTCTGTATTAAGTTTTTCCTACAGAATATTAGGAGAAATCATCAGAGGATCCAAGCGCTGGTTTCTTACTATAATGAAACCATAATGATAATTCCATTCAAGTTCTCCTTGGCTATCAAGAAAGCAATATCTTGGAAAGATTGGAAGGAAGGGAGTATCATCAGGACAGCAAATTCTCACTCGCACTGTGTTTGTGTTGGCTGTTTTGGAGCCCCTGGAGATGTGCGTGATACTGTTCGATGGAATTCAGCACCACGTTGCAAACGCTGCACGAGTAACTCCGGGCAGGCCTGCAACACAGAAGCAAAAAAGAAATTTTCCGACTTGAAAGCAGAATGGAAACCAAGTCCCTGCTGAATCCAACGCTCTTTAAAATTGTTTTTGTCCTCCCTTTTTTATTTTTCGTTTTCTTTTTCTGAGCACTTATTGATGCTTTTTTGTTTTTGAGATTTGCCTTGGCTGACAAAGAGCAGAGAGAATCTATATTTAATCCCTGTTGTTTTGCTTGTCTTGACATGACGAGGAGTTTGTTTGAAGACTCATTCTCCATGTGTTGTCAGATGAAAAACATACCATTACTCCTATTATATGGCATCTCATTCTGCATTCTTCATGGAATTCAGAAATAGTATTAGCAATTATACCTGTAGCTTGCTTTTGTCCTGATGGGCCTTTTGATTTGGGGTTAGGATTCATGATGGTCTTTTACAGTGGCGGGGTGCCAAGTGCATCAGTTTGGGGAGGAGAGAGTGAAAGCAGATGTGAGCTAATTAAAGGCTTGCAGGTGGTATCACAAATAAACGAAGAGCGTCGGACCAAAAATAGACGGATGCGAAGAATGGGAGAGAGACGTAGAACAGAAATGCATAGAGGCTCGTTCATCACATGTGGAGAGACCATGTGTGCTCTTTCTGGGCAATATTTCTCTCAGACATCTGCAGAGTTATTTTTGATGACACTGTTGTCTGTTCCTCGATCTGTTCAAAAATAGGCTTTTCACAACCTTTACATTATTTTTTGTTGTTAGACTCTCACACCAAGAGCTCTGATAATATAAACTGTTCTCAGGTCAGGAAAGGTAATTACACATGTGAATGCATATGGAATTAGTATCAAGCCAGCCAAGATTTTTCATATATTTTATGCATCAGAAGATGTATACTTTAGGTATAGATCAAACTCTTAATTCTGAATGAATGAGCTGCATTCAAAGCTGAATGCATACTTGTTACTGCAATTTCACTGCTTACTAATGTGACAAGTTGCTACAGTACGTGCTTGGAAACTGTAAACAGCATATTTCCGCACCAATATTACAGTATCCATGCAGCATTACAGTATTCATATTGCCAGTGAAAGCACGGCAAAGCTGCATGAAGAGTTTTGTTCTGAGTCTTTTACACACACACATATATATATATATATATTATATATATATATATATATATATATATTATTTTTTTTTTTTTTTCATTTTTTAATAAATGCAACTTTTTATTGAACATTAGTGTCTTTGGAGGTTGTTTCTGCACATTCTTGCTGTTTAATAAAAGCAATATCCATTTAGGTTTTGTGTTAAAGTGACTTTACCATGGTTAATGTGGCTAGAACACCTAATGCTCATCCTCTCAAGGCTTATAGGTTTTTTTTATTAAGTACTCTGTGTAAATTCACAAGACACAAATTTTCAATTTCCAAAATTTTGCTTCCATCAAGGTCTGGAATACTTGACAGGAATCAGCTGAAGGGTCATTACAAAGAAGACTAGTTAAATAAGACTTCTCCATATTCTTTAGTCTAACCAGGTCCTACGGGTACTCGGAAATTAGAGGAAACTGAGCAAGACTTCTTAGAGAAATGCTGTGATTCGATACCTCAGACTTTAAATTTTGATGGATATCATCATGTTTCATTTTCGGCCTTTTAGTCGAGGTTCATCGTAAGGTGTTCATCTTCCTAGACTTTATTTTCAAATTTTTAATGCGCCAGTGTTTTGTCCAGTCCATGTATTGATTTCCTCCCCTATATTAGTTAAAGGCCAAAACATTTATTTTATTGACTTCCCGAAGGCATTTCTCTAGTTCTTTTTTATTAAATAACTGTTATTTTTTGGACAACATTCTTTTAGCTTTTCATCGTCCATCTTGAAACAGAACTAGCAACACACAACTCATCATCCTCGAGTGAAAGCTTTCTGAATATGCTTTCTGTGAGTTTTTGGGAGTGATGTGAATGATGCACTGTTTCACACGGACAGCTCGTGGTGTCCAGTACACCAAACACATGGTGACAGCAGCTATGTGTAAAATGAATCCACAAACTCAGCATCAAGCAGCTATTAATATGAGCAGGATGTAAGGCATTACCGAAATATTGCACTAAAATTTAACTGATATTAAAAACATAGTTTACAGGCTGCTTAAATTAATCTGAGATTAATCTGATTAATCTTGGCCTTCAGAGTTAATAAATATTTTTACTGATGTTTGTTTCTGTTAACCACAAGCTCTGTGTGACTGGGGGGGATTTTCCTCATGTAAGAACCCTGTGACCTCTTAATGTGCTACTCATAAAGCAGCCTTAGATACTCACTGTGGTGGGTTCTTAAATTTCCATCTAAACACTGATCTGAGATTCCAAAAACTTACAGAGAACAGACAGACCGTGATGAAATGTGGTTACGGGGACGATAAGATGAATGTTTACTGGGAGGAGATTAATGTTTGCTACCTAGCTGCCTGGCTTGTGGGAAAGAGGTCTCACTTATTTCAACAATAGGCCATCAATTCAGTTTCTCTTCTCTTGCCCGGGAAAATTTCTACCGAAGACAGGATGATACGTCTCATAAAAAATTCAACAAAATATTTATCGTGCCCGAATCAGACACCAGAAGACCCTTTGATTGCAGTCTATTTTACTAGAAAGACTTGAGGCTATGCTATAAATTAGAACTCTCAAATTAATTCGAGTATTAAATTAGAACTCCAAAAGTGTCTCTCATTCGTTAAAAAAAATAAGGAAACTTTGAAAAAGTTTGTAGGTGTATGTTTTATTGTGAAGTGTTTTCATTAAGTAAGCTGAATTTTGCTTGTGAACTGTGATGAATCCTGAACCATTTTATGCTTTATATGATGATTAATGTTTACTGTTTACTAACCAGTTTAGTTTAGTCTCCCTAAAGTAGTAGCTGTACTGGTGTTTCAACTGATGTTTGATACCCTAAATCCTCTATCAGGTATGATTTGTTGTGCCTTATGATTGTCGCAGATTCGCCATGACTGGTTTGTACCAAATCTCTCAAATTATTTTGTTTTGTGTTTATATTTTTATGTTTTTTTTTATGTTTAAATTCATGTTTGTTTTTTTTTTTTTTTATTTCAGTCAGATAAATAGACCTCCGTCCAAATTTTGAAGCAGAGTTTTTAAGTAATCCTTCTGTGCAAGCAAGTAGTCAATTAATTGATCAAAAGGGGCAGTAAGGAATTATAATGTATTGGTTTCCACTACTACAAAATAAATGCACTATTAAAAAGCACAACTGTTTGTCAACATTGTATAATAAAAATGTTTTCTGAGCACCGAATCTGCCATATTAGAATGATTCTGAGGATGTGTGACACTGCAAGATTTAGGTAATTCGCTGTAAATCAGCAGTGCTACAGATCATTTACATTTTACAATTAATTAAAAACATCAAATCCCGCAGAACCCCCCCAAAAACAACACACAAACAAGAAACTGAAACCCTCAAAGTTTTTGAATGAGTAGTGTAAGTGAAGCCTCAGATTTTGAGTTTTGCTGTAGAACTCTAAATGATCATCTAATCCTGTCATCTACGAACTTCAGACATAATGAGTAATGCCAAGAGGATCTCTTCCAGCAATTACACACATATTTACATGGAGGGATTCATATCTGCTATGTTGTCATCAAATCCTGACATTTCACAATCGAGACCGAGCCAATAAAAATCTGGGTTTATGATAATGATCGCTGCCACTCAATTCTCTAATTCGTCATTACTTTTGGGTTCAATTATTACAGTCATGGCAATAATTAATCCAGTATGAAGTCCAATTTTTCAATCCATGCCTAGTCGCAGCGTGCGACATAAACGGGAGCAGGAAGGGTGCTGGCTGGCTTGTTCTTGACTTTTTGTACAGATTCTCTGGTGAAGCCCATAAACTGCTCCATTGCACCATTTAAACAGGGCAAATCGCTGCAACTTTCAATATCCCCCCTTCACGAAATGGGCAGAGAGGCTCTTCAAGCGTCGAGCCTGGTATGTACATCCTAAAGCTTGTCACTCTCCCCTGCTTTTTTGTGATAGGGGGAAATGAGGAACCTTGTTTGCAGCAGGATAGGGCTGTGCCTTCGCTCCCAATTTTCTCAGCAACAAATATAGCCTGAGTTGGAAGGCAATTACACTGAAGTGTTCTCCACAAAAATAGCAGAGAATCTGGGCCGGGATCGGCTAGCAGTCAGCCTCTCGATTAGCCCTACCAATGGCTTGCCTGACCTGATGAGAAGCTCAAATTTAGTAAATGAATAGCTACAACATCCATGTGAAAGCCTTTCTTTTGCATTCCCTTAATTTCCCCAGTCCTTTCCTTTTAAAAAAGGACATGTGTTTGTCTGTATGTTACATGGACCCTGTGTTCATGTGCAGGCTGCTAATGAGGATGATGAATGAGAGAGGACTGGCCAAAAGAAGTCTTGACAGCTTCCCTGGAAGGATGACCAAACACCCAGGCAGAGCACAGTGAGATCGAGACGCTTCGACTGGATATGAAGCACATGGCAGTGTTTTTAAATATGTTATCTTGCTAAAACCTATTCCCTGTTTGTACCCCCTTAGCGGGTCTGTCCTTATTTACTTCACTTTTATGCTCATTCATTCAGAAGTCTCGATGCTGCTATACTCTAGTCGATCCTTTTCATAACGACGACAGTTCATTGTGACCTTATCTGTCAAAACCCCGCACCACTTCACCAGAAATCACCATAAAGGAACCAAAATAAGCACACTTATGACATGCGGACAAAAATATATTTATCATGGCCAAAAATTTTATCTCTTGTTTTATTAAATTGTTGCCTCGTTTTTAGTCAGATCATGGCCACAATTGACTATTTGTTCTCTCAGTTAAATAATGTCCACAAATTGAGATTTTGTTCCCACAACTTAATTAATTCACTCATTTTAATAAATTGTGGCCACATTGTACTAATTCGTTTCCTCGTTTTAAATTAAATAAAACAAGGGAACAAATTTGTACAAAGCGGCCATGGTTAGCTAAAACAAGGGAACGGATGTGTCCAACATGGCCATGATTTACTAAAAAATATGGGATTTATTCTTATAGAATAGGTTGACAACGAATTCTTAAAGGGGACATTGGATGCCCATTTTCCACAATTGTTTACATACTTTGTTTAAAAATTCCTCAGTGGTCATGTAAAATACCACCCTTTTTGCCTTGTCAAAAACAGCTCTGTTCACAGCGATCCCGTTTCGGTGCATGTCTCTTTAAAATGCTAATGTCTGCCTGCTCACATTTATTTATGTATTCTGCTAATCTTACGCTAAGTAAACCACCAATAATAATAATAATAATCCTGCTACTCTAACATACACAATTTTGTGCTCTCCATTTATTCATTCATTCATTCATTCATTCATTCATTCATTAAGTAAATTATTATATTTATTTAAGATAATACAAATAAACAATGGTTATGAATATTTATTTTATATCACTATATGCTTGTTCTGTAATGCTTGAATTGCAATCACTGGGCAATGTATATATATTATTATTTCAGGCATTAAAAGGATAGAACATTCTGTCATTTACACACCCTTATGTTGTTCCAAACATGTTTTTACTGAAACCTGAGAGGTTTCTGTCCCTCTATTGAAAGTCCAGGTAACCAAAATGTAAAAGATCTGAAAAGGATCCATATGAATGGAGCAGTTTAATTCAAGTCTTGTGAAGAGATCCAATCACTTTATGTTAGTGAACAGAAAAACAACAGTTAGATAAAATTCAGGCAGATTTTGTCCAAAGCAGAAAATGAGGAAAAAGTTGTCATATTCCATCTGGGCAAAGTTATGACTGTATTTACATAAGCTACAACAAGATGATTTGACTCACATTATCCAGCAGCACAAACAGCAATCCCTTGGGATCCAAGGGGGATATGGTTTTGTAGGGATTTGGCATGAATGCAGAATATATATGACTCCGCCCCACACGTATGTACACAACCCTGGCAGCGACGATGGCGGAATTTGTTATGCCTGCATATTCTACGCACCATATTCAAGCAAAAGCCAACAGAGATTAGTTGTGTGAAAAAGCAAAATCACTGTAACTCACCTATCATCAAGAAACAAAGCAATCTCTGGGTTCGATCAGGCCTTCCCACTCCTTGAGTTCTCTCAACCACTGGAAAGCTGCTCCAATATTTACATGGATGCTATCTATTGTCTGTTGGTTGATCTTATTTTTTTCTTTTTTTTGTTTTGGTGAAATTTTTTTTTTTTTTTTTTTTTGTCATCTTTTGCTATCTAAAGTCGATCTGTTTGTTTTATTTCTTTGATGTTAGTGAACGCTCTCTTCTCCCTGTCTTTTCTAGACACGCCCCTTACTGCTGATTGGCTGCAAGTTTGTTTAGGGACTCGGTCTGACACGTTTTTCATAAATTGCTTAGTGCAACTTTAAGCTGAACTAACAGCACCTATACAGAGATGTGATGTTTGCGAGTGAGGAACACCTTGATGAGATGCTTTTGTAATCATATTTCAATAGAAGACTCATTTACAGAGAAAAGCTCCTGACAAGGGCACCCTGCTGTGTCATGGCTGGGGAAAATGATTACCTCTTAAGCAGAATGCCAGCGTCAATGTAAGATATTCATTTTTGTAGTCTCTAGTCTTAACAGACCAGAACAACTGCAGATTCTACAGGATTTGACTTGAAAGGAACTGTGCTTCTCTACACCAGATATGTAACGCACAACAGGTTTGTCCCCCAAGACCTTTTAAATGCATGACTTTATGACAGACTTTACAGGCAGGATTGTGAACAGCAGTCGCCTTGGCTTGCTCATCCTCTGCATTGTGATTTGTGTGTTTCTATCTCTGGTAATGCAGAATCTCAGCTACCTGCTGAGCCTTGGCACATGGCCCCATGCTCCTTTTGGACAATACTTTTTATTGTGACTGATGTCCCATGAGGCCGAAGCTCAGATTACCCTTGATCTGATCAGTTTGCCGGTATTTAAGAAAACATTAGGCCAGTCTTTCTACCCTCACACATTGGTTATCTATGTTTCCTTAATACCTTTGGCATTGTTGGCTACAGTTTTTTTTTCTGCACATGATGTCCAAACT
The DNA here is from genome assembly GCF_018340385.1 of Cyprinus carpio. NCBI lineage: Eukaryota > Metazoa > Chordata > Actinopteri > Cypriniformes > Cyprinidae > Cyprinus > Cyprinus carpio. The sequence continues at coordinate 30,244,718 of NC_056584.1, read as the reverse complement.
ACAGGATTATCCCATAAAGAAATAGTTCACTCCATAGAGACCCATAATAGTAGTCAATGTGACTCGTGCAATATATTCAATGTCTTCTGATGCTTATACTATAGCTGGAGCTCTTAGGCCTTATTCAGCCTTGCATTTAGTTTAAAAATGGCATTTTTAAACATGTTAGTTCAGGTCTGATGACAGAAACACTATTTGTTTTTGCATATCACGTGATTATGATATGGCAACACTGAAAAACATACTGTGCAACATTGAAGATAAAAGGTGAACAATCACATGGTACATTTCTGTCTGATTAATGACAAACATGTAAGATTTTGAAAAGTCAGTGGGGTCCAAGTTGATTTATGTCATGGTACATTTCTGTCTGATTAATGACAAACATGTAAGATTTTGAAAAGTCAGTGGGGTCCAAACAGCATTGTGTGTACAGTATATATGTTCAGTTGCGATGTCAATCATCTTGATCAGCCAATCACGTGATTTTTTATATTTTTGATTGAACCATCCCTTTAAGATCACTTATTGTGTTTTCGTTTGAATTTAAATAGGACAGTCTGTCTTCTGTAAGGTTTTACATACTTCTGTTTAAGTGTACAAAAATGTTCTGTTTTCTTAACTAATATGAATGATTATGAAATGTGAAAGTGAAAGTGATGTGACATACAGACCAGTATGGTGAACCATACTCAGAATTTGTCTATGCTTTTAACCCCTTCCAAAGTGCACACACACAGCAGTGACACACACCCAACCGTGAACACACACACCCGGAGCAGTGGGCAAGGCCATCTATGCTGCGGCACCCGGGATTTATTGGGGGTTCGGGGCCTTGCTCCAGGGCACCTCAGTCATGGGTTATTTGCGGCCCGAGACTTGAACCCACAACCCTATGGTTAGAGTCAAACTCTCTAACCAGTTATGTAGTAAATTGTTATTGTCAAAGTGTTCAAAAATGTTCTATTTTTAACAAAACTGGTCATGCAGTTTTGTTAAGTGTTGCAAAAGTTCAATTCAGTATTCAGGCGAACCAGAATCAAATTGCTTTGAGTCTTATTTCCTAAAGACAAGTGACAAGCGTTTTGCAAATTTGCCTTGGGGAAAGTAACTCTCAAGGATTACGCATCTAGTTTTTGAGATGTATCTGAAGGCAATACTCGACTCAACCTTGTTCAAACCCCTGAGCAACTACTGAGAAGTGACTAACGGTTTATTTGACCGAGATTATGGTATCTGTCAGGATATCTGGATCACACACTGATTACATCAGTGTGAAAATACTATGTAAGAGCACAAAGTCACCAGGGGTGGAAAGAGTCTGAAAAAAGATACCTCAAGGAAAGTTCCCATTACATTCCAAAAAATGTAGTGTGAGTAAAGTAAAAAGTACTTGTCCAAAAAACTATTTGAGCAAAAGATTAGCTTATTACTCATGTGACTACTGAGCTGCAGATTCTACCCCTTTATAATAAAAACTGTAAACCGCAATTAAGAAATTATTGAAAACATTGTACATACTCTAATTCACATAATCTTTTTTTTGTTTGTCAAAAGAATTAATAATATCTGTCATCCAACACTTTTTGAATTTTGACTGTCAGCTCTTTCAAATATATCAAAGCACACATGGAAAAAATACACACAGATCGAAAAGAGAAAAGAAAACAGGATACAGAGCGCATAATTCCCTGCAGTATGAACATGTCTCTTGCGTGAGCTATTACACATTAACCAATATACCCAAACACTCCAGAAATTTCAGGCCCAGTAGATAGGCTCGCCTATATACAGATCATTTAATAAGCAGAAGTCCAAAAAAAAAAAAAAAAAAGACCTTTGGGGATTACAGGGGCTAAATATCAAGTAATTTTGGTTGTTTCAACCCCCGGACATGAAAAACAGTTCATGACAACAGTGTTAAAGTAGCCCGATTCCGTGGGACACAACCGCAGAATTGGCAACACACTGTTTGATTTGACGAGAGTCACGAGACCAATTACTCTCTCCCTATCCAATCACATTGATGGATAAAAATATAATTAAAATGTAACGACCACAAACAGAGGGAAAGTACTGGAGTAAAACTACAGATAAATCAATTAAAATGTACACAAGTAAAAGTACACAATTTTTAAACTATTCAAAGTACAATTTCTGATAAAAGCTACTTACATTACAGTAACGTGAGTGTTTGTAATTCGTTACTTCACACCCCTGAAAGTCACTGACAAAATTCAACTATGGGGAGCAGAAGTTAGGGAGATAATTGAATTTTGAATTTGAAAAAAAAAAAAAAAAAAACTGGATGTAAGCAAACAATATGAGTGCTACAAAATGCATTGACTTTTTTTTTTTTTTTGTACATTGTTGTCACGTAAACACCCTTAGTTTAGTTATTTACTAAAGAGGGAAAAAAGATTATTATTATTTATTTTTTTATTATTATTTTTTTTTGTTAAAAATGAACTTGAACAACAGTCAATGAGGTCAAAGTTAATAGGTTAGTATGGTTAAATTACTTGTCTTTCTCCATTGATGCTTCTTTTAAAAAATACTGAAGTAATGAAAGTTCAGCTTTGCCATCACAGAAATAAATTACACTTTTAAAATATAAATAGAAAATAAACTGTAATATATTTTCACAATTATTTGTACTTTTTTTGATCAATGCAGCCTTTGTGATCATAAAAAGCTTGTTTCAAAAACATTTTTAAAGAAATCTTACCAACCCCAAACTATTACATTTGTACTTTTTTATCTTTATTTTTGTGTAAAAAAACAAACAAACAAACAAAAAAAACCCCACATAACTGTCAATTATTTCTTTATATTATAGTGGATGTTCTCCCAGTGAATTATTATTGTTAGATGGCTCTTAGTTAAAGTAACTTATTTTGTTTTATTTATTTATTTGTCTGCATTGATGTTGCTGCTCTGTATAGTTGCTAGTGAAGGGTTCGGAACTGTGTGTATTCTTGAGGCACCATCAGACAATCAGTGTTGTCATGACAGTTTCATGTGACTCCAAATGTGATAAGTCACATGACATCTCTGACTCAGGCAGTTAAAGACTGACCTGTGCTTTCATTCACATCCAGACTGCCAGCCAGCTGCTCCAGAAGTTGTCCGTGCCGCATTTCTCTTATGCTTCTTGCCTTCGTAGTGTTGCTGTGCCATCAGTGGGTTGTTGAACCAGGCGCCACACAAGCAGCAGTACTTGCCTGCCTCACCATGATTGGCTAGCGGCTGCCACGAGGGAGGGGGCGGGTCTGTGGTCTGAAGGGTGGGTGGGGCTGACTCTGCACAGAAAAGAATTCATTATCTATAAACATCCATCAATATAGATGATCTTCATGAGCCTATACAATAAAGATTATGTTGAGTGCAGCTGAAACTGTCCTGCTGGCAAACACACTGATGACTCCAAGCCTAATCTACTGAACAGCTATGCGGGTCAAGAGAGGGTCAGCGCATGTGGAGATGAAAATTCACCCCTTGGATTAGGTTACCCTCCTCCATCTTATGAGGAAAAATCAAACAAATGGATTGATCTTCCAGGTGACACTCTCAAAGACACCATGGGACTTGTTACCATGGTTACCAACCCCAAAGGCGACATTGCCGCAGGTTAGAATGAGCTAAACACAGTGTAATTGTTTACTGGACTTTTAAATCCTATAGATGCTGAAAAAAAGATGTAAAGTACATAGAAAGATTTTTTTAGTAACTTTTTACTTTTAAATTTTTTGTTTTTTGTGGTTTGTGGTGTGGTATGGTTTATTTTTGTTATTTGTACGGACAAGATAAGCATGGACATTTTGCTAAACATCTAATTGTTGTGTTCCAATGGAGTAAAAAAGTATAAAAAGGGGTTTGGAACTACATGATGTTGAGTAAATGATGACAGAATTAAAACATTTTTTAGGCAATCTAACTCTAAACATTTATAAAAAGTCAATTAATATTAAATAGAAAATGCAACAGAATCCCAGTCTTTCTCCTAAATGTTGTAAGTGAGCATTTATAGAAAGGTTGCTTTCTTTTAAAGGGACAGTTCATCCAAAAATGAAAATTCGGTCACACTTTAGTTTGGGAACCAATTCTCGCTTTTAACTAACTAATAACTACAATTTTTGACTCAATAAACTTCTGATTTGCTGCTTATTAATAGTTTGTAAGGGAGTTGTAAAGGTTTAGGTTTTGGGTAGGGATGTAGAATATTGTCATGCAGAATACGGCATCAATATGTGGTTTATAAATACTAATAAACAGCCCAAATGCTAGTAATATGCATGCTAATAAGCAACTAGTTAATAGTGAGAATAGGTCCCTAAAGTGTTACAGAAAATTCTCCGGAACACTAAAGAAGTGTTTTTAAGAAGTTTTTAAGAAAGTTGGTAACCAAACAGTTTTGCTGACCATTGACTTCCATTGTATGGAAACTGAGACGTTTCTCAAAATATCTTCATTTATGTTCCACAGAAGAAAGTCATACAAGTTTTGTATATATATATATATATATATATAATATATATATATATATATATATGTGGGTCTTTGATGGTTGGATTGTAATTTAAATTGGACACTGATTGCTAAGAAGTTGATCATTTGATTTAGTTAATTTGTGATAGTGTAACAACCAAGAACACTTACAGTAACTACACCTTCTCTGTTCTAACCACCCACATCTCACTCACATGAGTGAAGATGATTCATTCACTGTGCATGGATCACTTAAAATCAGCTTTCAGTGGTTTGATAAAACCAGCATACAAACATTAGGAATGGGTCAGAATGGTTGATTAGTGGGTCTTTTTATCTGTAGTATTAAAGAAATAATAAAAATAGCTTCTCAAACTGGATTTTTAGCATGCTGACAGTGTGCTACTGCTGAACTGCCAGCATGATAAAATCCTCTCTGAGAAGTTGTGTCTCTAAATTCATGCTCTTTAAGCACTACTGCTACACCCATCAAAGCACTGCTTTTATACCAAATTCACATCATTCGACAATACATTTCGAGGCAATTATGAGTGTTTTTAAGAAGATGTGTTGAGTTAAAAATAGTTCGACTGACTATTAAAAATACGTCTCGAGTCCCTTGCGTTTTGTTTCATTTTGTTGAGCTCATTTTAAAAGCAAAAGTCCATGCTTTGTGAACATCCTTTTAGCCTCTGATCAGGGTCCGGTGGATGTTTTAAAACTGTATTTATGCAGGGCTGAATATAAAACCATTTTGAACATCACTAACACACATATCTATGTATGTATTCCTGAGCGTGCATGATGTGCAGAGACAGATCTTGCAGATGAACCCTAAAGCAAAGATGGTTTTAGAGCTGGAGTGACAAGATGAGCAGAAATAAATGGCGGATGGGCAGGTAAAGATCTCAAGGGCAACTCCATCACATCCGCATCGACTGTCGACACCAATCCTCGTCTGATGAGTTTTCCTGAGCGAACAGCACTCTGGATTTTCATGAAGGTTACTTTTGACTCTAATCTCTCTTGATATACCTGTTCCACCACTTTCTCTTTAAATCTGTGGAAAAGTCCTTTCATATTGCTTTGCTAAAGCTGTCTAATATATGATCTCACCTCCTTTGTGTGTGTTATGAAAGACTAAATAAACAAGACAAATAAAGCTGAGAGTGAACCATGATGATTGCATGCTCAGGCTCACCATCAAGCGCTTGTTATAATATCTACTGTACATGGAGAACCAGGAACATTAGTGGAATTAGTCTGGAGGGCTGTAAGAAAAAACACCCTGCTTGATTGAAATCATTTCCCTTATGACAGGAAATGAAATTCAATAGTCATTGACAAGCCAAAGATAGAAACGCATGCTTCCTGTTTGTCCTGATGCCTGCAGTAGACATCTGTAATGTGGTTAAGATCATTTTAAAGTGAAGCGTATATGGACAGAAAAACTGAAAACATGTTAAGACAAATTTGTGTGACACTGAATATACTGTAGCAGCAATTTGGGTCCAAGTTTAGTACTGTATTTATTACCACCCACACTGATGACTTTCCACACTGGCACATATCCAGTGACCAAAGCTCAGGTGATTGAAAGTGTCCATCACAAATCAATTAAGTTTCACAGTGCAAAATCCAATTGAGAGGTGATTTGTTCAGGGCAATATGCTGATGGAACTGTGTGCTACACGTCAATTCAAAGTCTCTAATAAGTTTAGGGTTGGTAAGATTTGAAATATCAAGGCTGTAAAAAACACTACTATAGTAAAATAATATTATAATTTAAAATGTTTTCTATTAAATGTAATTTTTTTCCTGTGATGTAAAGCTAAATTTTCAGCAGCCATTACTCCAGTCTTCAGTGTCACATGATCTTTCAGAATACATTCTGATACGTGTCTGATTTGCCCCCCCCCCCAAGATTCTTGCATGAATAAAAATTAAAAATATAAAAATAAAATAAAAAAGCATTTGTTTGAAATAAAAATCGTTTGTAACATTATAAATGACTTTACTGTCACTTTTGATCAATTTAATACATCCTTGCTGAATAAAAATATTAATTTCTTTCAGAGAAAAAAAAAACTAAAGATTACTGATTGCAAACTATATATAATTCCAATTTTTCAATTTTTAGGGAATTATCATTATTTTTTTATGCCAAAATACTGCCAAAATTTATTCTACACCACTTTTTTATTCTTAATGCAATGCCAAAACAGCTCACCTGTCAACTGGGTTTATAAAACATAATAGTAAAATGGTCTAGTAAATATCTAAATTATTAAAAATTAGCTGATATACACACTTTAGTTGAATGTTGTGACATTGCTTGGCAACCATAAGCAACCTACAGTTATGTCTTGTTTACACTGGGTAGGTGGCTGGGTGGGTGGATGAATGGATCAGTATGGGCGGATGGGAGGAATGGCTTGCTCTCTCTTTTATTAACCATTATTCATTCTAAGCTTAATATAATTACAGTGAGTTTATACATGACATTGACCCTGAGTCACACAAATTTACACTGCTTCAGGCAGTTTCTGATCAACCTTAATCTCAGGCAGTTTTGTGCTTCAAACAAGAAAATGGATACTTCTGCAATCTGACAGACTGTGTTTCTGTAAGCGCACATGAATGTTATTCATCATTGATCATGCTTGATCTCTGATACCTCAGATGCACGAGTCTGTCCTCTTCTGTGATTCTTCTATCAATCGTTTTATATTTGATCTACTTTTTCCAAGAACTTTACTGGTAAAAGAAATCTAATAATATGATGATGTTGTTTCTCAGATCCACTTTTAACTGCTATAAATCACATTATGTCCAATCTTCTGTAAACAACTGCCGTTCTGAATTATTCATTGACACTGAGCGTAGATAACACTATTTGTTAGGATTGTGAATATCATCAGAGACATAAACATCATGTTTTGATGTCAGGAGTTTATTACTGTGTTTTCACTGTATTAATATTCCTAAGGCATTTTGCTTAATGCTCTGTTCTTAACACCAAACACAATGTATTAAATTCATGCAATTTAATTCAGATCAAATCCATTCAAATGTTGTTTTCTTGACTGTTTCAGCCTTATGCATTCTTATGTGATTACGTGACTGAAATTTGGTAAAGGTAATGTGGTAATTTTATAACATTTATTTATTGCATTTATTTAGTTGTCCATTAAGTTTCTAAATTGACCAGACTCTTGTGCGAGTCTTAATTTTTTTAAAAGCACTTTAATAACTTAATATTTATTAGACAAAATACAAAATTATCAAGGAAAATACTGATTGTCATCAAATGACTAAAGAAAAAATATTGAGATATATTACAAGTTTGGGGTCAGTAAGTTTTTTTTTTTTTTTTTTTGTTTTTTTTTAATAACTTAATACTTTTATTCTGCAAAGTGACTAGAAATACATTTAAAATAAAGTATTTCTATTCAAATAATTGCTGTGCTTTTAAACTTTCTATTTATAATAAAATAAAAAATAATAAACAGTACAACTGTTTTTTAACACTATAATGATAAGAAATCTTTCTTGAGCAGCAAATCAGCATATCAACTTTGATAGCAACTCAACTTTGCCATCATGAATAACATAAAAATAGAAAAGTAATTTTAAATTAAAATGATATTTTAGAATTATTCTGTTTTTTCTGTATTTTTAATCAATTAATTTCAGCCTAGATTAGAGACTTCTTTTTAAATTTTTAACAAAGTTTGGGGTAGATAAGTTTTTTTTTTTTTATATGGTAGTACTTTTAGCTAGTGGTCAAAAATTTTGAACAGGGTAGTTTTTATAAACTCAGCTATTACTTTCTCTTATGGACTATATGTAAATGTCTTCTATGTGAAATATCTTATTCAGGTGAGTACTTAATAAAAAAGAACATGCGTTTTATATAATCCCTCTTATTTTGGTACTGTATATCAACTGTATAGCACTTAGTTCAAATGAGCCATAAGAATTAGATTCAGCAGTGACACATGAGATATTCTAGATCATTCTCATCTCATATTCTGAGCATTTGTGATTGTCTGCTTATTGCTTAAAGGCTTCCTTTGCACAGTTTTGCACATTTAACAGACAGCTACTTTGCAAGAATCTACAGTGCAATCTTACAGTATGTTTCTTGATGTCTTGCGTCTGTGTATCCCTGTAGTGTTGTAGGACGCTCACTGGAGCTTATGTAAAGCTTCATTACCACTGCACACACAGCTGGGCCAGCGGGCATAAACAAAGGCTGCCTGACAGAACGGAACTTTAGGTTGAGTTTAGCACTCTGGGCTTCAAGCATGAACCAGTCCTAGAGGAAGGGGAAGTCGTGGCCTAGTGGTTAGAGAGTTTGACTCCTAACCCTAAGGTTGTGGTGCCCTTGAGCAAGGCACCGAACCCCCAACTGCTCCCCAGGCGCCGCAGCATAAATGGCTGCCCACTGCTCTGGTTGTATGTTCACGGTGTGTGTGTGTTCACTGCTGTGTGTGTGCACTTTGGATGGGTTAAATGCAGAGCACGAATTCTGAGTATGGGTCACCATACTTGGCTGTATGTCACGTCACTTTCACTTTTACAGCTCTGATTCATGACTGTCTGAACACACCTCTGGGTCTAATCCACTACTGTATAGTGTCTCTACTTTCAGTAAAAGTGGAAAAAGACCAAAAACAAGATTATTTTTAGTGAAAGTGAAAGTGAAAGTGACGTGACATTTAGCAAGTTTTATGAAGTAGTATCTAAAGAAACTAAACAACACTAGAATGCATTGAGTTGAGTGTCTTTTACCTGTGGAAGCTGGCAGACTTGGCGTCTCCCCAAGCACCAAGCGAACTCTCTTAGCGTGCGTTTTGCCCTGGTAATGCGACTGAGCCACGATGGCAGAAGTGAAGAACATGTTGCAGAGCGTACAGCATTTGTTTCTGTCAACCTCAGTCTCTGCACTGTCCTAAAAAAAAAAAAATAGAAATACAGGACATAGAGCACATGAATCACATTGTCACATATAGCACATCACAATGTCACATTGAAAAGTTTTGGTTATTGATGGTTTGAGGTATGAATAATTTTTATTATTATTATTGGTTGTTTGTAAATACGTATTTTTTATATTTTTGTTTTGGCAACAATGGATGAAATGATTTCTTAGACCATACCAGAGTAAATACACAAACTTATATTATATAACTAAATATATATATATATAAAAAATATATACATATATAATTGACAATAAGATACAAAAATATTTTAGATCTAATATATTACCCAGCCATAGTGTCTAGTATTCCATTAGTAAGCAAAGGAAAAAAATATATATACAATGATTTAATCTTGAGATCAGACCTTAAATGCATTAAAATGTCAAGTTGTGCATTTGTGACAGACTTATTGCTCCAGTTATTTCTCATATACTAGATTGATTATTTTCAAAATGAGGAATACAATGATTGTGATTCGGAGGGAGTAATGTGAGAAGTGCTAAAATTTAGAAATATGTTCCAAAATTGTGGTAGTCATCACATTTATTTCAAATGGACGGCAAGAAAACAAACAAATAAAATATTCAGCCAGTGTATTCTGGTCATCAAAAACTGATTAGATGTGCTTCAGATTCTAGAATCTAACAGCCAGAAGAAATTTTGAATATTCATATGCCAGTAAAAAATGCACACAGACAATCGTATGATTATGGTCACACTGTGTGTGCTGCGAGCTGCTGCCAGTGGCTTGAACTGTCCTTCACGTCTCTGGAGACTGGACTGTGGATTACAGGGCCACTATCAATTCTAGCACAGACGGGGCCCTTGGCATTCTCCCAACCCCCCCTCTTTCAGTCAGGTCCTGATCCAGTGCAGCAGGAAAGAGGTCAGCTTTAAGTAAACCAGGTGAAAAGAGAATCCAAGAACGGCCCAGATCAAAGCAACAGTCCAGCTTATCATCTCTTATAAACAGAACAAAATCAGTCAATGAACACACCAAACACTCCTTCAGAGCAGCCTTAGATCAGTGGAGCCCAGACAGAGGTATGTGGAAGCTAAGGGATATTTTAACAGGTTTGCTGACCTACACAACAGCAAAATCTTTCAAATAAAAATAAATTAATATTATGAATAGTAATAATAAATGTTGTTGTTATTACCATATCTGTGTAATCAATTTTTCTAAGATATATTATTGATGTTTCTATATAGTCCAGCAAGATAAAATCAGTAGCTGCTGAGTGCAATTAGAATCACAATCTCAGTGATGAGAGCAAAAGAACGTTAAGAAATGAACATTGGAAAAAAAACAAACAAACAAAAAACAACAACGCAATCATTTGAAAAGAAGTGTACTCACCATTATTGTTTTAATGATATTAATACTTTTAAATGCAAATTAATGGGAAGGGATCATGTCGAGCTCCAAAAAGGAGAAAAAGCACCATAAATTTGTCTTGTGAGCTATATTTCAAGTCATCTGAAGCTATCCAATAGTTCTGTGTGAGGAATACATCAAGATGTTAAAGCGGGGTGAATTCATGTAAACTGGGAAACGTTTTGCCATTAAGATGACTGGGAAGAAATGTCCCAGTTAACCTCAACTCACCTACTATGCGTTTGTGTGTGTAAAACTTTTTAATGATGAAGAAAATCACTGAATGCACCTTCAGCACTGAAAAATAAATAAATAAATAAATCCAGTTTGGAACAACATAAGGGTGAGTAAATGATGACAGATTTTTAGTTTTTGGGTGAACTATTGTTGTTGATACTGCAAATAGCATCTGCTCGATCTGAATCAGACTTTTAAAAATAAATCTGCCATATTTTCATTACAGAGTAGAGAAAAAGTTTGGCTTAAGCATGTTGTCTCAGACATTTTCCCCAGTATTAGTCCAGGTTTGCATCTGCATTCTGCTCAACCATCGCTACTGACATTTCTGCACATAAAAAAAAAAAAAAAAGAAGGTGCAAAGCAACACTCAGGAGGGACACTTCATCAGCAAAATGTCGGTAAAATAGCAGTCATGGAAAATCTGAAATGCACTTCCACTGGAAGGTGTGATGTTCTTTTTCTCGTTCTGTATCCCTTTTTCTCTCTCTCACTTCTCAGTCCTCACAGCATCTCGGCTCTGTCTCTTTGTAGATATTCTATCAAATGAATATCCAGACAGCTCTCTCTGTCACGCTCCCTCTGGGCAGCCGTCTCGTTGACTTTCGGTGCCCACGATAAAATCTTTATTGGCAATGACATCTTTGTTCCTCCTCGACTTGTTCAGTGAGTTTGGAAACCTGGACAGCACCCATGACAGCATGTTGAAGCAGCGGACGCCTGACCACCACAGCTGCTCTGCCACAACTCTATTACCTCTCAATTGTTTCCCCTAAAATGCCAAGAGAGAAAATGTGGGGACTAATGATTCCTGAGTAATAGAATTTTCTCTTGAGGAGAGCAAAAAAATTCATCAATATTTTTTGCCTAGTTTTATAGTAATAATATGAAATATACTACCATTCCAAAGCTTTTGAAGAAAGTCTCATATGCTCACCAAGGCTGCATTTATTTGATTAAACTACAGTAAAAACAGTAAAATTGTGAATTATTATAACAATTTAAAATCTCTATTTTCTATTTTAATATGCTGCATTTTTTTGTTTTTTCTTGTGATGGCTGAATTTGTTTTTTTTGTATTTTAGTGTAATTTTTAATGTGATTTTTTACTCAAAAATCAAAATTATGTCATTAATGACTCACCCTCATGTCGTTCCAAACCGTGAGACCTCCGTTCATCTTCGGAACACAGTATAAGATATTTTAGATTTAGTCCGAGAGCTTTCTGTCCCTCCATTGAGAATGTATGTACGGTATACTGTCCACGTCCAGAAAGGTAATAAAAACATCTTCAAAGTAGTCCATGTGACATCAGAGGGGTCCGTTAGAATTTTTTGAAGCATCGAAAATACCATTTTGGTCCCAAAAATATCAAAAACTACGACTTTATTCAGCATTGACTTCTCTCCCGGGTCTGGTATGAGCGCGTTCACAGCACATCCGGTTCGCGAACGAATCACTCGATGTAACCGGATCTTCTTGAACCAGTTCACCAAATCGAACTGAATCGTTTGAAACGGTTCGCGTCAACAATAAGCATTAATCCACAAATGACTTAAGCTGTTAACTTTTTTAACATGGCTGACACTCCCTCTGAGTTCAAATAAACCAATATCCCGGAGTAATTCATTTACTCAAACAGTACACTGACTGAACCGAGCCAGATAACGAACGAAACATTGACTCGTTCTCGAGTCAAGGACCGGTTGCATCGGTTTTCGGATCCACCGGTAGTGATGGGAAGTTCTGTTCTTCTCGCCGCGAACCGGTTCTTTCGGACAGTTTGATTCAATAAACCAGGTTGCCGAAAACGGTTCACCAGTTCTTTTGCGCTCGACGTAATGACTTTCATTGGCGATGATTGCCCTTGATTGAAGCCTTCGGTTTACCCGCGCTCATACATTAGCACAGAATCAGTTCAGAATCAATCACCAAAAGAACCAGTTCGGTTCAGACGCGCTGTGTGTCAGTCTGCTTCACGCATGCGCAGTATCATCAGCTGCTCGGTTCTCGAATCGCACGCGTCCGACAGAAACGGTTCTTGACCTCGAGAACGAGTCAATGTTTCGTTCGTTATCTGGCTCGGTTCAGTCAGTGTACTGTTTGAGTAAATGAATTACTCCGGGGGATATTGGTTTATTTGAACTCAGAGGGAGTGTTAGCCATGTTAAAAAAGTTAACAGCTTAAGTCATTTGTGGATTAATGCTTATTGTTGACGCGAACCGTTTCAAATGATTCAGTTTGATTGGTGAAACTGGTTCAAGAAGATCCGGTTACATCGAGTGAGTGATTCGTTTCGCGAACCGGATGTGCTGTGAACGCGCTCATAACAGACCCAGGAGGGAGAGAAGTCAATGCTGAATAAAGTCGTAGTTTTTGATATTTTTGGACCAAAATGTATTTTCGATGCTTCAAAAAAATTCTAACGGACCCTCTGATGTCACATGGACTACTTTTGAAGATGTTTTTATTACCTTCTGGACGTGGACAGTATACCGTACATACATTCTCAATGGAGGGACAGAAAGCTCTCGGACTAAATCTAAAATATATTACACTGTGTTCCGAAGATGAACGGAGGTCTCACGGGTTTGGAACGACATGAGGGTGAGTCATTAATGACACAATTTTGATTTTTGGGTGAACTATCCCTTTCAGTGTCACATGATCCTTCAGAAATCATTATAATATGCTGGTTTTCTGCACAAGAAACATTTGTATTAGTTTTGAAAACAGTTGTGCTGCTTATTTTCTTTTTATTTTATTTTTTTGTGAAAAAATGTAATGCATATTTTCAGGATTCTTTAATGAATAGAAAGTTCAAAAGACAGTAAAAGTCTTAACTGACTTTTTTTTTTTTATCATGCACAAGTTTAGACGTTAAAACAAATCTTAATATTTAATGTATATGTTTGTTCCATTATTTATAGTACTTAAATACAAACATTTCTCATCAAATTTAAACAATATTAAAACTTCTGAGCAATGCTATCCATTAATTGTAAAGCCCTATACTGACTGCATGACAATGTCTCAGTTTCTATTTTTTTTTATTTCTCTAAGGAATTTTAGGAGAAACATCTGAGATTGTAGACACTTAAAAAGAAACAACTGAGAGCTCTGGTCCTCTGAGCTCTGAAAGAACAACCACTGAGCAATGCAATGCTCCTCTGAGTCCTGGCCTACAATATCATTATATAAACCCTAAACTCAGATCCTTAGATACATTAATTTTTATTTTTAATCTTTTAGTGTGATTGAAGCTGAGAATTTGAAATGAAGGATAAGGTGTGATCTGTTTTCTGATTTATCACATTGATCAATTTGAATTTAGAGTTTAGGCCAGCCATATATATGAGCTGCATGCAAAAAAAAAAAAAAAAAAAACCTTTATATCTCAGCAAAAATATAGACTTGTTCTCTATGATATGCTTTGGGAACTGGATGCCATGTTTTGAGTAATTATGTAACTCAAATAATTTTCAGTAAATTTGCATGCAATATATAGCAAATTTATCAGGAAAATAAATAATAATATATATGCTCAATATATTCAAAGGTTTATTAAATAATTGCAGCCTTGCTGAGCATAAGAGACTTCTCTTAAAAAAATAAAAATAAAACCCAACCCCATAAAAATAATATTGATATTGATCTTTTAATTTTGAAGTGTAGTTTTGTTATTTTCATTTCAATTATAATGAATTGTACCATTGCTGAATGTGCAATCATGTCATGCCAGATATGGCACATACTGGCACATCTGAGTGAAATGTGAACTTGTTCTCACTGCACTCTGTCACACAGGAGCAGACTCTCATTAACATGCCTGGGCCGGAGCAATTGTCTCAGAGCTGTAGCTCTGTGTGTGTGTGTGTGTGTGTGTGTGTGTGTGTGTGTGTGTGTGTGTGTGTGTGTGTGTGTGTGTGTGTGTGTGTGTGTGTGTGTTTTGGGGGACCAGAGTGTCCGTCGTCACTTCCCTGCTGAAAGGAAACACAAATGTTTAAACTTCATGGCCTAGTTCTGTTTCACTGTGCCTGTGACCTGATTCCAGTGAGCTGGCCAGTGAAAGTGTGTGTTCTGACTGCTGTTTGCAGGAGAGGTTTGTGTGTAGCACTCTGAGCTCACAAACGCTGCAGGCACTGCACACACTGTATAAAGGCTGGGTGATGTATAAAATATAATATGTATTACTAATCGATTTGCACAATATGTAAGTACCTTATTGGTTATTGGGCATTATTATAGTTTTCCTTACTTCATCGCTATCAGTTATTGATGATTTTTTTTCTATTAATTAAAACTTTAATACTTCTATTCACAAGGATCCATTAAATTGATCAAAGTTGAATTATAATTTCATTTAAATAAATGCTGTTCTTTTCTACTTTCTGTTCATCAAATAATCCTTAAGAAAAGTAATGTTTCACACTTTATATAAATATATATATATATATATATATATTATCTATATATATATATATATATATTCTATATAGTGCTGTCAAACAATTAATCATGATTAATCACATCCATCAATAAAAATTTTGGTTTACATAATATATGTGTATACTGTGTATATTTATTATGTAACTATAAATACAAACACATGCATGTATATATTTAAGAAAAATTTTATGTTTAGATATTAAATATATTTATATATAATATAAAATATAAGAATATGAATATATATAATATAAAAAATATTTTCAAAAGATATACTGTATGTGTGTGTATTTATATATACATAATAATTATACACAGTACACATACATATGTAATATAAACAAAAACTTTTATTTTGGATGTGATTAATCGCAATACATATATATTGGCTTAATAGTTTTGACTACTAATGTAAAAAAAAAAAAAGTGTTGCTTTAGCGATAGTTTTGTTTTGTAACAAAACCATCCTTTTCAGGCTGAAAATTATCAGGATTTAATTGTTTTAGTTTTATCACCCACCTCTAACCATATGCCCTTCAAAATTATTAACAGAATAAAAAACATAACCCATCAGGGCTGCAGTGGTCCCCAGCAGGGACTGAAACTGTTTGAATTAGATATTTTGTTGGTAAAAGCTTGTTTCCTCATGACTTTTGGTGATTCTTTGCTTTTCAGGCATGTGTGTTTGAGTCCTGGCATCCTCTCAGTGGTTTTCAGTTCCACAGGGCCTGTGCATATAGATTACTTTGATGATTATGATTCCAGAATAAGAGTGAACATTCTTGTCACACCTCTAGAGGGGACAAGACTGTGAACACTGAAGCAGTCAACAAGATCTAAAATAAACCACCAAACACAGGTGAGAAAGACCAACAGACACTAAATAAAACGGAATTCCTGCACAATTGAATGTGCAATGTTTTTTTTTATAGCATTCGCAGAAAATGAAGTCAATTTTACATCTCCTCTCATTTTTCATTCAAACTTGCCATTTTCTTCCTTGCCAGTGGCTTGTCACCTACACATTTGTCTGTGTGCATTTACATATGACCTATTTTAGGTCTGATAATGAAAGCAAAGTCAGTGTGTGAGCATGTTTGACTGAAGGTGCTGGTGTGTGAAGTTACGAATATGTGTAAGAATGTGTGTGTGTGATGCTCTGGCAGTGTCTGGTCCCGTTCTGTTGTTAACAGAGCATTTAATTAGGAGTCTGTTTATCTCTCTCCTCCACTCTCTCATTCCTCTGTTGTAATGTTGGGAAGGGTGTGAAAACAAGCTAAAAATAAGAGCCCGAAGGAGGAAAGTCACAGAGGCACAATAATTGTGCCAGTTAAAAGCGGCATACAAAATATAGATTTTAAAAAATGGAGGAGAATAGAGGGGGAGAACGAAAAAAAAACATTCTTTAACTTTCATTCTACCTGATGGAGAGCCACTAAAGCAAAGAAAGATTATTATTTTTTTTTTTTTATATCTCTAAGTACCTTTCCGACCTACTTTCCTCTTTTGTTCTCCTGCGAGTCTGTGTACTTCTGCTTGAAATTTTTGAAAAGGAAACTCAAACATGCTTTCCATAGCCTCAGTGTAACTCACTTCCTTTCTTATGAAGTCAAGGAGTCAGGAGGAAAAATTGGGGGTTTTTAGGGGTTAATTGGATTTCTCCATTAAAGAATGTCTTTTTTCATCTATATTTAATTTTTTAAAAAGGTAATCATGAAGTAAAATTTAAAATTAGAATTAATGTCAGATTGCATGGTATAAAGCCACTTTTAGAGAGGTAAATTTGCAATTGCAAGATGTAAAGTCACAGTTGGCATTATTTTTGGTCACAATTATAAGAAATAGAATCACAACTTGGATTCTATTTTTAATTACATTTTTAATTCGGAGATGGTAATGGGCTTCCATACTCTGGCTTTGTTTGGATACGCAACATTTTTTTTTTTATTATTTATTTAGTTTGTTGTATTGTTAGAGAGTAATAACTAAAAATTAAAACCATTAAATAAAACTATTTTTATTACTTAAAATAAACTGAAATAAAAAATATTATAAAAACATATACTTTTTTCAGCTAGTTGCCAATGCAACATTATCTCATATTTTTTCTAAGTTTATTTACTAACTAAAATAACAAAAAGGAAATAAACTAAAACTTAAACTATAAGAATATTTAAAAATAAAATAAAATAAATAATCCTAGAAAAAAAAAACAATAACTTACTAAAATTTTAAAATTAAAATTAAAAAAATATATAAATATACAAATAAAATCTAATTCTAAATACTGCCTAACTATAACAGTGTATTAATGATACTGAATAGTTTAATTGATTTTGATTTATGTATTATTATTTGGACTCTTTGGCTCAAATCTGTTTAGTTTGTAGCCCACATAAATAAGACTTTAGCCAATAATTTTTTTTTTTTTTTTTTTATCCATTTCAGTCTTATGAGATTTCAAGTTTGTTTTTTTTAGGTCATTCATGATGTGATATGACTACTGTATAACACCATGCAATGACACCTACAGTCTTATATGTTTTTTTGGCATTTATTTGGCCCCAATTCATTACTATGGCAACCAGAAGATATTGTAACATGGATCTGATTTCATTTAAAAAATGACAGTTACAAAAATGAGTCCTAAGTTTGGAATTGGGTGCAGTGTGAGCATAAGAGAAATTGAAGCCAGAGAAAATTTAATTGGTTCATTGCTCTTTTTTTAGTTCATGAAACTTAATGGAGTTCTCAGTAAATGTTTCATGTAAACTATCCACTTTGTCTCAGATATTTTTCCATAAAATCCCTAAATGATTTAAAAACAGAAACATGTTTGATTTCATATTGACTGACAGACTGATTCTCTGACTTTTGACTGTAGACTTTGGTTTCTTGGCAAATCTGGGCACTGTTTGAGACATTGAGATCTCTTTAGAAACTGTAGAGGAGACATATATGAGATAACTAGAGTCTTTTCATCAGGAAAAAGCAGGAGTTTGAATTTTATCTCCATTTAATCATTTCTGTCTTGAAGAAACAACTGAGTCTATGAGGGTCTGTTTCTCAGTACATGAATGTCTTAGAGAATAAAAGCGGTGGAAGAAGATCTTGTGTGATTTTCTGTCCTGTGGGAAACAGCATTGACAGGGCACATGATATCTCTGACTGATTCCAGACTGATAACTGAGCAAATGTGAGAAAGGTCTGCTTCAATACATCTATTCTTGACAGAGAAGTCCGTATTGACTTGTGTGGATGTGTGGAGTGGACAAAAAAAGTTGTGAAGTGACAGACTCAAAGTTTCAGTCAGTGAAAGACTTACAGCTCCGGTTTATTTAGTCTAGAGGCTTGTACTTTCTTTGTTTTGTGTTTGGTTTTGATTTGTGGCCCGTCTGCCTCAATCTACCCAAACGGATGTTTGAAAGTGACGGTGCAGTCATCGCCGAGGACTGCCTGATACCAAGAAGAATTATTCATAAAACAATCCCACTAATGAGCCTCTGTATAAGAGCACAGGCTACGTTTCAAAACAGAATGGTAGCTGGACACTTTTTACTGAATGCCAGTGATAAACTAACATTCTCCTCCCCTCCAGACACCCTTCTGAAAGCATTTACAAATGCTCAGGCACTCATAACCAGTCAGAACAACCTGTATGAGTCTCTTTGTCAAATCATCAATCCGCACTGGGATCATTAAGATTTTATAGTATATTCAGAACTGCCAGAAAAGAATAAAAAGCCCTGAAACTCTTCATCGCCTCTCCAAGTTGTCTCTCTGAAATCCTATATGGATTGGGTTAATTCATGGCTTAATTCAGAGTCCATGAAGACATCAGATGACTGCTGTGCCCGTCATTTGCCTTTTGGGGAAATGGAACATTAACATTCTGTCTCTGAGGTGTTAAAAAAAAAAAGAGAGACAACAATCAAAGCTCTGTGCCTGTAATCTCCACTGCCCTCATTTAGCATTTCACCGAAGACAAAAATGTCTCTCTTTAGGTTAATCAACAATTATCACAAAGAAAAAATATTGCTAAGTTGCTTTTTGTTTTTTTATAGATGTTCTCATTAGAGTATGCTTAAACAAATTAGTGATATATAGTAAGAATACAAAATTAATGTGGATTTTAATAGCTCAGATTTTTTGAATTTTAAGATGAGGGTTAGGATTTTTCCCAGAGAAATAACTGAGAGCCAAGCAACTTAAGTCTCAACTTGCTTTCCATTTAATCTCATTGCTATCAAGGAGAAACAATTGACAAAAGACCTTATTAGTGATTTTCCTATCTTAATGATTATGAATAATCATTTACTGTAAGTTCAGCTGTCCTAAACGCTGTTTGGGAACTGAAATTACACATGCATGTAGTTCAAATGTATGACTTGTCATTGCATTAGACAAAATATTAAACCACATGGCATTTAGTTTAAAAAATAGCACATGGGCACTTTTCAAGTAAAACACTGCACAAAAATACATGTTTTTTAGGCTTTATATTATAAAACAATAAATAATTTGCAGATGCCGCTTGGCTTGGTATTTCAATGAAATTACATTATGTGTCTCCAGATATCCAGATATACTGTTTTATTAATAATAAGCATAAGAGAGCGGACAACTATAATCTAAAGTGGAATTTTATTATACAAGCTTTAGAAAATACCGGATTGTCTGGTCTCAGTCTTTTGGATGGTGGACCTCCATCTTCTGGGTGGAGCATGTAGAACAGACGCACTTTGTTGGCGTGTTTCTTGCTCTGTTGTGTGTGAAAAAGAGACAGAAAGACAGTAGAATTAGCACAAAACTGAAATCTGAAGTGTTCTAATTTGATTTGACATGAATGTTACAGTTTTATGACACCCAGTAAATATCCAGTTCTTCAATACTTAAAATAATGCACACATTACCAACAATCTGCCAATGGAAAGGGTTATTAGACTATACTGGACAAATAAATAGATTATAAATTTAAAAACATGACATATGAAATATGAAATAACATAATTTTGTGCATGCTTTTGGCTCCTGTTGACATGACTGAAAGTGTTTCAAAAACAAACTTTGCGCTCTTTTTTTGTGCAGAATATTTAAGGTTTCTTGTTCCCTTCAGCTGTTATTGATATGAAGTGTCTATGTAGTTCTGACAAACACCTTACATATACTATATACAGTACTCCCTGTCTTGTTCTTTCTCTGTCAAACTTTGCAGTGCTTGCGAAGCTGCACTGTATTGACTTTCTTAAAAACATTCTGGGTAAAAAACTCCACTTAAACTTTTGTAGACAGCTTCAGCTATAGCGGGTTATCAACTTTTGGGTTTTGTACAGTACATCAGTATCTAATTTTATTTGTATTTTTTTATTCTATTTTATTTGGCTAAATTTATATTAATGTGACAATGTTTTTTTTACCAAATGTATCACATCGTCCTGTGACAGAGAGATGCACATGAGAAAAGTGATATTTTTTATGACTGATGTATTTTTAATGCTAAAAACTGTACTTCAATACTGCATGCCATTTTTATTTATTTATTTTTTATTTATGCCTTATTCATAGACACTTACTTCTGCGTTTTCATCCTGAAATATAAATAGGTATATTATTCTTATCCCTGATTTTGCCCTGCCTAGAGGACAAATTAAGTAAAAAGTGTTGCATTTAACCCTGATGGTCTCATGCTGATTCTTGTGTGGAGCTGACTGAAATAAGACGTCCGCTGAGTGCCATGACAACAGTATGCAGGATTTTATTCACTCCGAACCAACACATCAGCTTTATACCCTTCTTTTGCCACTAATACAGTATATAAAGAAAACATATATGAAAGAAAAACACATTATATATATATATATATTATATATATATATATATATATAATATATATATATATAATATATATATTTATACAGTATACATATGTATATGTTTTCTTATTCATGTCATCTACATTGAATATTAACTGCTGTCTTTTGTTACGCCACCCCAAACACTTTGATTATTTCATAGGAATCTAAGGATAGTTTGGCAGCAACTTGAACTTTGAAAAATGCATGTGACTACTTAGCTTTCAAAACATTTACAGCCACGTACATATCAAATAATCAAGGTGGGGTTGGGAGAGCAAAGCCCCCAGTGACCTTCTTAAAAAAGAGAAAAAAGAAAACAAAAAAAAAGAAAAAGCTAACATAACTACTTCAAGATTCCGTACTCTCCAGTTTTGAATGTTTCAGTCTATGGTGACTTTTTTCATTTTTTTCTCCACTTGTACAGCTGGCCTCTCAGGTAACAGTTTTCTACCTGTCCTGATCTAACCCTGTATAATATGTATAAGATCAGGCCATATATGAGAGAATTTGAGATATAAAATGTGTCATGTTGGCAGTCTCCCTTTTTTTTTTTCATATCCCCCTTTTAATATAAAACTTAAAGCTGCTCTGCATTTTCAAGTTGGGCTGCGTCAAAACGCTCCACTTCACACAGTGTTTATGCAGATCCATTTCCTGAGTTCACTGAGGGAGGATATATTTCAAAACACTGCTTTTAAAATGTAATAGAGAAATGAAAGGCTTGCAGTATGACATTTCAGGCCTGTCTCTATAAAATCACAGAACATATTTATTCAGTCAATTACAGAGATGTGTTCCTGCAAGCAGAAGTGTTTGTATTAGCAGAACATGTAAAACGGAAAAAGCATGGTTTTATTCCAAAACCTAGTGAGGTTGCTTATTCCAAACAGTAAGCCAGCAACATTATGCTGCCTTATTGGATATCTAATTTTGACCAAAATGAAAGGCTGTATTGATTATTGTATTGTATCCCTCAATACTGTTTAAGCAAAAATACAGTAAACACTGTGAAATATTACTACAATTTTAACTAATGTATTTTAAAATTTAATTTATTTCTGTGATGCAAAGCTGAATTTTTAGCAGCCATTACTACAGTCTTCAATGTTACTTGATATGCTAATTTAATAATATGCAAATATGCTGATTTCTTATTATTATCAAGCTGCATTTTTTTTTTTTCAGGATTCTTTGAGTTCAGAAGAACCAGTATTTATTTAAAAATCTCTTAAAACTTGTTACTGCTGACTCAATTTAATGTGTCCTTGCGAATAAAACCATTATTCAGAAATCTTACTGACCCTCTGTACATACCGTTTAGTAATATTTTCATTTAACGACTGAAAAGTTATAATAAATTATTTTAATTATTTTAAAACTTTAAAATATTCCAGTTTACATTACATTTTGAGTAGTCAATTAAATAAGACATTATAACATTGCACTACAAAATAGAGAAGGGTGATTTTGGATTATTTTTAACTCATCACGTCACTTTTTTTCTTCAAATTTTACACTCAGGACACTCAAAAATGAGCTAAATGTGTGGTCGCAGTGCTTTAAATTGGAAGAATTTAATAGCAAAACTATAAAAAAGACTATTCAGCCTCACTGATTGGTTGTTGGTTTGGTCTAGCACCAAAAGCCCTCTCCAGACAAGAATGACCATATATCTTGTATTCATGGCCTATTTTTTTTTTTGTGCTCATTAAAGTTTTGCACATTCAGTTTAGAAACACATGCTAACGGTCAACTCTATTGGAATCAGTTGTGAGCCAAATCTCCCATTTGTTTTTAGTGAAAAAAAAGATCTATTTCTGCATATGTTGCTGCATATATAGAATGTTCATAATCACTCACAAGGTTCTGTTCCAGGTAGCTGTCTATGTAGGCATTATGCAGCAAGTGAGCTCACTAGGTTTTAGATCAGCCGCATTTGCACAGATAAATAATCAAACCTGGACAGATTGTTAATGCTGTGATTTTACCGTGAGTTTAAGATGAATACCTTGAATTGGTAATGTAATATGCAGTATGTTTGATATTAAAAACTGGAATGTGAGCATCTGTGGGTATTAAGCAAATGATATAAGTTTAGACTCAGAACAGACTGCAGGTGAGTTTCTGCATGGTTCATGGAAAAGCTTGGATAAAAAACGCTGATATAGATGTAGATCAGCACCCCTGGACGGCCCCGGTCGCATGAGGAACTGAAAGAGTTCATATAGATGACACGAAAGGTTACCCACACGTGTGCTGTTGGAACGTCCATCTGAAGCCAGCCTTATTTTAGTATTATTATAAAAAACTATAGTATTATTAATATTATCAGTTAGCTTTTTATATGTCACTCTCTTTTTAATTTATTTTAAGTTTTAGACATTTTGTTTGATGTGCTTTTGTCATTTTTAGTTTTTTTTTTTCA
This sequence comes from Cyprinus carpio, assembly GCF_018340385.1. Taxonomy (NCBI): domain Eukaryota; kingdom Metazoa; phylum Chordata; class Actinopteri; order Cypriniformes; family Cyprinidae; genus Cyprinus; species Cyprinus carpio. The sequence goes on along the minus strand of NC_056584.1, from coordinate 30,220,894 downwards.
TATTGTATTTATTATTTTTATTTCAGTTTTTTGTTTTACAATGTCCAATTCAATTAAAATTTTAGTAGGACATCAAACTTCCAACTTATTTCCATTAGTTTAATATTTAATATCATATATAATATTTATTTTTAAGTTTCGCTTTTATTTAATTAACAAAAACAGTTTTAGTAGTTTTAATTGACAATAACTAACCGGGTAAGCCCAGGTTGGTTTTACATAGTTAAGTATTGTACACAAATTGATTTTTTTATGTTATTTAAAAAGTAATAAATCACCCTTTAAACTCTCAGCTACCCTCCCCCAAACCAACACAAAACATTCTACTACATCGTTGGTGATTGTTTGAATTTGTTGTTGAATTTATCAAACGAAAGAAGTAGTGTATGATTAAACAGTAAAGGGAATTTTAAAGATGAAAACTTCAGGTAGGTTTTAGGGTGTGCTGACAGCCAGTCTAGACTCAGAACGCTAAATCCCTCTCAAAGAGATTGACAGAGCACCACAACTAAAATATTAAAGCTCTATATTTTAGATCACTCTCATACATAAATAACGCTAAGCAGCCCTTCCTCCCCACCGATTATCCCAAATATATATCTGCCATGGTATCAAACCGCATTACTGTAAAAGATTTCTACCTGGGTGGACACATTTTTACCGTCCCCAGTAGCTATATACTGTACTGTTTGGTGTGAGTCAGTTTAAAGACTCTGTTAGACTTGGGAGGAGAGTGAAGGCACGGCCTGCGGCTCAGGGTGGCTTGACAGTGAGATGTTGTCTCTGAAGCAGTCAGACTGTGATTACAATGGTCCCTGTCGAAGAGCTCAGTGGCTTGATGAGCGGATGAACAAGGAGGCCCATTGCTAAATCGCAGAAGAATGAGCAAAAGACCAGACATGAGGGGGAGAGAGAGGAGAGAGAGAGAGGAGAGAGACGGCAACACTTGGTCTGGGAGAGATTTGATTTGTAGGAGTTTTGTTATGAGGAGACGAGCAGCATAAAGGATACAGATCATTAAAAATACTGCGCTTTTGGTGGTATTTGAATTAATTTAAAATTTGCGAGGTGAGCACAGGCCGTAGCTGCATGAGCAGAATGGACTATAAAGTTCGTAACATTGGAAACAGCCGAAAAATGTGACTGAAATTAGTGGTTGAGATTGTGGTATACATTCATAACAGGCAAAACTTTGGATGCCCAGGAACTCTAACTATGATGATAACCTTGGGCAATACAATGGCAAACATATATTCTTTAGTGTATTAAAGAGAAAACTAAAAATACGCACGATATTACCAACTTATTGGCGTTTTATACTGCCATGGCACCGATGCCAAAACCACAGTGGAGTAAAATATTATCTGAATAATATTTCACATTGTTCAACTGGAACCAGCATTATATTCTTCTTAGCCCCTATATAAGTAATGTTAGATGAATAAATGTTTATTTATTACATTTAATATAGTGAAGTTATTATATTTGCATTCTGCTCAAATTCTCTATGGTTAAAACTGTTATGGAAATATCTAAATATATTCTATATCTTTCATATATATTACCACCCCACCCCAACTAGCCTTACTGACAAACGTTTTATAGAATGTACAAATACGACTGTTATGTATTGGTATATTAAAGCATAATAAATATAAATATAATTTTATTTAAACTAATTTAGTGAAAGGCCAGTCACAGTCAGGTAAAAGTCATTTAAAAGTCTATTGAATATTAAAAGTTGTATACATATTACGATATCAGCATTCTAAATATTATGAATTTTATCCCGCTGTATTGTTTATGATTATTCTGATCTTTCTGTTGATAAAACATTATGGTCATATGGCGAACACCACTAATTCCATGTGTTTTTGTTTTTTTTTTTTTTTTTTAGCCGGCAGGGAAGCAGGTTGAAAACTGAACTAACAAGGGAAGCAGAATGGAGAAAATGGCACCAGGTCAGACAATCCAAGTGATCTATGGAGAAGAAAGAAGTGTTACAATCCGTGTGAGGGTGAAGGGCAGCTGACAGGTAATAAGGTTTTCCTCCAGACTGAGATGAAGACATAAACCTGCGGCTTTGTAGTATATGTCGTTAGCTATCCATCAGATTATGCCCCTGCGTTGCCGATGCTCACCAGTTAGCCATGAGAAATTGAAAGAGGAAAAGTCTAGATATCTGAAAGTCCATTAAAGTTGCTATGACAGGTGGAGAGATTTTGGTGTGGTTCAATCCCTGGGGGACGGCTCTAATGCATACTGTGCTGCGACGGACTCATGTTATCACACAGAACATCTCTATCTGTCCCTCTGGTTTTTTTTTCATTCTCTCCCTTTCCTTCTTCTTCTCCCTTGAAATGGCCGGTTTTAAATTTAGGGTCTGAAATGAAATGGTCCCCCCAGTGACAAGTTTATCATTTTGGGAGTTTCTTAGAGTACCAGCAGCCCTTTTGCATACGGGGGAAAATATTTGTTGCATTATTTGTCATGAAGGTTATAGTTTAAGGAATGATATACAGATTTTTTTATTTTTAACCTTTAAGTTCCCAAAGCATCACAATTACGGTCACATCCCCGCGTCAGCTTTAACACTGTTGCCTTGATTCTACTAATGATTGAGTCTTTAGGCAATTTTTCTTTTGAGAGCCTGGTGTTGGCCTCCCTGAAGGACATTCACTGGACCCTTACTGGACCCCCTGCACGTTGCTTATTGATCACAGAGGGTCTTCTCCCTCTACATCAACGGACTGCACAACTACGAACACCTCTGTCAAGCTCATGAAGTTTGCAGATGACACAACGTCATTCTGGCATCATTCGGGATGATGAGAGTCTGCAACAGAAAGTGATCAGCTGGCTGGTGCAGTCGTAACAACCTGGATCTGAATACGCGCAAAACAGGGAGATGATTGGGGACATCAGGGGACACCACAGCCACTCCGCCCTCACCATCATAGGACAGCACTTGTGGCTGCGAGTAGAGTCATTTCAGTTCATGGTCAGTCTTTGAACTCCTTCACCCGCTGAGGCAGTTCAAAACTGCCACAGGAGCGCTCCACAACGTTCGGATGCCTCGACAGATTCGACTATAGCCATCATTAAGTCTGTCCTTTGCACTTCAATAACTGTATGGTTCTAAGATCAGTTATAATATAAGAACTCCGAAAGACTATAGAGTAATGTTCGGAGCTATCGGAAAGGATTATTGTTTGCTCCCCTGCCCACCCCTTCAAGAAACTTTTTATATTATCAGAGTGAGAAAAAGGACTCAGAAAATCACGTCTGGAATCCCTCACATCCAAGCCATCGCCTTTTTGGTTTTTTTTACCGTCTGGCCGGCACTACAGGAGCACCGGAATACCAGGAACAGCCAGGGGGGCCACCAAGAAAAGTTTCCTCCCCCAGGCAATCTAGCATCATGAAACAGTTACATGATTCTCCTCCCCCTACTGTTAACTAAATGCTGTCCAATTCTCACATTTATTTACTTTATATAACACTACACTCGTATTTATTCCGTGTAAATTCTATTCTACGTAATATGGTTATCTATATACCACAGCTATACCTACAGTGTACGGCGATCGCGGTTTAGGGATATAGAGCTAGATATATATATATAATAATAGAGATATGTGGTGTGGCTGGGGTGTGGGGGGGGGGGTTGGGGGGTGTGGGTGGAGTTTTCACAGCGCCGTATTTCGGATTCTCGGGTTGTGGGGGCTTTTGCGGCGTGTACTGGATAAGCGTCTGTCACCTGTACAAAATTTGGGGGGGGGTGCAAACATATTGGGCAATAAAGCGCGGTTCTGAATTTGAAGGCTTGTGCCTGGTTTGTGTCGTTTTGTTGTTGTTGGGAATCAGAAAATGTCTTATGATTTCCCATCTCGACTGAGAATCATTGCAGTATTACAAAACGAGTTGTATAGTTGGGCATGAAATAATTCAAGTGGCGTGACACAGAGAACCTTTCAAACAGGCTACTACTGGTCGAGATATATTACCGGCCGGGCATCATCCGCATAGATAGATATGTGGAACACTATTAAGGATTCAGATGAGTATTGATAAATATTAGTAGAACGTTAGCCGTAAGTATTGTTTATAATAATACATTATTAAGAATAGAAATAGTAATAATGTAGAATTTGTGGGTGTTGGGGCAAAATTATAGGCAAGAGATATATATCATATATATATAGAGAGAGGAGGAGAATTATTATAAGTATATATATTATTAAACATGTGTGGGGGTGGTGTTTGGTTTTTAATGAATAGTAGATTTAAGAATAACACCGTATGAAGTATCTTAAATTGCGTCTCTAGATCATTTTTCTATATTGAAGTGCATTATTGACATGATGGGTAGATAAATAACAGTCATACCTTGTTATGTGTGGTGATCATAGAGATACTATATATGTTGATCTATATATATTATGAATATATAAATACATCAATAGCATATCTTTTTTCTTGACTTAATTTAGTGAAAAGTTTTGCATAAAACATGTCCCTTGGTTAGTCTTACAGTAATTGTTTGGTATGTCATTTTACTTGGATTAGGCAGTTTGCCAATCTACTGGGCAAACAGCTGGGTCGAAAAAAAGAGTTGCCTCTAACTCGCACAAAGAAATAAGCCTTTTAAGCAATCGAGAGGGAAAGGAATGGAATGATATTTAAATAATACAAGGAATTCAAGCCTTGGTGTAAGCGTACATTTCAGGACAATTCAGCCTCACTCTTGTGACATTCTGAGAGTGTTTTCTCCCCTCAAGATGAGAGAATCGCAGGGATGGATTAATACAAGACAGCTAACATCAAGATGTGGACCTGCGGAGTCTGAATTTAGCTCACGTGGCTTCTCTTTGTAAACCAATCTGAGGCCAACGATCCAGTTGTTGAACAGACAACTGTTCGCCACATCTATAGCTGGATTGGTGTGCATGGGAGTGTGTCCTCATTAGCGCTCCCGTATATCTAGCTGGATTGCGTACATCCACGGTCTACGAACCATACCGTGAGACGTAAATAATGCCAGGAAGATGATATGTAATGGTCAATCATTCTGGATTACTTTTGAAGGGGTTGTTGTGGGTCTGGGGAAGGTGCTCACTGCATTAAAACTCTGTTAAAATAGCAGCCGACCTAAAAGCTACAGAGAGAAGCCAGATTAGGGTTACAAGTGATGTATTAAACTCCCTGGATGATCAATTACTGAGTCGCTTTTCTCTCAGTTAACGTAGTGTTGTGTCACTTGATCTCCTGTTCTCTCGCTCTCGGTGTGTGTGTTGTGTGGATCGGCGCGCTCACCTCATAGTGTCCTACGACGCTGGGACTCGGAGAATCAGCCTGCGCATTGCAGATATTACAGTAGCTCGCAGGACAGAGGTCCCTTCATCACCAGCTTTCGAGCAGACTTCATCTGGGCATACACACACCACATCTCTCTCACACAGCACACACACACACACACACACACCCACACACACACCCACACAAACACACACACACAGTACGATGAGGACGCACAGAACTTCTATAAATCACTTTTTTTTTTTTTGAGTTGAGACGGATTTTGACTCATTGTCAAGGGCGGTCAACGTAGGTTGTTTGGGGGAGGTTGTTTCTCGCAGTTAGTAGTATACAGGACACATTAGTTTGTCTCCAAGATATACCATAAGGACCTGGCCTGTCGACAGCATGTGGGACAAATTACATTTAAATATGGCCAAGAAATGAATGGGGATACAGATGGAAACAAAGACGGTATGTGAGCTCTCAGTGCTGAAATAAAAATCTGTAAAAATCCCTGCTGTCCTTACCAGCTCACAGACAAAATATGATTTGTTGGGTTTGTTTTTGGAAGGGGTTTCGGCCAATGGTTAGCTACTCGTCCTATAACAGTTGGACCTAACCAGCAACACTGCTGTGTCTCCACCGGATGTGAAGCAGGCGTGAGTGCGACACGACAAATCCAGGACCGTCAACTGAATTCGACGGTCGATTATATGAGGTACTGTGACACAAAGTTCAAAATGATTGCGAATGGTCACTCTTGTTCACACTAAAGGAGGCACAACTATAACAAATAGTATGAGATGTTCAAAAAATAGTGATTTCAAAGAATACTTAAACAAGTAGATATTTTCACTAATTATTACTCTAGAATCGTGCAGTAAGTGTCATTGGCCACAACTATGACACTAGGTGTGTGTACTTTTACTTGAAAACCTTGAATTCAAACACCCGTCGTATGGGGGGGGCCACGTCGTTTATTTAAGAAGTAAATGCGATAATGGACAAACTTGACCATAACAACTAGATGTGGTTGTTGAAACACTTTTAGAAATCAAGGTTAAGCTTGTTTTCAGCAGGCGGTATTCCATTTACATGTACCTAGTACCTAGCACGGGAACATACAGTCTCAATTCATGCATCATGTTTTCATAACATGTCGGAGAGTGGGATACAGTTATAGAGCTTTGAAAGCAATATATTGTCGATAGGGCCCTGGTGGGGTTCTATGTCCCAAACGACTCACAACCAAAAGAACCCACTTCACAGTTAACAAAACATTAGCACTCCACTGGGGGAAGCAAGTAGGCATTTTGTATCACCTGTCGGGGTCACGTCGGGAAACGTCCGAGTCCCTACGTATTGACGTCATGAGCGCTTCATTGTGGACCTGTGCTGCAGTCTTGAGGCCAACCGAAGGTGCTCTCAGTGGGTGAGACGTGTGATTGACACCCAGACCCAAGCCAGGAATGATCAAAACGTCCAACGCCCCGCCTGACCCCTAATGGTTTAGTCGGGGTGATGTGTATGTCAGAGCCAGTGAGCAACGGACCTGCATAATATAGAAGAAACTTTCGGTTAACTCGCACGGTTAAACTACTTGTCGGGCATTCTTCTAATGCTTTTAACATCGAATGAATGTTTAAATATTGGCAAGGCCTTAAAACAACGCACAAAAACGTGCGTGGAGGAAGCAGGCAGCAGGGACCTAGCGGACCAGGGACAACTCCAGCGCAACTGGCCTGACGACAGCGTTGCAACGCGGGGGCTCAGGCCAACCAGCGTCACCAGTCGTATGTGCGAAGCCCCTGTAACCAGTCCTTAAGTTAAAATGGGGACGTTGCACGAGAAGGTTGTTTGTTGTGGCGCTTCGCGAGTCCTGGATATCCCGTCACTAGGGCACAGCGTTGAGCATGGCTCATGCACAACATAGGTAGAATCTTGGGTAGTGGGCGATGTGTGTCAGGGGAAATTGTAATCCAAAGCCAAGAATAAAGGGGGAATATCTTCAAAAAAAAAACACAAAAACGGGGGGCAAATAACAAGTTTGTCCATACGGCAAACCTATAACATTCGAGGGGACGGGGGGCACGGAGCAATTGGGTGCAGTGTAGTATGGAATTGCTTTTATCCAGGAAACAGAACATGTAATGGCTTGAGAACGCAGGGACAGTAATGCGGGCGAATATAGGCTAATTAACGTAGTGAGAAAATAGGGCCATCGGGAAAACCCAGCGATGCCCCTGGAAAGGGGGGGATATGGCGCAGCGCACGAGGGGGACGTGTTGCAGGGGGTGGAGATAGATTCCACGGGAGGGGAGGGAAGCTATTTTTCACTCTATGCAGAGGAAGAGGGGAATGTTTATACAGCCCTGGGCACAGGGCCTACTGTTTGCAAAGAGCTATGGCAATGTGTAAAATGACCTGCCTTTCTCAAGGTCAAACTTACATTCAGAAAGTGACCAACAGTGTGGAAACATGGGATTATTTCACTCCCACATCTGTTATTAAAGAGAACAGCCGATATTGACTGATGCTTGAAAAGATATTTCACAACCCATTGTTACTGCACATTGAGGTTTTCTTACAAAGCCCATGAGTCAGAGGAAGAATTGGCATTTAGCATTTATCACAAAAAAACAAACTAGGCTCAAGATTCCTCAAGAATTAATAAGATAGTCGAATAAAACCACCCATCAAACCCAGTCCCTTTCTATATCATTGAAAAGTGAAGAGTCGTGAGAAGTCTCACCATCGCGCTTTTTGCCCATCTGAGTGAAGGCGATTCTGATGTGCAGAATCATAATTCATAGTATTTCACTTGTGAAATTCAATTGTGGTCTAATCTTGATTCGTGAAGAGCCTGCATACCAGAACTGAGGAGTTCAGGTGCAGTTGAGTGGCGCAAGGCCTGATGTGGCGTTACACATCAGCCTGACAGCCATGTGTCACACCAATGACTCAGAGGGCCCAAGAATCTCAAGATAAAGGCCAATTTAAATCAGGTGCACGTATAAAGGAACACGGAACACACAATCAGATAAATCAGTCTGTCCTTATCATGACAGCTGAGAATGATAGTGGAGCTTCTCTATACTGTGAACTCAGGACAGACTTTTATTCCTTTGATTTGCGTTGTATGGAGCTTATCGCGAAGTCTTTACCTGTGCAATTTTTTCGAAAATTTTGTAGGGTGCACTATATATTTGTGTACACAGGTTTTCAACATACAGTGAAACCCTGTGTTTGTATGTATTTTTTTATTCCCCTGTCGTTTTAATGCAAATGTAATTTGTTAACACTTTTTCCTATCAAAATTGGCTCTGATATTAAAATGTCTTGCTCAGTGCTAACTATTTTCATGATATACGTCTATATTACATTCCTGTAGTCTTTTGTCTAAATAAATGAAATAATACACATTTGAATTTGAACTGCTACCAAAGCATTTGTATTACATTACAGCATTACAATATATGAATGGAAAAAATGGAGGTTCAAATTTGATATTTACCTAAGATACAAATCCAGAACACATTTATTATTGTTAACTAAAACGAAAGACTAAACTATTCAAAAATGTTGTTCATTAAACTAAAGCATGAAATGTACAATAATGCTATTAGATAAAAAAAAAAAACTCTTAAAAATTTACTGTAATAAGTTTTAAGTAGAATCACTTAACTTACTGCTAGAAAAACTACAATGGAAATTAAAACTAAAAACACCAATACTCATATTTATAAAAGAACAAAAAATAATAATAAAAATGGTTAACATCACATGAAAAAATTAAAAACTATTTTAAAAAAACAATAATAATGAAGACATTGTGTGCAAATAAACAACATATCATCCAAGCAACAATTAATTCTTTATTGAATTGTCCCTCTCAAGAGTGATGGTTCTGCAGGCAATTAGCAGCAACGAAATGAGACAACAAACTGAGCACAGATATTTCGACTTTTAGTTTCTGGTTTTCAGATTTCCTAGTTCCTTAAACATCACAGAAAAATAACATACTGTTGTTTGTCAATTCTCTAGTAGTTTTTGGTTCAAACTGGCAAAATGAACTGGTTTGGGCAAATCGTCAAAAGTTGTGTCTATGGGAGGCGACTAATGATTATGAAACATTCGCTTGTGCTTCGGGAGATGTTTTTCTCTACCGAGATGCTGACTGTTAGAATCTTGATTGAAAAGAATCGGGGAAGGAAAAAATGATCCTGTGGCATAATAAAGCTCCTTTTTGGATTTCACGTCTGCAGTCTTGTTAAAGACTTCTTTCTATCTGATGTGTCGCAAACAAGCCCATACGTGTGCATTCAGTACACAAAACCTGTTTCACACAATTTTAATTTTTGGTGATTATAATTGTATTGTGACCTCTTCAGTGATCTTCCCACAGCACCTCGGTGGCTGTCTAATTTAATATGCTTGAATTTTTTATTTTCTTAAATGACAGAAGAAAGAGACAGAGCCCTTGAAAGGGGATGGTTGTTTTCCTTTTTTTTTTTTTCCTTAGGAGAAAGTCTCCAAAATGCATTTATCTGTGCCTTTCTCTCAGGGACATGACCACGAAAGGAATAAACTCTACAAATCTTTGATGTGTGGGATACAACTGTAAGGTACTATACTCTTATAATAATGTGATTTGCTGTATTAATAAAGAAAATTTCTAACTGTGTACATGTTAAGCTGTTGCAATTACAAAGGTGCAATATTCCTTTACGTAATACAGTTTTTCTCAGTCGCTTTGGTGCGTTTTTCACATCATCCCAATACACTGTGGGCAAAACATAATCAGAGCATTTCTCAGAACAATTTGTACAAATTGCAATAAACAATAGAATATTTTTCTAAAGCTAGTCAGTCACTAACAAGCCTTAGTACAGCTCTCAAAAAGTAACATATTCGGGGGCCACAGATCATGGTCAGTGTTATCATAATGATAAGTCATTGAGTCATTGTTCACGAACAATCTCGGCAAAAATGTTTCGCATGTTGTCAATGTAACTGTTTACTTTGACATGTAGTACCAGATGTGAACTTAGGCTTACAGGTTTGAGGACAGTTACTGAATTGAAAATGCCACAAGGCTTGCATTCTAGGGCATATCTCAATTCAACCCGTAACCATTTACATTTATACTTTATGTGGTTATTGATTGAAAGGGACAAAAGAGATTTGTTTTTCACAGCTTTTACTAGTTGCTACTTTATGAAAGAAAACACGACCAAAAGACATTACAGTAAGAAAAAGACAAGGGGCAACAAAGGAAAATAAAAAATAAATTAGAAAGAAACACCGGAAACACCCCTAAGGCACAACTTTGCCCTCAGCACTGTTTAAGTGCTGTCTCTACCCATCAATACGTTCCTGTCTGTCGGCCCACATATTCTCATTCCACAGCCCCACCGGATATTTTCCCTTTACAATGGCATAGCTTGGAGGAAAAGAATCTTTTGGAAATGCCTTACCATCCTCTGCATGCGTCTACGTGATGTCCGCACATGCCGGCATCCATTGCAGCCAGCAGGGTCATCTGTGGTGTGGCTGACGATTCGTCCACCTTCCACCTCCATGCGAAAAGAAAGAACTGCTCAATTGGGTTAAGGAATGGGGAATAAGTTGGGAGGAAATTTCTATGGAGCATCCCTTGGGTGGGTCACAAACCACTTACCTTTCTGATGTTTGATCGATGGAAACTCACATTCTCACAAATGACCAACATACTTTGGCAAAATCTCGCTCTAAAATAGACCCCTGCTCAGCATCAGGGATGAGAGCCCTGTGAGACGAGGTCTTCGTAAAAAGATTGAGTAGATGGCGGGGTGTTTGTTATGGCCCTAGAAGGGGGGGTATGGGTTAGGACGGCCATGCTCCAAAATAGAAGCACACATGGTGTGATATTTCCTCCCCTTTGGCCTGGGCAAATCCACAGTAGCTCTGTGGATCCGATGACATTCAGACCCCGCCTTCTGCATTTGTCCAGGTTTGAAGCCCAGCCAGCCTCAGCCACGTATACACAAAGTTTGTGAGAGGGTTCACGATTGATTTCCAACTCCCCCCCTTATACGCTATAGCCCAGAACCAACAGGTGAATTTGTTTTGTCAAGGGAAGAGTGACATAAAAGGTACATATATTGCATGTTCCATCCACAGCCAATGAAAAAGTGTGCATTTTCTGTTACTGTACTATGTTATCACTATAAAATGTTGGCTGTAAGATTCGTTTTACATAGATATATGTTTTACCTGTACATACTGGTTAACAGTGTAGCTCCTTAAACTCTGTCCTCATTCCTTTGGAATGGTACACAGGTACAGCTGTTCAATAACTCATTCTGGTTTCTGGTGCAGCACCCGGTCCGATGGTGTGAGATGCTAAAACAACGTATGGATGTTTAGACATAAAAGACATTCGTTGTCTTTATAATGGTCCTTTGGTATGTCCCTTCTAGCTGATGAGACGGGGTCTGGGGTGTAGGGTGTGGGGGGGGGCATGTTTTTGCTCGGACCCGTGGTGCAAATAGCCTCCTCCTGTTGAGGTGTGAAAAGGGGGCATCCTCGCTGCCACTCGGGTTTTGAAGGTAAGCTTGCGGGTCCCTATGTGGGGGACAAATGCAGTGATGCAATCGCACACTTTCACATAGACAAAAATTATGCAACGAACACAACTTTTACTGTAAAACATTAACAGGTGGGTGCATGTCAATGGGGTCGGTTGCCGTATATGTATCGCATGAGTATATTTTCTCCTGTATGCTGTGAAATACAAGTGGACTACTGTAATATGAAGCATTATAGGAAGTAAACATTCACTGCTATATACATAACAGTGCACTGTACATTGGTGGACATACCTGTCTCTGCTTCGAAACGTTTTGAACATGAGGCCCGGTGATCTCCCAATATTCGGCTATGCTGCACCCTTCGACCCGCTTCAGCCATCATAGTAGGCCATGATTGAACAACATGGTCTACATAATAGCTGGCTCTAATGTCATTTCAGATTATGCGCCTATGTCCTCTTCTGCCTCTTCCTCTGTTTTGCCTTCCACCACGCATCCTTGCTCCTTCTTCTTCCTCCTCTTGGCTGTTGACCCTGTTCGTTTCCTGGTCCATCCATTATTGGTAAATTGCAACTCTGTGTTGTGGTCTGTCTATATATGCTTCCCAGTTGATTGTTCATGAGATGCACCTTTGACAACTGGTTGATTGTTGGTTGAACTAAGGCTGATTTATACTTCTGCGTCGGACCTACGCCGTAGCCTACGCACATAGAACAACACACCCGAACGCCGTAGCCAACGCCGTGACCTGACGTGCACCTCTCCAAAAAATCTAACAGCGCGTCAATTCTACGCGGACCGCAAGCACTGTGATTGGGTCTGCTAGAACCCCTTCCCTCTTATGTACTGTGAGTTTGGTGTGTGCTTTATAATGTGCACTTTAATATATTTTAATGTTACCCTTCTTATATAAAATAAAACAAAGCAAAGAACAAGTGTCTTATATCATTTATTATACTACATAGCATTATTACATCAGTATTTGTCCCGCGATAAAACAATGTTGATCTGCCGTGGTACAAGTCATTGTGAAGATTGAAAGAATGCCATCTTCTCTTGTTCCGTTTGTTGTCTCCTTTTTGTAGTTTTAAATACTGATTTTAATATTTATTTGTCGCCGTCATGGCTATAATGCATGCTGTTCTCCGCCGAGGCCGCTTCTTCACTTCGGCTTTTGTCATGGTACTGCGGGTTACACCCAGCAACATGCCCGTGGACACCGCAGACTAGCGGTTTGCATGTGTACTGCATGTCGACACGGACAACGACACAGAAGTATCAATTAAAACTGACGCTAGCTACGGCGTAAAGGCTACGGCGTAGGGTCCGACGCAGAAGTATAAATCAGCCTTAACACTTTACATTTTACTGAGTGAGGGTCAATTTCACTGCACGATTCATCAATTCACGTTTTTGTACAAAAAGGTCTAATCGAAATGTGTTGTAAAAAAACATAGGCTGACCGTTTAATGACAACTAGTTCAACATTTTGCTCTTGCATGTAATGGCGTATGCAAGGAAAATAATGCCTAGATCGATTTCGAGGGGTAAGGACTATTGAGAAAAGGAACAACTATATAATACCATTTGAGCAACATGACATTAGCAACGATATGCGTAGGGAAAACACAGATAAATGTTGCACAATCAATGGATGAATGTACAAAAGCAATCACAACTTGTTCAAAAGAATGAGAAGAAACTGGTGTTATGAGGTGTATAAAAGGACTAGGATGATGTGGAGTTTGTACAAAAGTAGTTTTGAGAATTTCATTTTCTGATTGAGAAATGCCACACAAGCCAAGTGGAGAAAAACGGTAATGCTATCCACGTGATGTGGAGTCTGAAGCAGTTTGTTCACCTATATGCGTAGAGGAATCTACCGCACTACAATTGATAGGCCCTCTATGGTTGAGCATGGAATTCGAGCGTCTAGGAAATTTCTTTGATATACTATTTACAGTGAGGACATTGATTACTTAAGTTTTCCTGCAGCCAGACAGCGGATCTGACTGAGGCAAACCATTTACAAAGAAGCAACGGCCTTGCCATCACACATGCTAGGATGTCCTGGAGCAGGATTGTGTATGATTTTGAATCAGGCATAAGCTTGATTAACCAAAATATAGGAAAGCCGAACAGTCGCCCAGAAGTCTGGCCTTTTTAACTTGAAACGCACAGTTAAGTTTAAAAGGTCTAGAATAATGTTACGAAGCGATAGATAGATAGATAGATAGATAGATAGATAGATAGATAGATCGATATATAGGATAGATCGCTAGATAGATAGACAGACAGGTAGACAGATAGGTAGATAGACTGATACGTAGATAGATTAGATAGAATAGATAGGACAGACAGAACAGACAGCCAGCCAGACAGACAGTACAGATAGACAGATAGACAGATAGATAGATAGATAGATAGATAGCTAGATCGATAGATAGATAGATAGATAGATAGACAGAAAAACAATTTGTCGCAGTATGGGGCCCTCGCTCATTTATTAAATGGGAACTTGTTCCCTGCCCATCTTTACAAGCAATCTTTGTAAACGCACATTAAGGTCTACAGTGAAAGCAAACAACTGCGAAGAGCAAACACATGTGTATGTAACAGTCTTGTCAAATTCGAACAGCTGTTAAAGGGACACAGCAGTATAACCCATATCACAGGCGTGTGTCCATTCATGATAATCAAAAACACACAGACAAAGAGAAAAATCTCTCTATCTGCCTCATGACTAAATCACTTTTGTACACTTTCCTATGAAGAAATCGATCTTTACATTATATACAGGGAAGAAATATGCCGTACCAGTGTTTTGTCTACATTTGATGTAATAGTTAGTAAATGGATGTAGCATTTTGTTTTAGTTTGACTTTTAATTTTTAGTCCATTTTTGTATGTGGCCTTCGTTTGTTTTTGTTTATTTATGATTGTTTTTTATTATTTTATTAATTTATTATTGTTACTGATGACCCTATTTTAGCTTTAATGTATTTTATTGAGTTTTAGTGTGTAGAGCCTTTGAAGTACTTCAGCTTCAACTTATTTTATTTTGGTTAGTCAACATTCTAAGTTATGCTGAAGTTTTTTCTATTGCACCTAGCGAAAACATTTTCCAGTTCCCACTTTACAGTATATACACAACACCACCCCACACAAACACACACCCACACATATATATCTAGTTGTAAAGGCACAATACTGCAGTAGTATAATTAAACCATTGTACCTTTACGTGTTGATATAGCAAAAACACAACCATAAAACCTAAAAGACCAGAATACTTGCCAGAGACCATCAGTCTCTACGGGGGGGGAAAACGACTCTGATATGGATGGTAGAGAGATACGTGTATGTACACGAAATCTTAATTTTGGCAGGATTGACAGCCTCCGGCTCCCACGACTAGCACCGCATCCCCACAGTCACCTCTCTTTCACAAGCGATCATACAAAGTGTTTAATTGTGAAAACATTTTTTTTTTTTTCACCCATCCACCAGCATGATGGGACGCCTTAACAATACATCAACTAAAAGACTAAATAGATTCTGGGCCTCGGGGTCTCCTTGTGTGTTCTCTTCCCGCCACCAACCCCACTGAGACGAGGAGCAGAAAAATCTATTAATCGGGCTTCGCTTTCTTTTCTCAATTACGGTAGGATCATCCTCCTGTCCAATTTTGTCGATTTAAAACATCAGGAAAGAGGGGTTCTCACTTTTTGCAGAGCTATTAAATGGATGTGCCTGGATTTCTGCAATAAACATGTTGGCCTGTTTCCATCACTCTTGTGTGGTAACAATACAACCAAGAATGAAAGGGGGGGCCAGCTCACACTTATTAAATAAAATTATCAAAATTAAACATTTCCAATTTTCTTTGTCTTTTCATGTTAACTTGTACTTAATTCCGAAAAATTAAGGTTACTTGTAATTATGATTATCTTACATTTTTAAATACTTACAGGCTACTTTTTATTGCTAACATTGCTACAATTATATTATTAACACAAATTCAGCATTTATGTAATTCTGCCTTGCAATTTGTATTTTTAATTGTTTTTATTTCCTGTTTTGGAGTGAAATGACAAATACTGTATGTAATGAGGACATTAATAAACGGGGAGCTGCATGGTGACGACCATTATGGGTCGTCCACCATGTATTGGCTCATGCAAGTTTATTTTTTAGAGAGGCTTGCTGCATGTTTTAATTTTAGTGTAAAAATATAGTTGAGATACACTAGGTTCAATATAAAATGCAAGTTTTTTTTTTTTTTTTTTTTTTTCTTGAAAATCAGGTAACTATATCAAAAAGCAGTGGACATTTAAATTTCAGAAGCCGCAAATCCAATGCACTGACCCACCAGCTCATTAAGACTGTTTTATTTGGCCCCCCCCCCGCCCCCCCCCCGCCCCCCAAATGCACTAGCCATGGAGCTAATATAGATTTCTTTCCATCTCACTATTGGCATAGTCATATACAGACGCTTGTATTAACTGTGGACCTGCAGCCAACAGTACGCTTCTGTATAAAGCTTCCATTGAACGAGGGTAAGTGACCCAGAACATTAGAATCCCAAGCTAATTTACAGACTACAGACAGGCCAGTAAGAACGGCCCTCATATGGACAGAAACATCATTTCCTCACAACACCTAAACTACATTCATTACCTCAAACATACACACGCATGGGGAAAAAAAAAACTCATATATGCACTAATGCTTGCAGTGAATGGAAGCAGTTTAGTAAGCATGGCTCCATGAAACCAAATTTAGTTAGTTAAGAATGTTACCGTTTTTATATTTTTAGCCCCCTGGTGGAAACTCAAAAGAATAATATAACTAAACCACATAAAAAATTGCTCCTTGAAAATGGCGTAGGGTAAATGCTGAGCGATAACATTTTGCTGTAGGAAGTAACTGCCATTGTTCGGTGCATAGTTAATACAAATGCGACATTATTGTACAATCGATGTTAACTAGTATGGTAAACTAGTCCACTAGTTGTTATGCTGAAATTGTAACTAGTATTTTGAACGTGAATGGTATAAATACAGGGTGGCATGTAAATAGTATAAGATATAAAACATTCTAGTGTATTAATTACTTTGTATAGTGTAAAACATAAATTTCGTTCCATAAAATTGTGTAAACATCAAATGGAGCAGGACCATGCGTTTATAATGGACTGATATAAATCCCAATACCCAGAGAAGGACTATTGCATCTTATCATTTAGTTCAAGAAGTCTCCCACATATCATGCTTAACACAGTCCAGAGTCTATGGACCTGTGAGAGAGCTCCACTGTCCGTTATACCTGCAAAATCTAAGCCCCACCACCAGTGGAAGCCCTCAGTGCGATTGGCCATTTCTAGCAGAGATGAGAAATGAGGAGGCCACGCCTAGCAACAAATAGCATCAAAGCTGGATGAAACAAACCCCCAAACGGCAGAGCTGGAGCATGTCAGTCCAAATAGAAGGTATCAGAGCTCATGAGATAACCATCTTGCCAAAACGACAGCACGAGACACAAAAGAGATCATGCCGCGTTGTTAAACTTGAGTCTTAATGTTTTGTGCAGGGTGTTGACTGTGTAGCGCAGAGATTAGTGTGTGGATCCATTATTCCGTTTGTGCCACCTCTGCTCTCCAGGGTTTTTTGCGTTCATTTCACAATGCTCTGGATACGGTCTGGGGCTAAAGGTGGGGCTGTAGTGATAGCGGAGCTTCCAAGAACATCCTTTGAAATGTAAATGCCTATTTACCACCACTTTCAAGAGGACAGAGGAGTAGCCCTGCTTGCTAAACCCTCTCTAGGAATGATGGGTTACACAAACATCCACTGTTTATTAGACTACATGCTATCAAACGATAACACACTAAAAATCCTGTTTATGTATTTCCCAAAAGGAAACATATTACTTGCACTTTAGCCAAAGGGTTTGTTGTTAGTAGAGTCTGATATCAATACTATAATAATAAGGACAGAGAAAATCACCAGCTGAGACAACTGAGGCCGTTGCTTGCGACGAGGGTCGTGCAAACCCTTCACACCATCTCGATTATATTAAATATTGATTTGTGTCACATCAACACACTGACTTCTGTTCACAAGAGTTGGATGCTCTAAAATGCCAACGTCTTTCTCTTACACACAGGTCTCTTGAGGGAGAAACATTCAACTCCGATGCCGCAAGTCGAACTGTGCGGCATTTCGCTACACTCCAAGGACTTGGGCCACTGTAATTAGAAGCACGACGCTACCGTAAATTTTCATCTGCGCTCAAAATGACTGATAGGCAGGAGACTGGCTCGGATTGGCTAAAAAGCAGCATCCTGGTAGTCTCCCTTTTTTTTTGATGAGTGAGAGGTCAGAGACAGGTGGGATATCTAAGGACAACTATTTTTTGCACATTGGTGTGATATTTCAGAAGACAATCACAGCCCTCCTTGAGCCTAACGTTAAAGCTTCGTATCACGTTATCAAAATGCGGTCTGAATATGCAATCTACTGTCCTTTTGAAAACTCCACGGAGCACAGTTTACACTCCTCAAAACCTTCTCTGTTGTTATACGGTTCAGATATCTATGATACTCTGTGCTTTAAAGTGCTCGGGGTTTTAGTTTATGTACAATGACAGCTAAATGGTTTAATTTGTACAGTCAACGTACTTTTTTCATTTTTTTTTAAGTGCATCAAGTCTTTATGTATTCGTTCTTCAGCATCTTCAATACAAGTTACATACGTTACATGACATTATTCAGCAGCTGCTGACCCAGTTCCATTAGAAGTATATATGTATATATATATATATATATATATATATATATATAATATATATCATATATATAATTATTATATATATATATATATATATATATATACACAATATGAAAGTATGTGGGTGTGTGTGTGTGTACATACAGAAATACCTGGTATAAAAATAAATACATTTTTGTAGCTTGTTATTTTATTAGTTTAATAACAAAAATTGCACTTATACATGCTCACGTGTGTGTGTGTGTGTGTGTGTGTATATATACATGAATTATTCTCATTTTTCAGTATTAATTTAATATTTTAGCATTCAAAAATATCATTCTATTGTAGTCTTTAGTAGTAAAATAAAACGATAAATTATATTAGGTATATTAAAGTAATAATAAATAAACACAAATACAGTATATATTTTTACATTCGTGTATTTGTTTAATATTATAATAACTAATATATATCTAGAACTATCTATTATATATATATCTTCTTATATTATAGTAGATATATATATATATATATATAACACACTATAATATTTTCAAGGGATATGTAGTGTATAGGATATGTGAACGCAGGTGTCTTTGTGGTTGTGTCAATTTTTATGCATCGCATAACCTGCTGTCCACACCACACACTGAATTCACATATTTTATCCTTAACTGTTTAAGAAAACTGCCTTAAGTTACAGTACATGCTGTGATTTGGACTTTGCCAGTATATTACAGGCTATCTCGGCAGCTGCTTTCATGCATTGCTTTACATGGCATAGCTGGATTTTTTTTTAGGGAAAAAAAACCAAAGATTGCATACTGCATGTCAGAACAGCGGCCAAAGCAGCTCTGATGTGGCATTTAATCTATGCACCGAAATCCTAAAACCGTTAACACACTCATAGCTTTTGCTGCCTTGCAAGGACTGGGTATTTCTGTCCGGAAATGCACACTAGTCACTTTTGTATTATCTGCATATGTACAGGCTTTGAAGGGCTGACACATAATAATAGTGCGTTCAGTTTATTGTGATGGATGTGTCATAATTAGGATTAGAGGCAGAGCATCTGGCTTTATTTCCATATAGCCATCAAAAGAAACTCAAAGTAACGCCACTCATTTTCACACATCCTGTAACTTGTAGGGGACCGGTAGTTTTTTACTGTTCTCTACACTCATGAGGAATGTTATTTTAGAATGACCTTAGACAGTCTTTATTGAACGTGCTTGAATACTAAATTTCATGAGAAAAATGGCCTCAGTCAGCATGTCATGAGCACCCAATAATAGCTGAGAAGCAATAAACTGCAGAGTAATGCCTTTCAGTTAAAAAATTCATTTTCCTGTTCTTCACTGAAGCACCCTGCCATGTCCTTCACTGTCACTCACAGTTGTTCATTTTCTCCCCGCCTCATTGTCACGCACATTAAGAGATTAATATATGACTGCCAGATGCCTGGTTTAATAGCAGAAGTAATGTGTGTGTCACACTTCCTGCTGGGGCATTTTGTGAATTTGCATTTCACTATTATGTAATTCTTGGAACGGCCTTGGGGATGAAACAAACTATGGCTACAGGATACCAGCATATGAGGACAGGTTCCCTAGATTGTAATCTGCGAGCAGAAAGACGGTGTTTTCCTGTGGTGTGCGCTCTGCCGCATCGTGGCTCTGTGTTGTGACAGGAATCATGGAATGGCCCTGGAAGCTACACGTCCTTAGCTTCGGCTCACCTCCAGGGTTACCACTTACTTTGTACCTGGGTTAAAGACAATTGGTTTCACCTACAATGACTATTCTGTATCATTTACTTATATCGCATGGTCATTCCACCACACCAATAGAAATCACTTATTTCTTGCAATACAAGTGTATAAACTCTTAACGGACATAGTTCACACCAAAAAATGACAATTTGATGAAAATGTTAAATTCACCATCAGGCCACCCATATGTAGCATTGAGTTTGTTTCTTCGTGGTGACCGATTTGAAGAAATTTAGGTAATGGGACATCGATTGCTAACCAGTGGATCCTTCTGGATTCCAAAACAGCTGATGAAAACCAGCACAATAATAAAGACTCTACACAACTTAAGTCCCCACAAAGCTGTGTGTCTGTAAAAAAAAAAAAAAAAAAAAAAAAAAAATCCAGACATTTAAATTTAAACTGTTATCTTCTTGCCCCAAAACAGGAGGTCATAATCAAGATGTGTGATTTCCTCCAGTTAAAATTTGTCCTACAAGCCTGTCCTCCTCAAATTTAAAAATCCACCATCATATTGTTAGAACTGTTTGAAAGGGGGTGCTTGATTTGGCATATTTTCTCGATTTCTGACTAGATCCGAGGAGATTACTTTTTCACTATCCATAACAGTTATAGAGGATTGTTTTTAGACACAAAAACAGTTTGAATCAAAAATGTCTTAATGTTACATTTGTTTCTTACAAAACTTGCAGCTTTTCACTCACGATATGTTAATAGATGGACTGGAATTTGTGTGATTATTGGTGTTTTTTAGCAGCTTGTTGGATTCTCATTCTGACAGCACCCATTCACTGCAGCGGATATAAATGGTGAGCAATGAATTTTCTCCAAATTCTATTCAGATGAAGATAAAACACAATAATTACAACTTGGTAGTGGATGTACTTTTTCATCAAATGTATTTTGTTGGGTGACTATTCCCGTATAAGGTTCCAGAAGAGGGTGTTACTAGTGATGCACAGAAGAACCGTTTTGGATTCTCCCAAAGTTAAGAGCACCAATTTTTTGTTCTTAGTATAAAGAATAATAAATTCTTAGTATAAAGAATAGGTACGTCAGATAATCTGACGTACCTTTTCCCACTATAAAGTATATTTGGTGCAATGAAAATGTCCACGGATGTTAAAATTTCTTCATGGACCCATCAATGCCAATAAGAAAAGTTTTTTTTGTGTGTGTATGGTCCAAAATTTATTATATTTATATGGGCAACTTATGGTTGTTCATATCCCTATTCACTTTTATGAAATGAAAAAAAAATAAGGCTATTACATTCTGTAACATTTCTCACCTTTGTTTTACAAAGAATAAAAAACATCATGCAAGTCTGTGAACAACATAAGGGTGAGTAAAAATAACAACTTTCAGTTCAGTTATGCCTGTTTATCACTTGGCCATTTCAAAAGAAATAAATCAGGGATTTTTCTTTCCTTCTCAGTGCCGTTTTTAGCATTTGCTGCTCAATTTCTAACAAGAAAAAAAGTGATGTCCTTTTCCCCGCCAGCAGCTGTTGGTATGGCAGTTGACCTTGAAGTGATATCGTTTAAAAGCGTTAAAACAAAACACTTAGAGCGAGAGCGAGATGAGACGAGAACAAACAAAATCCGGGTAACAAAGGCCAACACATTCATTTCATCCTGTTGGTTGGTTCACACCAGAGGCATGCGTTCCTATGACTCACAGCCTTATGACGCTCCGCTCTCAGTTGAAACGCAAGTGACAGAAGACAGATAGACAGACAGACCGTGTCAACCCAGCTTAGCAATGAGAGATATCCTGCTGCACAAGTATCTGTAGACTTAAACTCAAATACACAAAGACTGTTTGAAGCGCTACTGAAACACAAAACGACTTCAATGAATATTCCGTATGTGTACAATTTTAGTGGTTTCTTGCGCAATATTGCTTGTCATTGGGGTTTGTTTAATGCCACTAAGTGTGAAACTCAACCTGAACTGTTTTCATAATGGAGATGAATGAATGAATATTATTGTGTGGCTTGTTGAAGATAAATTTTTCTGTATCATTTATATCGCAGTGTAATTTAATTTATATGGCATACAAATGACAGGTCTTTCAGTGTAGATGGCTTCTTTGATTATGAGAAAATTAAGTTTTTACATTGTAACTGTATACATTGTGGTTGTAGGATGTTAATGGTTGCATAGCAACATGTAATTTACACTAATATGCTAATATAGCATGAAACTAATATAGAATTTCAACTGGTGTAAGGTCAGGACCGTCATTTATAATTCTGCTTTGTCTCTGCATATATTGGCCTATTTCACCCAGTGGGCTTCAAAACACCGTGTCTCAAAGTGACATAATTTTCATTTACCAACTTATCATTCATGCTCTGATATGAATATCTTTCTTTTTGGTTTGCATTCATTAAGTGTATAATGAATCATATACGATCATGTCCCTTTTCATTAAAGCATTCTGCGTCACTAGATTATGATTAATAGACATTAAATAAACATGGTTATGTAATGTTATAAAAAATACAGGAAAATTTCCACTACTGTTGCAACTATGGGATCATTTTCATGTTTTTTGAAAAAAGTCCCTTATGATCACCACACTGCGTGCATATATTTGTGTTATCAAAAAAAAATACAATAAAACAAACAACAATTGTGAAATATCACAATTTAAAATAGCTATTTCCTATTTGAATATACTTAAATGTTATTTAATTCCCCCTGTGATGGCAAAGCTGAATTTTCAGCAGCCCATTACTCAAGTCCCATAAGTGTGCACATGAAATTAATTGTTTTTATTATTTAGTTATTTGTATCCATATAAAATTCTAAAATCACTGTGTAATAGCTTCTTTTGGTTTTACACTGCCCCCCTAGTGGATAAAAAACTAAATTTCCAGCAGCCTTTACTCCAATCTTCACTGTTGCATTACCGCTTAATTATTTATATTATTTATTTTTTATATCATATATATGATACACCACACATATATAACATTACAAGCAAGGACATTAGAAGACAATAAAGACAATGTCAATAACCGACTAAGCCTCCAAAAAACATCCTAGAAACCACATAGAATTCCCTAACAATACCTATTCTCTGCAAAAATACATGCTTATAAAAGAGATGTAAATATCTATAGCATCGAGCACAGGAACACATGTTTGAGGATCAGGAAAAATATTCACCACAAACATCCTGTGTCCACCTCTCGAAGCTCTAGGCTCACATTTTCAGCCCATATTCCTGTCAGGTGTTAGTTCACCACACACACACACACACACACACACACCACACACACACACACACACACACACACACACACACACACACACACAAATGTACTGTAACAGTATGTTCATCTTAGGTTACACTAAAAGAACTTCAGCTGAAGCAGAGACAAACACTTGTATATGGTCTCTGGTTAACAGCATCTCCAAAGCCTTTTTACCACACCAACCACACTGTCAGAAGCCACTGAAAAGATGTTTCAGCATGATAGGAGAGCATTAGTTTTAAAAATAGATGTTGTTTAATTGTGCAAGCTTGGAGGTATTCACACTCAATGAGGAAGAGATCGGATCTATCATTTACAACTGGCAAACCAGCAGGATTTACTGGTTTTTTAGTCTCAATGTCTTTTCATTACATCTACAACAACATATCTCATAACGATGACGTGGGGGTTTGCAAATGATTAAAGTGTGAAAAGCAATTAATGCAGTTCTGGAGATATACCAAAGATGCACGTTTTTTTCCCCCCAATGGATCGTCATGCCTGTTGCCATGGAGCAGAGTGTCGAGAAAAAAAAAACACAACTGGGGGTGGAGAGTGCATGGTCATAAGATCAGCCTGTCTTTGACAAGAAAAGAAAGGAAGAGGCACATAATTATCATTTCCTCTCTGAGAGATGGAGACAATTATGTTGATTACGGCAAAAATTATGATATTTTAAAGGAGGCCACATGGGTTTTGACTCCACTTATTATATTATAACAATAAGCAAGGAAAATCATTTGATTGCACTATCTGAACTTCTTTTTAGAACACACAGGGATGGGTTATGCGATGGTCAGCTAGTTGAAAAGTGGTTTGTTAAAACAACCAACTAACAGCATACTTAGTCCTTTTAAACTACCTAGTTGATATACTGTAGAAAAAATATGTGTTTGTTTTGCACATCCAAAGTGCAGTTCTGCATGCACACACACACATATTAAAAGGTTTTGCATTGAGTCTCTCTGTGCAGGAGTCGAGTCAGCGGCTCGCATATTGCATAGTTTTCAGCAAAATCCATTTGCTCCGTAAACTTCCCCTGTGCACCAAGTAAAGTCATATCTATCAATTCAGTGGCAGGACAGGTGTCACAGCTATAAGAAATCGCTCCTCTGTTTCACCAGAGATAAAGCACCAGAGGGCACAGGACAAATATATCTTCTTTAGAGAAAGCGCCCATGCACCTGCCATCCAGAGGGTAAAGTATTAAACAATACAGCTGAACCCAGAAAAAAAACTAAGCAGATTATAGAAGAATGGACTGTGCGACTGTTTAACAGAGCATATGAACCTGCTGCTACATTCCAACACTGAATGGACCAAAGGTTTAAAGGGTTAGAATAAATTTGTAGAATAGAACATCAATCTAGAGTTCCTAATAAAAAGTTGTTTTCTGGTGATCAGAGTTACTTTACACTTACAATATACACAATATAGTGCATGAATCACAGACTATTTTGTTTGTCCATTTTTTAAACTTAAAGTATTGAATTCCCCCAAAAATGGAAATTTTCTGAAAATGTACTTCACCCTAATACAAGATGGAGATGAGTTTCTTTCTTCATTTGAACAGATTTGGGAGAAAATTTAGTAGTGCAACACTTGCACACCAGTGATACTCTGCAGTGAATGGTTGCCATCAGAATGAGTAGTCTAAACAGCTGAGGAAAGCAACTATTATGGGACAGAGGGCTCATATTTAGTCTGAAAGCAATGATTTGAAGTTTAAAAACGTCTTGATGAACTTATTACAAACACATAACTTTTTTCAATTCACAAGATGTTAATTGATGGACTGGAGTCATGTTGGATTTCTTTGGATTACTGTGATGTTTTTTGGTCAGCTGTTTGGACTCTCATTCTGACCGGCAACCCATTCACTGCAGAGGATCCATTGGTGAGCATGTGATTTAATGCTAAATTTCTCCAAACGTTGTTCTGACAAATAAACAACTCATCTCCATCTTATCTTACCCACCTGATTGTGGCTGAATATATTTTCTGCAAAATTTTCATTTGTTTGGATGAGCCATCTAAAACTGTTTGGCTTCAAAAGTACTCCTGTTCTCTTTTTGCAGAAGCGGGCGCTCCGCTCCATAGGAACAAAACACAACAACAACAACAAAGTACAACAACAACAAAAAACAGCATGCAGGTTTAGACACGGTAAAATGGTAAATATGTAATTGAATAATGACAGACTCAGAATTTTCATTTTTGGTGTGAACTCTCTGGCACGGATAGATATGATAGTTTATTGTTTCATGTTGTCACATTGTTTGTCTCATAAAAACAGGAAAAGCTGAAACCCTGACCCAGCACAATGAAACGAGAGAGGGAGTACATTATTATGAAGCAACTGGATTAAAGAGAAGTCAAAGAATGTTCAATTTTAAGTGTATTATCGTTCACACAGGTGCTCAGGGCACGAGTTCTTAAAGGGGTCATCGATGCAAAATTCACTTTTGTTGTTGTTTGAACATAAATCTGTGTTGGAAGTGTGTGTAAACATCCATCCTACAATGATAAAAATCCACCCAGTGTTTTTTTTTTTTTAAATCCCTAGTTTAAAATCTCCTTTATCAAATCAGGCTGTTCTGAGATTCCTGGCAGAACATGACGTAGTTTCGGCCACAGGCCCCTCCCATGATAGTTGATTGACAAGGCCGTCTTACCTTAGACCTGCCCTGAGTGAGCTGTCATCAGTCCGGCACTGTGTTGTCTCTGGTGCAGGGGAAGACAAGAATGGGTCTCCGACTTAAGCGATTGAGGTGTTTGCTGTTGGATAGTAATAATAAACATAGCAGTCGTCATTTAATTTAATATCTGAATATGTGTGTATGCGTCTATGTTTGCGCGAATCATTCGTGATCGAGCTTCAACTAGAAGTGTGTATAAGGTTTTTTTTTTTTTTTTTATAAATCTCTGCAAACGCCGCCTTTCCTAATATGTGCTTGATAGCAAGTTTTCACGTCTTAAGTAGAAACAGGACTGCTCATCACCCCACAGAATGTGAGGGGCAGAGGGTCAGCAGAGGTCATTAGCATTTAAAGCAACAGGGACTATAATGGCTTGCTAAAAACAGAGCTCATTTTGACAGGGTAAAAAAAAAAAAAATACACTAACATTGAGGAATTTTAAACCAAAGTATGTTATAGACTTTTCAATAAGACCCCTAAGAATCATATCAGCTTATATCAAAGAGGCATCCGATGACCCCTTTAATACTTTATGGTATATGGTAAAACATTCCACACATGCAGTCAATCCAGCTTCAGTTATATTTGGACCCCAGAGCATTCTTTTAAAATATGATACAAATCCAAGGGGACTAAAATAATTTCTTGCCCTTGACAGAAATATTTACAGTTCATATTCCTGTTTATATTTTAACATTTTAGTCTATTACAGCTTAAAAATCTACCAAAAGTAATCACACATAATTAAACCAACCAAAAAAAAAAAAAAAAAAAAAAAAAAAAAAAAACACTTTTGGATGATGTTTACATTCCCATAATATCTACTACTTTTATTCAAAAAGTAGCAACAGTGCCATATATGATAAATCATATACCATTCCTGAATGCCTGTTTACGGTTCAAAAGCAACATAGCAAATTGGGGCAGTAGTATATTAATATGGAATGTGTGTTGATAGGTTTGTGAACATGGCTGAACCACTCAGAACTTTGTGTTGTAATGTGTATTTATGTGTTTTCGAAGATGATCCAATTAGTGTACAGCTGGATTATATTTAAGCATCTACGAAATTAATATATAACTCAGTTCATCAAGCTGCTCTGATCTTTGAATACCACATAAACAGTGTGAAAGTTTATGAAAAATATACCACAGATGGTATAAGCAGCAGATAGCAGGTCCTAGAGGACTGTAACAGAAATTCTAACCTGAAACTAAACAAAACCATACCCACACTGGACATGCTTCTAATAAATTTACATTTTAAAGCAAAAGACAGGGCTGGAAAAGCAGGGATGTTAGAGTGCGAGCATGTAGTGTGTTGTATAAATAACACGTTTGTGCGTTGTAGTGTTTGGCAGGAGGAGTGCACTCTGAACACTATGAATTTTTCGAAAAATGTGGCAGATGGTTGATGTCAGCACGCTTCTATTCTTTTCATTTAGTTTCAAATGCTCATAAAACAGACCTTACAGCACTCTAACAGTATCTATATCTGCCTGAATATTATATTAGTTTAATGTGTTGATAAAAAAGGAGTTAATTTTGTCTAACAGTATCTATATCTGCCTAAAAAAAATTACACTACCATTGAGGATCCTTTTTAACCAAAGTATGTTATAGACTTTTTTCAATAAACCCTAAAGAATCATATCAACTTATATCAAGTGGGCATCCGATGACCCCTTTAAATACTCATATATCTGCCTGAATATTCATGTCCTGTGATAAATGGTAATGTTCATCTCACTGCTCTTACCAATCAACGGCGTGATGATGACAGTTACGACATATGTTTTGCATCTTTGTTAAAATGAACATGTTGGTCAGCACTCTGCGTGGTAACATGGCACTGACAGGCAGCTCTAATCTGTGAAAATGCTTATAAGAGTCTTAATGGATAAAGATCAATGAAACTTATATTTGAACAATGTCAGGTTTCTCAACAAATTTGTGCTACAACTTCAGTTTAGGAAGAGTCTGACACTTTAACACACTGATACTGGTTTAAAGAAAAACGTTTTTTGATAATACAGTCTAATAACATAAGTAACATTCAGTTACAGTTACAGAAATTAATGAACATACAACTGATAAATAGAGGAATAAAAAGTTGGATCTGAATGATAATGGATAATACTAAATAAACTCAATATTTAAGATGTATTTTGTATTTTATTTGTTTGTTGTTTTGTATTTTGGCTTCAAGTTCAAAGTTGTTAACTGTTGTAATTAGGTATTTTTTTGTGTTTTGTAAAATAAATTCAACAAAGGTATATTTTAACTTAAAATGTTTTGTTGGCCAAGTAATTTGTTTTTCGTCATTTTGTGTCACATAATTGTTGTGCTGTTTTACATTTTGCTGCTAAGTATGTTGGGGAAGATAGCCATATCTTCTTTAATAGAGATATTATCTCTCATATTTAAAAAAATAAAATAAAAAATGTCATTCATTATAGTCGCTTTGTCATAAACAGAAGATTCAAATGTGACAGCATGCCCCGCTGCCAACGTGCGCGTTCAACGATCGTTGTTTTGCCGCATCACTTGTGCGCAATAATTGTTGTTCAACAGCTTTTTTTGTTGTTCAACATTTAAAATATGCCTAAATACCAATGCTTCCCGAATCAAACCTACCCTGAGAAATATATACTGGAGTTAAAAGTGTAACTAGTCCAAGTGCCTTATATTTCTGTAAAAAGAGTATCTCCTGCTTGTCACGGGCTCTCCTGTCACTGAGAAAACTCTAACCAGCATCTGCAACATGATCATTATAATAGTGTGTATCTGAGCTCACCTTGCGCTATAGCACCTGTGAGTTATGATCTACTGGCACAATCCGGCAGTCCAGATCCGTGTCTGTGATCATCAGCTGGAGTTAGAGAGAGATCGCACCTGTATCCGGCAAACTTCTTCTCTTTTATCTCTCACGGCACGGCTCGGAGCTCAAGCAGTGACAGTTTCCACAGAACACTTTGGCGAAGATGTTGTAGAACCAACCCAGACAATGTGCTATCATAATATCTGGTCCTCGCCGTCCATAAATCGTCAGATTGTAAGCGATGGTCGAAGAACACAGAGAGGAGAGCGCGGCGACGCCATCAAACTGCGCGTAAAGCGAGAGCGCACAGATATAAGAGCGCGGGCACACACGTCAGTAACCCAGAGATACTACTAGCAGAGATATGGATTACACTACACTACACACACGCAGCACGCACGCATACACACGGTGTCATTCTCACAGCTCGTTTGCGAAATTTCTTGTAAAGTGACTGTAACGAGTTACTTTTGAGGTGTCCGTTGTTGCGTGACGGTACCATGTTACATGATGGCAGCATTTAGTATACCAGATGTATCGCATGGTACTTGTATTCGTGAACCTTGGAATTTACAGTACATGGTCCTCTAAGGAATACAGTCGCGTAAAAAACCATAGTAATACCATTTGAGTCCCAATGACCATATTGACAGTCACATTATTTACACGTTTTTAATTAATAATTAAAAATGTTCCACTGTTATATCTAGAAATCTGGCATCTCCCATTTTACCTGATGCCCTTTTCTGAACTCACCCTACTTTAAAAGGATGCCTCCTGAAAACTATTCTATTCTATTCTATTCTATTCTATTCTATTCTATTCTATTCTATTCTATTCTATTCTATTCCCACAGTTATTCATATGCTGTATAGCTCTTATAATCTTGTATAAGCAAATAAGCAGGTGTTTCCCTCTTTAATTCAGACTCTAAATCAGAAGTGTGTCTGCCTCTAAATGAAGCATATTATAGAGGCCTAAACGTGTTTCTGTCTTCACAGTTTATTAATTCCATATTGAGACAGCACTGTTTAATCACACAAAATCTGTTCGTGAAATTGTCGTTTTTTTCCTGAACACAAAAGACTGCATTGAATCTTAGAAATGAATGTCCTATTATAGTGTCTCAGCAGATATGACAGCTGCTTTTGTAGAGCATCCAAACACTTCCATCCCATCCCAATGCATGCGCAAAGACAGAGGAAGCCAATTCATCTGAGCGCTTGGTAATCGGTGATTCCGCTGTTCATTTGTTTCAAGTGTCGTGTATAGGACCACATTCTGGCACAAGCAGATGTGACAGACAAATGCGGTGGCTGAAGAGCTTGCTTCTGGTGTAAATGCTATTGAAAGTGCGAACTTTGATCCGGCCTTATCCATTCGTCTAAAGGAATTAGACCTTGAAGTTAAAAAAGCAGGAGAATGCGAATTTACGGTTAAAACTCAGAGTAGTAGAGGACAGAAACTGATAGAGAGGTTAAACTCCGTACTATAGCAGTACGGTCGGCGGGAGGTGAACAGGAAAACCTATTCCCGCTCCGCGCTCGAGATCTCCCTCTGTTTCTTCTCCTCCTGCACCCGTAATCTCACACATAAGGGGTGCTCAGGAATTTGATGTCAGCAAATACATCAAGCTTGTGCCTCCCTTCCGCGAATCAGAGGTTGATGCCTACCTCTGTTTGTTTGCTCAAACTGGTGTTACTGAGCTTTCTTGTGTCAGCCCTGGAACTTGGAGACGGCAGTTCTCTCAGTCTCTCCCCACCGTTTTTGTTACACCCCTTTCACCCCTAGATCTTTTTTTTTTTTTTTTAAGGGGTACGTAACACGTTAGCAGATGTTTTTTATGTTACATGGATGTGATGCCATTGCCATTAGTAGCGCTACAGGTATTTGGTTTGATGGATTTGTTTGCCATTTCACAAAACATTGCTTGACCAACTGGAGTTGTATGGATTACTTGTGTATTGTTATGATGTGATTTTATCAGCTGTTTGGACTCTTTCTGACGGCACCCATTCACTGTAGAGGATCCATTGGTGAGCACATGATGTAATGCTAAATTTACTTGGATGGCCTCACCATAATAACAATTCCAACAGTGAAGAAGTTCAACCCCGTCTTCTCACATCAAAATCCACTGACATATTTGTTTAGAACTGTTTTTGTTTGTAAACAGTGCTTGATCTGTGTATATTTCTCTCCTGATTCATATAAGATAACTTTTTCATTGGACCCAGACATTAATGGATCAACTGGAGTCATGTGGATTACTTATGGATTCTGAAGATAAATAAAATAATCTACATATTGTTGGCCTGAGGGTGAGAAATATATTTATTATACAGTTAGGCTTTAAAGTGTTATATTTCTTTACAAGTGTATGTGCGCACATGCATGTTGGTTTGCACCCTGAAATGTCCTTGGCATTTATTTTATTTTTAATTTTATTTTTTAATTTTTTTTTACTCTCTCTCTCTCTCTCTCTCTCTCTCCCTCTCTCTCTCCTGGTGTCTCTGAATCAGCAGGGATGAGGCCGTGGGTCTCTCACGTGACTGTGCCGCAGGACAGAGCCAGAGGTGGAAGCCAGCCTGTCTGGACAGGGGTGGCTGAAATCTGATTACAGCCACTGAGAGCAGGTGCTCCAAACGCAGGCTAGCTGCCAAGACGAGGTCAAACAGGACTCGTTACGTGGTTGCTTGTATCCCGCCTTACGTTCCTCAGATCTGACGAGACAAGCATCCAGGCACAGCTCATTAGACTGCAGGATAGAGAGAGTGAGTTCCCATCCGCTCCCATTCGGCATCTAAAAACAGTGAGCCAGTGTGCTTAATGGACTCTGTGTAATAGCTGGAGGGCTGCAGAGCACTACTGTCAATTACACAGATCTGTTTTCATTTTTAGCAGTTTTAGCAAATTAACTCACTTGGTGGCACTGACATCACAGTGCTTATGTGGTGCAACTGCTTGCTTGCTGGCTGTAGCTGTTATAGATTAGTTTAGACCATGTATCAGTCTTTATGTAACAAAAAAATAATAATAAATAAATAAATAAAATGGAAGTAAACCACACCTCTCTCAAATTTGTTACAATTTTCCCAAAAATGTAAAAAAGTAGTTAATATGTTTTGACCATATTTAGTTTAATTTGTAACTCAGTAATTCTAATTAAGTCGTATAATCATTTTCAGTCAGAATACATGATTGTCTATTAACTTCTTCACTGAACCTAACCAGGGGTCTGAATCCTGACCTAACATCAAGTACAGTAAAGTTGGCTTATTTGTCATTTGCACAACTTATTCTGGGCATGCTGGGCAATGCTTATAATTGAATTAACTTATTTTTAATTGACATTTGAACCCGACGGCATGCAGAGAGATCTGTTTTTAATTTTCAGCAATTTTAGCAAGTTAACTCTCTTGAAGTTCTAATGTCATGATTCTTGTTTGGCGCAGCTGCCTGTTTATAAGCTTGTAGCTGTTATTAGTTTAGATAGATTCATTTATATTATTTTTATATTTTATTTTATGTTTTTTTCCTTTTTTATAATGACTTTTACAAATGTCAGTCTTTATATAATGAAAAAAATGTAACTGAAAATTGCACATGCAAGCATGTTTTCTAACCATTATTAGTCATTTTAGTTAGTTTTTATTTTTTAATTCATTGAAATTCTGTGTTTGTCAAACAGAACTAAATTATGATAAATAAATGTGCATTTCCTTAAGAGCTTATTTCTAGTGAAAATTCACTGAGGCTGCTATTGAATTGGAGTGTACAGTGGATGGTGATGATATTACATATCAATTACCAACCAACACTTTCATCTGTCTGTAAAACTGAAATATGAGAGGTTTATGTAGTCGTACTTCTTGACACCTCTGGTCCAAAAGTGAATGTCTTTCATAGTGTGGTCATCGAGAGCTGTGATCAATCTAATGCATTAATCTCCATCAGCTGTTTGGGTTTACAGCTCTTGGCAACACACATGGAGAATGTCCCACTCCAACAAACACCTGATACAGGAATGAGACCTGTCATCACCTGTCTGCATATAAACTACCTGAGCTCTGAGATATGATGCTGCGCTGAGCAAGTGTGTGTGTCTGTGTTTGTACTGAAGAAGCTTGATATGTAATTCAAGTTTCAGGCCCTCATCAAATGCGAGACGCGTTTTAAAGAGATACAAAATCAATTCATTAAGTTTCTGTTTCCTCACACTGAGTGATAAACACGTGGAGAGGAGAGAAAATTAAGATTCAACTCACGTTGTAAGTTTCAGGACTCTCACAGTAATGCAAATGCAAGTCTTATGATTCCAGTTACACTCATTAGTGTGAAATTTTCAGTTGAGAGTCATGTATTGTCTATTTAACTCCTTTACTGACCCTAACCAGGTGTTTCAGGCACTTGCAAGGAGTCCCGGGGTTTGAATCTCACCCATTGAAATACTTAACTGTATATAATTTTAAGCACTTGTATTTTTAGTTGACAGCCAGCGATCACTGTTCATTTTTCTGTGTGAAAAAAACTTTGACATTTTAATAACTATTGTTTTCTAAGTAAACAATTTTTTTTTTGTTTTTTGTGTGGGGGGGGGGGGGGGATGCAAGACAATAATGACTGAGTGATGCACAAATAAACATTCCTCAAAGATGTATCATATATTATTACTATTGTTTTCTAAGTAAACAAAATAGTAATTATAATAATATAATAATTTGACAAATACCCCGTTGAAACACTATAGACACCCATTTTTTTAGTTTACTTTCAGGAATATCTCAATGTAAATCAGCAAAGTTTTTTTTTTTTATGTCATACTGTATGTATAATAAGAAAGGGGATATTTATTAGAGTAAACAAGGTCAATGTTGACTTTAATGCACTTTGAGCTGCACATATTAGACTGACATATATTAATGAAGGTACTGTGTTGGATGTCTATAGTGCAGCTCAGTAAGCACTGGTGTCTTCTCCCATCTAGTGGAGAGATACAGCAATACCAGAATACAGCTAAATAATGTTGAAAATAAAATAATAAAATTTGATATTAAGTCTCAATATTCAATTAAGTTGGTTTGCTCAAAGTAAATATCCGTTTTATTTTATTTTTCACTGGATGACACGATTTCTTTCTGTTTTTTTCTTCTTTTTGCAGCATAATGACAGTCTATTCAAGAGGGACTCTAAAATCAGCTTAACTGGGCAAGCTCCACAAGGCCTGTACAATTACACCACTGAGACTCACATCTCTGCATTTTTATCTCTTGCCCTCCCTTATGTGACTTGTGGGGGAATAATAGAAGAATACTAGTTTAGGAAAAGGAACTGAAAGGACAAATTTTTTTATAACACCTAACAAAATCTTGCTCATATTTTATATAACCCAAAAGTAGGATGTCCCAACAAAATTCTGATTGCTTGTAATGTGAATCAGTGAGATCTTTATAACAGTATAATAGACTACCTGGGACTAATACTTTAAACAATCAGTTGTCACTTTATAATATGTTTCAGAAAAATGATACTTAAATGCTTAAAATACTTTTATGATTTCTTTTATGTTTTTTTTTTTTTTTGTGTGTGTGTGTGTGTTGGGGGGGGAGGGCACAATAAAAAATGCAATGCCAAGACAATAATGACTGAGTGATGCACAAATAAACATTCCTCAAAAGCCTGATGTATCATATATTATTTGATACTTACATTTTAACATTACATGTTTTTTAACATTACATTCATTATATTTTAACATTACATGTTTTTTTCTCTCAAGTTGCTTCAGTAAATGTTCATCTTGAAATATTAGTAACAATATAAAAGTTATTCTTACATTTACTTAATAAAAATCAGTCAAGATTTCACAGCAAAAAAAAAAAAAAAAAAGAAGAGGAAGAAGAAGAAGCCACCACATGTACATCTACTCAGCTCCATTTTATGCTTCTAACAGAGGCTGTTGTAAATGTTTTGTAATGAAACTGGCTATTTGTGCATTTTATTTTGTTAGAATATATGGATACTTTTCAATGGCTACAAATGGTAAAATACAGCAGTTACATTTTTCTAATCACTCGGGGGAGCTAGAGAGCTTGGCATTAAACTCATCTTAGCCATGCCTGATTAATAGCAAGCAAAAATCCCGAGGCAACGCAGCAGTCTGGCATTCCACTGGATTCTCTCATTAAAATGAAACATATTTTTTAGATCTGCTAAAGTGAGTCAATATTTCCACCGTTCATGAAACAGACCTCAACCAAATATCCCGACTCAAATCCCATCCAATAATCAGTACTTTTTAGAAATGCAGTTTTTATTTGAGCCAAGCTCAGACATCCTTTGGAGAATATTGGTTATTCCGGTCCATTTAAAATGTACTGTACCAAGAAATATTATTAAATAACAACATATCTGGTATTCAGATGTTTTAGGAACAAATAGTGTTGTTTCAATTTGTCTCGTTGATAGGCTGATCTGAATGTTTCAGACAGACTTGCTGCTGTCCTGACTGAAGGTCAAACTCGTTGCCTAAGTTCTTCCATGATCAGAGTCTGGGCTGCTGGAGGATGAAGTTATGAGCCGATACATCTGGAAGCAGTGGTGCAGACCTCAGAATGGACCTGTGGAACAGTTAGAGGTGAAGTGAAAGTGTATTTTTACAGTTCTTTTATGGTTCTCTTGAGTGCATCGTTTGACTGCTGTCTTTTTTCCATTTCAGAAATTCTCATATACCTACTGATTTTTGTGTCTCTGAATCTTTGCTGCATTGTTTCTGGAAACATTTCAGACATTTCTAATGACCCAAAAAGCACTCTCTATATAACCAGACTATAAAACAACAAACTAATGAAAAGGGGGCAAAAGCATGCAGTTTGTTGCCCCTGGCTTTTCAATCCAGTTGTGCAAAGGATTTGTTTTACAAATCATAAAGTGTTATTCTGTGTTTGGAGAAGACGCAGACATTTATGAGGGTTCTTTATAGTGGCTGCATCAATTGTTGCTCATGTTAGCTAGCCCATGTTGGCATACTGTAGATGTTTTGGCGTGGCCTCAACACCTCTGTGTTCGGCTTTTACTCTAATTGCATTAGTGGTTTGGAGAACGAATCCTCTGGGGTTGATGTTTGGGTCAACAGCTCTTTTGTTGGAGGTAGGTAAGGCCTTGAATGCTTCAGCAGGATGCAGCTCACTTTGCTTGGTAAAACCATCAAACTTGATTCCCAGTGAGTGCTAAGACTGTTATTCCGCCTAACTCCAATAACTATCATTTTCAGAGAGACCATTTTACTGGGATTTCCTTGCATGGAGATGATTTAGCATTTTAGCATTTAGGGATTTGTGTGTATGTGTTTCTCTCTCTGGTAATGTAGTAAAGGGTGCATTGCATAGGTACTATATTAATGGTTAGTTTATGGTGCATCTCACAGGAAAAAACAAAACACAAAACAAAAAAAGGCTCACTGGCTGGACATTAATAGCGCAAATCTGCCTCAATGTTTTTGAGTGATGGAGTATCGATGGAAACATCAGAATACTGTTCACAAAATACTCTTTACAGTCAGGATCATACGCCAAGGATGACAAGACTGTATATCAGTATTCCACGATAATTTTCATTAAAAGGCATTTTTTTTTTTTTGGGAATTATTTGTTTTTTAATTATTAATGAGTGTGTGTCTATGCCTGGCATTCCTGCACAATGAGCCCATGTTAAATGTGAATTGAAAATGTGAAAATGAAAGTGCATAAATGATTACTTTCGCAAAGCAATGCATAGATATTGCAGTCATATTTTTTGTGATTTTAGATTATATATTTTATACAATTGCATCTGTCAGTTCAGAATTTACTGTATTTTTGCAAGTAATACAAAAATGCATTTTTTTTTAAAGAAATATAAAAATATATAAAAACTGATAGATGCAATTGCATGTTTACCTATATATATATATATATATATATATATATATATATATATATTATATATATATAGGTGTGTGTGTGTGTGTGTGTGGTGTGTGTGTGTGTGTGTGTGTGTGTGTGTGTGTGTGGGTGTGTTTGTGCGTGTGTGTGTGTGTGTGTGTGTGTGTGTGTGTGTGTGTGAGAGAGATATGGCTGTATATTTAATAGGACTATATTAAAAGCTCACTGTATTAAGTTGAGTGGACTGCATCTGATACAGCATTCAATCTTCAGTTCAATCTCATATTCTCAATAAAACAATAGTCTGAATGTCTGATAAGGAAAGCCATATCTTTGTCGTACTATCCTTTCATCTGTTAAAGGTGATTTCCATTGACAGCACAGTGCATTTGTTGGCTGCATAGCGAGTCAAGTAGGTGGTACTGCACATTTTATTTAATTTAATTTAATTTTAATTTAATTTGTTTAAGTTGATTTAAATTGAATTAAATTAAATTCAATTCAATTCAGTTCAGTTCAATTAATCTATCACCAACTTGAATCCATCTGCCAAATGTTCTCTATATCTGGTATCATTATGATCACACTTGTAATAAATCGCTTTAATGAGCTTTCTGCCCAAAATTAATTCATGCTAGGTAACTGTATGGTTCTATTATCTTGAACTGTTCATTTGTGAAATGAACATTACTTGGACACATTCATCACTCTAAATTGTAATGTAGAAACATGCATTTTCAGTAGTAAAGCTGCTGCTTCGAATTGTATGTGTATTATGATACACAATAAATTTGGATTTAATTGATAGGATATATAATATTGCTTGATTTATTATTATTATTATTATTAGAGAGAGAGAGAGACAAAATATACAAGTGACAAACAAAAATAACTGTATTCCGTTTGTTTTTAGGACACTACAAAGTTAAGAGTGAGAGTAAAACTCAGCTCAGCACCTGTTTCAGTTCTGTTCTGCTCCCTTGACTGCTCAATGAGTTCAACACCTTCAGGTGCTCTTTGATTTTCTTCTGCCTGTGCTGTCAGCAGTCTCATTAGAGCAGGGTATTATATGGCACCACTCGGCCATCCTCCACAACATAGAGAGCTCTTTCTGTGAGGGATTTTGTGTTTTTATAGCAGTGAATATGTCGCCTTCTCTTCCACCATACAGTAGGGTTTTAATCGTATGTCACCCCCTGTTTAAAAAATCATCACTGGCCCTGCTCTGAGGATAAGACCATTTTTTAGGTTGAACGAGTCAAGAAGTCAAATTACTCTACGTAAGGTGGCAAAGCGTCTCAGTGCTGTCCTTACATGCTTGATCTATGTGCTCGGTGGCCTCACAGTTCTACAAGCCCTAGCTGGAGTCAACGGCCCTCCGAAGCCACATAAAAGCAATAGGATTTGGACCTCGGTGTCGCAGCAGGCAGGCTAAGTATGATTTTGAGTTTTTTTTCCAATGAGCCCCAAGTCAAATTATAAAGCACAGACTTTAGTGTTAATGGCCCTGATAAGCCTGGACTTTGCACTCTCACCCTTTTAAAAGAGTCCATTTGGTCCTGCTTAGTTGACCCAGGCTTTGAGGTTCCCTTTAGGCCTTGAACGAATTATAATGTTGACCTCAGATCTCTCGTTGTTGTTTGACAATCCCACACCAGAAGTTTATGGAGACAATCTAAGTGCATTATACTAGTTAACACTTTTTAGTTCCCAGAATCGTATTTTTTGTTACAAAATAATTCTAAACCATAACCATAAGAGAATGCTCTATATGTTCTCTTTAGGTTGTCAGCAAAAATAAAAAAATAAAAGTAAAAAAATAAACTCCCACCAATGATCTGGCATGGTTAGTTTTTTGGTTACAAAACCTACAAGAATGTTTCTAGAATGTTTATTATGTTTGCTCCTCCAAAAAATAACCCAAAGGGAACCGTATGCTAAGCATTAAGTGAACATTTTGTTTGTGTTGTGATTGCTGACATGAAAGCACAGTCAGTCAAACTAGAAGTATGGTTGGGTTTATACTTTTGAATTTGTGATGTTGCCTGCTTTCTGTTTACCGGATATTGAGGCTAAACTGTCTGTTCTTCATTAACATAATTCACTATAGTTTTTTCTTGCTTCTGCTTCTGGATTGGTTTAACCCGATATGTTTAGTTGTTTAGACCACCACACAAAGCATTGTTCCTCACAATTCAAGCTTCTTGTGCCCAGTTGTGGTAGCACATGTGTTGAACGTGATGGAACTTTAAGGTAGACAAGTTTAGAGTGTTCTTAAATCAATAACCCTAAAATAAAGCCAGCAATAAAAACAATAAGAATCACATGGACATGGTACCCATAATTCTCTCTTTCTGAACCAGTGAGTTTAAAGTCAGAATAAAATGATTTGACAAGATAAACAGCTCAAACAGCATGAAAATGCAAGAACGTCCAATGACAAATTCACTCTTAACATCCATCTTTCTCTTGATGGTTGCAAGCTTTTCTTTTGGAGCTCATTTTTTAGCACTTGTTTCACTGAGAATTTTTTCCTTGTGTTGCATGGCTTTCTAATGACCCAGCAGTAAATCTTACTCTGGTTTCTGTGTTTGAATTGGCTCTTTGGGGGTCATATGTAAGCTAATGATTAATGGCTTTCAATAAAGTGGATGAAAGGAAAAATATCTGCGTTTTCTCGCCCCTCTTTGGGGGCTTTAAAGTCACAAGTGTCTTCAATGTTTCCCTATATTATTATAGCAGCGGAATCCAAACATTCAGAACATTCCCAGTGTACAAATTATAAAATCCGAGTTCTGTGAGCACGCGAATGCTTTGGCGTTGATAGTGTTGCCATAGAAACGCATAAATCCAAGTCTGAGTAACGGTAATTACAACATAGCATGAACGCATCTTGTAATCCAGCCTAGTCTGCGTCACGTGACGGGAAATTCCACAATCCACCTGCTTCTTTTATCATCTTGTCATAGTAATTTCTATTTCTAAAAATAACCATATATTGGGTATTCATTGCTATTTTAATCTTTAAAAATGAATGAGCAGCCATGAGCACATGAGGTGAAAACACCTGCGATTAAACACCACTGCTTGTTCTGGCTAATTTCACTCACACTAGACCGAACGTGTGTGTGTCTCCAGGGCTGACTGCAGCATGCCATCTGTGCACAACCAGAAGCGTGAGCCCTCCAGAGATCAGAGCCAGACGGAGAAACTCGCAGCAGCAGGATGTGTCCAGTGAGTCTGAATACACTGATGCTTGTCATTGAAACAATGATCTGGTCCGCTATGCTAAAGACAATAAAAGCAATGCAGAGTTTCCACTCATTGTCCAGATGTAAAATGTATCATTTATAAGCAAACTAATAAATAATGGCCCCAAATATTACTGTATTTGGGACACTTAAGACTCACACTTTAATACAATCAAAACTCACTGTTATTAGATTGCAAAACATGAAACTAGTTTTGCCAAGGGAATATTTCTGATTTGTTTAGTTTAAGTTTGAAGTACAAAAGTAACTAAATAAACTAAAAGTAAAACATAATAACTATATATACACATAAATGAGTAGTAGGCTATAAAATAGTACACAAATAAAATCTAATTCATAATATTAACCAAAAACTATCATTTCATACTAATATATATTATAATTAGAAAAAAATTGTTATTGGAAATTTTTTTTTTTTTTTTTTTTGTGACGAGAAGGGACTTGTTACATTTGTACAATGCATAATGAAGCAATGCAAATAATGCAATTTATCTGTTTATGTTCATAGGGTTTCACTGTAAAATGATAAATATAATACAATAAGATATAACAGGGCTGGCCCAAGCCTTTATGGGGCCCTAAGCAGAATTTTATTTGTGGGCCCCCCCGGTGCCGACAATATGACTGATTTGTCAATGCTTGATTATTCGCACACTATAAATCTAACACACACCCATTATCAAATTTTATTTGTTGTGGCTGGGTTGATTACGTCATAACCAATATCTGCCTGGCATGTTTAACCCTTCGAAGATTTTAAATTGCAACAGTAGCAAACCCACAAAGTGGTCGGGTGTTAATGTTGCACTTTAACATTCAGTCTTACAGTCTTCCTAGGACTAAGTGGCATACTAAGTGGTCTATACTGAAAAGTAGCTAAATAAATCAGCAGACAGTGCATTTATGGAACAGAATGTTATGTTTAACAAAATTGTGACGAGTGGGGCGGGGCCGAGAGCTGTGGGAACGGAGCTAGACTGGTGGAGTGAAAGTGATAATGAGCGACACCTGCACCACTCACCGGTCTCGAGTCCCATGGAGGAGCTCCGGAAGGATAAAAGGAGGAGTGATGGCAGTGCAAGACGAGAGTGGACCAGGCCTTGACTTCTCTCATCTTGCACTGCCGTCAATGTAGATACAATGACTTGTGGCATTCATCTCTCGGGGAGCACAGATCCTCTGCCCGTGGATTTGTTTCTGCGTGTCACACTGTGCTGTGAATTAGCCTCTGGCCCACTAGGGCTCTTGTATGGGTTGTCATTGTGCTCCTTTCTGAAGTGCTGAGCATGCTGGTCATGCAATACTGCAGGTCAGGTAATGACTTTCCCATTTGGACCCTGGAGATGTGAGGGGAGAGGAGGGCTGGACAGTAGCTGAAGGCACTGAAACCACTACATAGTTATTGTTGATTTGCTGACTTCATAGACATATTGAAAGTTGCTATGGAAATGTAAAAATTGGATGCAATGATCAGCACCATTCATAGAAAAAAAAAAAAAACATGTTATGTTTTTCCCAAATGAATATTAGGGGAATATTGTTCAGTTCATTGGCCAAGCAGAATGCAAACCATTAAAACCAAAAAATTAAATGCTCTGCAAGCCATCCTGATTCGTTGCACCAATGCACACACTTTCATTTGAAACTGTATCACTCCATTAATGGTTGAACATTTCTTTTTTAAAAGAAAAAAATCCTAGAAAAAAGGCCACCTGGTTTCTTTTCTTGCTTTAAATAGGTATCAGTGATATTTTTTGGCTGTGCAAGTAGTGACTTGAAATGAAGCAAAAGTGATATGGATGAATACGTATTGCAAAACTGGCCAGGAATTTTGTCATGCCCGAGAAGCAGCATGAAAACAGCAAAAAAAAGCGTATTTTACCATTTTAGTTCAAGTTAAGTGCAATGCATTATGGTATCCAGTATTCTGTGGCAGTGTGCTCTGTTGTAGACTACAAAATGTGTTCAGCTCATATTTCAGTCCTGTGGTGTAATACTAGACTCTGAGATAGAGTTGCTCATGCCCTCACTTGAGTGAAAATTCATCAATCCAAAACCTCCCAGGATCCTGTAAAATTTAAATTAAAAGATGAATAATGAGTCATGTTCAGAATTACTTTTTAAGCATGTCAAAGATCAGCATCATAATTGCACTTTTTTCCCTATATAACTTTGCTTATAAAGTCATCCGTCCGATTGCCTAAGCTATAATAAATAAATAAATAAATAAATAAACCATCAAGGCAGTGATACTTAAGGTGGCTGTGGCCAGATAGAGGACAGTCACATTCAGGGTAAAGTGTCAGTGAGACATCACCCCTGCCACCTACAGGCATGTTTAAGAAGTGGATTTTGATAGCGTTATTTTTGCACCCTCAAGTATTATGCAAATCAAGCTGTGCCACAAACTACTGGTGCATATTTGCTCAGGGCAGTTCTTCAGCTGGCAGGCCAGTTCTGAGTGCTACTGTTGGCTATGAAAGGATGTAGCAGATCAGTGCTGCAGAGTAATTGAATAAGAAGTGGTGTGTATACTCTATACACACCAGTGTTAATTTTAATTAGGTGAAAAATTGACAAGTATAAAAAATAAAACTATTCAAATATTAATACAAACCTGATTCCAAAAAAGTTGGTGACACTGTACAAATTGTGAGTAAAAAGGAATGGAATAATTTACAAATCTCATAAACTTATATTTTTATTCACAATAGAAAATAAGATAACATATCAAATGTTGAAAAGTGAGAAATTTTGAAAATGTCATGCCAAATATTGGCTCATTTTGTAATTTCATGAGAGCTACACATTCCAAAAAAGTTGGTACAGGCAATAAGAGGCCGGAAAAAGTTAAATGTACATATAAGGAACAGCTGGAGGACCAAATTGCAACCTTATTAGTCAATTGGCATACATGAATTGGATATAAAAAAAGAGCCTCTCAGAGTGGCAGTGTCTCTCAGAAGTCAAGATGGGCAGAGGATCACCAATTCCCCCAATGCTGCGGCGAAAAATAGTGGAGCAATATCAGAAAGGAGTTTCTCAGAGAAAAATTGCAAAGAGTTTGAAGTTATCATCATCTACAGTGGATAATATTATCCAAAGATTCAGAGAATCTGGAACCATCTCTGTGCGTAAGGGTCAAGGGCCGGAAAACCATACCGGAAGGATGCCCGTGATACTTCGGGCCCTTAGACGGCACTGCATCAGCATACAGGAATGCTACTGTAATGGAAATCACAACAGGCCTCAGGAAAGATAATACACCGCCGAGAAAACATGGAAAGTGTCAGTGGTGAACACAATCCAACCGTGCCATTCGCCGTTGCTGGCTAAAACTCTATAGGTCAAAAAAGAAGCCATATCTAAACATGGATCCAGAAGTGCAGGCGTTTTCTCTGGGCCAAGGCTCATTTAAGATGGACTGTGGCAAAGTGGAAAACTGTTCTGTGGTCAGATTAATCAAAATGTGTGAGGTTCTTTTTGGAAAACTGGTACGCCATGTCATCCTGACTAAAGAGGACAAGGACAAACCCAAGTTTGTTATCAGCGTTCAGTTCAGAAGCCTGCATCGCTGATGATGGTATGTTGCATGAGTGCGTGTGGCATGGGCAGCTTACACATCTGGAAAGGCACCATCAATGCTGAAAGGTATATCCAAGTTCTAGAACAACATATCCTCCCATCCAGACGTCGTCTCTTTCAGGGTAAACCTTGCATTTTTCCAACATGACAATGCCAGACCACATTCTGCATCAATTACAACATCATGGCTGCACAGAAGAAGGATCCGGGTACTGAAATGGCCAGCCTGCAGTCCAGATCTTTCACCCATAGAAAACATGTGGTGCATCATAAAGAGGAAGATGCGACAAAGAAGACCCAAGTTGAGCAACTAGAAGCCTGTATTAGACAAGAATGGGTCAACATTCCTATTCCTAAATAGAAGCCTGTATTAGACAAGAATGGGTCAACGTTTTGCAGACTGTTATAGAAAAAGAAGATGGGGATGCCACACAGTGGTAAAACATGGCCTTGTCCCAACTTTTTTGAGATGTGTTGATGGGGCCATGAAATTTAAAATCAACTTTATTTTTTTTTCCCTTAAAATTATACATTTTCTCAGTTTAAACATTTGATATGTCATCTATGTTGTATTTCTGAATAAAATATTGAAATTTGAAACTTCCACATCATTGCATTCTGTTTTTATTCACAATTTGTACAGTGTCCCAACTTTTTGGAATCGGGTTTGTACAATCTATAATAATTTTTTGTTAAAGTAACTTTAACGCATTAAACTGATACATTTATAATGCATGCAACCATTCAGAAAAT
Source organism: Cyprinus carpio (assembly GCF_018340385.1). Taxonomy (NCBI): domain Eukaryota; kingdom Metazoa; phylum Chordata; class Actinopteri; order Cypriniformes; family Cyprinidae; genus Cyprinus; species Cyprinus carpio. The sequence continues at coordinate 30,176,157 of NC_056584.1, read as the reverse complement.
TTGCTGTCCGTCTTCTCACGTCTTCCCCCTGTTGGTTTAGAATCATATTGACACTTCCTCAGTCAACCTCCAGCCCTCTGATTCCCCCGTCACCTTTATGAATTGCAAGAAGGATTTACACCCTTAGAACTGGAAGCGGTCAATCAACACGTTGTTTGAAAGCCTCTAATATCGCTCCAGAACCCCGAGGTGCGTGCTGTTACCCACCTCCTTCATGTCAGAATACTGTAATCGGGTGAGGGCTGATATAGCTAGAGATCTCTAGTGACGCACCTTATGAATGCCATCATGGGCTGTTCTGTTTTTGATGGACTGCAATATGTAGTCATGTAACAATGTTCTGACTTTAAACAACATATAATTGAGTGTTTGGGTTTGTTTGCATTTACTGTGCTCAGCTGCTCTCACCAGTTGCAATTGAGAGATATGACAAAGCCATGGAATTTCTGGGCCATGGAAAAAACGTGCTTGCCTTCAGCTCCCAACCACATTCCAGGAAACACTGAGGTTAAGAACACAGTCCTCTGTGGCCTTTGAACATCATCAGCACTGCATATCTTGCTAAGTGGCTGGGACTTTAGCTTTGGATCTCAACAGCTCAGTGGCAGTGCAGGTGTCCATCCAATAACCTTGTGTGAGCAGGAAAAACAGACTCATTCAGAATGCTGGCATGGTCTCATCAACACAGCCTTTGTTCTTTGACTTCACAAATTAGACTACATTATTTTGCCAATACTTTTTTTGAAGGCAGCCAGCAACACTTACAGGAATGGAAGCTATTTAATTTCAACTGATTTGACACTCGGTTTATCCGTGCATTGCCAACAGTGAACATTTCCAGATATTCACTGAAGTGAACTTCTTGGATTTTCTTAACAAAATGAAAATAAATGCTAAGAGGTATTTGCTTCTACTACTGTGGAGGCCCACTAAATCTGTTGTTTTTCCCCCTTCAGCTTAATGTATGACTTTCATCCATAGCTACCTCAAAAAATGAATTTTCCTCCTTCTCTGTGTGACCCTTTCAGACCGATTATTCTCATCGTGCCTTATATTGAAAAGATTAATCATAGCTGAGAGGAAGCACAAAGAGGATTAAAATTCCTGTTTCTCTTGCAGTAGGCCTCAGAGAGTCTTTGTTAAAAGGCTAAAATGGACTAAAAATGCAATGTGATATAAAGTGGTCACATCATGAGAAATCAAATTTTCCTTCTTTTGCATTAGGAGATCAAATATAATAATTTTAGTTACTGTGTAACTAAAAACTTCCTCCCCACTCCAAAAAGACTTTTGTTGAAACTAAGCTGCAAAAAATGCCCATTTGGCACTTTCTAAGTCTTCTTTTCCAAATCTAAGAATGCTTTAAAAGTGAATTTCTGCTTTAACCCTGTAATGCCTAACATAAGAAGTAACAGTCTGAAAAAAGTTTACATGTATGTGTATACATGTATATATGTGTGTCTGTGTGTGTTTTTGTATTATATTTGTTACATCAGGCTATCATGTTTCATATACTGTGATATAGTGAGAAAATTGAGCTCATTTTCAAGGAGGAAAAATACCTCAGTTTTATTCAGATGCCCAAACTGAGCAAAAATATGCAATTTAAAGCAGTTGCTGTAATTTGTATGTCCAAAAAGTAAGATGAAATTCTGAGAGCTGGTAATGGTAACCATTAATATCTTCATAACAGTTTAGCAGACTACTTACATAAAGTGGATTTAAATATCAACTGACACTTTATGTCTCTGAATAATGTCTTAGTAAGATGAATTACATGCTTAGTTTTATTATCAAAGCTCTGTAATATTTTATTGTGCGGGGCAAATCATATAATGCAATCCAATGCAATGATGATTGACAGATGTTTGATAAATGTTCCTCAAAAGCTGATATATCATATTTGATACATTTTAACACAAATTTTGGCTTTATAGTATTAAATGCACAAGGACTAAAAATGGGTCAGATGAAAACTAAATTATGGAGAGGAAAAAACATTATAAAATGGATCTCGGAGGGGAAGAAAGATAGTATGGTATAGTGACTGGATATATGCACTGCGACTCTGTTTATGCTTGATATTGCACATATGATTAGATACACGGATGCTAATTTTCTCATGTAAGCCTAATGGTGTGTATGCAGCCTGTGTTCTGTATGAGGTGCATACTGGGCCATAGAGGTAATTAGTTTACACAAAGATTATTGTGGTTATCATGATCTCAGCAGTACGTCTGCTCAATACTCCAATGCAATTACATGAACTAGCATTTCTATGGCTCAGAATAACTGGAACACAACATATATATATATAAGGTTTCCTGCAGAAATTGTCTATCAGTGCTCCATTTTAAACATATAACCTATTGTATCATTATTTGCTTGAAAAGCCCTTCTGACCATCAAGAGGTCAACATGTTAAGGTGAGCCATTCCTTGTATGTCTCTTGAGCTCCAAACACTTTCTGATCAATTCCTGCTGATGATTAACCTCAGGACAGTGTCGTCACCGACACAAAGTTGATATTAAAAGCTCTGAATGTCTCATAACGCAAAAACATAGTGACGTGTACACCTCACTATAGAGATGGAGCTTTCACAGATATCTTATCTGCTGGTTACTTCGGAAAGAGATAAAAAACCAACTCAAAGGCTCTGGCCCTTGACAGGAAACCAATAAAGCCATCATTTTTTTAGTGATTAAGTCGATGATTACTGCAGACCTGGCTCTCCTTGAAGCTCCTTCACCCCGGGAGCTGTTAGGAGGTGTGTTGGCTTTCACAGCGCCCGGGTGTTACTCAAAGGCCTCTTGATAAAGGAGTCAATGACTGCCTCTCCCTTAACCTGAGCAGTAAAACAATTAGGAACCTGTCGGAAGTGTTTGTCACTGATACATCCACTAAACCCCTCGACTTGTTAATGGATACAGGTGGTGTTCTCATTGCTGTTACTCTCTGAGCAAGTTCATCTTCTCTATCAATAATACCATGTACAGACTTGAAACTCTCACAGGACTTTAGGGATGGAAAGTTGAGCAGGAAAGACAGAGATTTTTTTGGCATGTAGTAAATTAAAATAAATAAGTGAAATAAAAAACAGCCCACCAAAATTTCTTTCCCAGTGATATTGCACAGCTTAAACAAATTGATTAGTCTGTTATGTGCTGCATATTTCATAAAGCATTCAGTCATCTAGTTGAAATGGCAAATGTTGCAACAACAATTTTTTTCCCCCCTGAGGTCCACTTATAATGCTAGCGAGTTTGTTTTTGCACCAGAAAGTCATAATTTAGACCATTTTCCATTCTCTCTGACCTTTAGTTATGAAACAGGCAGTTTTTCTGCTGCTGTAGACTTTTATGTAAACACCCTCATTGCATGCAAAATAAGATACAGTGCTGTGCTGCACTAATTGAAGAGGTGGAGGTTTGTCAGTATAATTTTAACACTGGACTGTTTTTGATGGATGGGAGAGTTAAAAAGCTACACTGGATCAAAGATGCATTACATTGTGAATAAAAGTCTTAGTTGAATGTGAGTGATTATTTGTTGAAATGCATTCATCTGTATGATGTCAGCATTTTTCAAAAGTGTGAATTTTAGAATTTTAGCTTTAATAAATGATCTTTTTGAACTGGATAGGATGTTTTAAGTTCTGAAAGTAACTTTAAATTAAGATTGTACTATTATTGTATCTCAAAATCAATGAAAATTCAATTCCTCATTATATGATCCCTTTAATATTTCTTTTGCAGACATACTATGTCATCAGTCCTTGTGTGTGGTGTCAGCAAAATCTTGCAGCATGGCAACAAAGTTCAGATGCATTTGTCAATCAGCCTGGGTTATGAGATGCATATTTCATAATTTCTAGCTTTTAGCCATCCAGTCGAAATGGTTGATACAGCAAATAAGGTTGTGTAACTTAGTAGGTTTAATCCACTGTAAAATGTGCTGGAATGGTAAATGCTTTGAAATGGCAGATCCAAATAACTGGTTCCAACGTTGGGGCATTATTTCATAAGAGCGGTTCATAAAGATTAGCCATGCATTGAGTGTTACACACTACTACAGAAAAACAGTCTAGTTTTCCTAATTCCTGTTTTAGAGGGGGCATTTACTGGTGACAGACGACAGCACGAAAGAAGAGAGACCCAAAGACAGACAGTCAATAATCAGCCGGCAGAAACAAACCCCTTGAGGCAGAACGAAAGTCATCACTGGAATTATTATCTTGATTGAACTGTGCTACGAAAACAAGCCTGGAACATTCTTTGAACACTTACTGTCTGGGCCACAGGCAAGATGTTAAAGACAGTCTACTGATGTTAAAAAATGTCATCTGTCCCAATTCTAATTATACCATTTAATTATAAATTCTTTACACACACACAAACACACACACACACACACACACACACACACACACACAGACACACACACACACACACACATACAGACACACACACAAACATGAATGAGTGTGTACAAAAATTAACAAATTAACAGTTAATTAACAAAATGTGGTTTAAGTGGCTTTAAAAGTCAATGTATTGTTTGTTTATTTCCATATCATTAAATGTAAGCCTATTATGCTTAAAAAGTATTGAACACTTTTAATTATTTTTTTATGTGCTATTAAATTATTTTGTTAGTTCGATAGCCCTAATATTAAGCTAATTTCATTCAACACCCTAAACTTTTTTTAAGATGAGTTCAGCACTAGCAGAAGTTCAGCATCATCAGAAAGTCTGTCTGTGTGCCTTTCACAATTCTTGTTTTCATGTTTATGTTTTCATATTAGCCTTGGCTGACGAATGTCTGAAAACATATTTTTAGCCTCTCCAAAGTCAAACTGGAAGACGCTGCACAGAATTGGAATGAACCGAAACTATTCTATGTGCATGTGCGTGTACTGCCTGTTTGTATGTGAGAGACTAAGTGTGTGAGGATATTTTTGGTGGTGTAGTTAGCGTTCACATGAAGCAGTGGATTTGTTTACATGTGCCTCTCCATGAACAGATCTGTTGAGCTTTCACTCTGAGATGATGAACTACGACTCGATTAAATCGCTGTCAGCTACACGTCCAGGCCAGCCAGCAGTCAGCAGGCACAAGAGAGCCATACACTGATGGAGGTCCAGCTCAAGACTGATGAATTCAAAAGCATCAGTGTGATTCATATGGGTGTTACAAAAAAGAAAGAAATTTAATCACATGTACACATAAGTCTTTGCATAAATAAATACACAGCCCTGCATCTTGTAAAAGTTTTCTGTTGATTTGCAAAAAAAGCCTTAATATTACCAAATTTGATGACGGTGAGTTAAAAATAGCAATAAAAACTTTCCATCATTTACAGTTTTTTCACAGAATATGAATAGAGATTTAGTTATGTAATTTATTATACTTGTAGCAGCTTTAAAAAAATAGTAAACCCAAAAATGAGAATTTGCTCACCCTCAGGCCATCAAAGGTCTAGATAAGTTTGTTTCTTCATCTGAACAGATTTGGAGGAATTTAGCGTTACATCACTTTCTCACCTCTGCAGTGAATGGGTGCCGACAGAATGAGAGTCCAAACAGCTGGTAAAAACATCCCAATAATCCACAAGTAATCTACATTATTCCAGTCCATCAGTTAACATTTTGTAAAGTGAAAAGCTGTGTTTGTAATAAACAAATCTATCAAGATGTTTTTAACTTCAAATCATTACTTCCAGCTAAAATATGACTCCTCTATCCATAATATTGCTTTCTACAGTCTTATCTGAATCAGGAGAGAAATATGCACAAATCAAGTACCGTTTACAAGCAAAAACTGTTGGATTTTGGATTTTGATGTCAGAGGATAACAGGGGATGGACATTTTACTGGAGGAAACATTATTATGATTTTGGATTCTTCCCAAAAGCAAAAATGTGAGAAAGTATGATGTGCTAGAGCAAAACGAGCACTATTTTTGGTATCAGCATCTCCCAAAATTAGTAAGAAGCAAGTATTGCATTTCAATCAGCAGATATGATTCAGGGCAGTAATATGCATTTGGTATTATATTGTTAAAATTGTTTCTTATTGATACAGTCTAAAATTCCAGACATCATATATTATTATTATTTTTTTTTTTTTAACTACAAGATATAATCAACTAAAACTTTATTAATATAACAATTCAGACAAGTACAATTTACCATTTCTTTCTACCATCATTGCTACAGATGTCTCTCTAGTCCTTGCACATTTCTTAAAAATTCTTAATTTAGTTCCTGATGGTGATCCTGTTTGGTTTAGTCCATCCCAGTCCCTGGTGGTGTCATCATCTGCTGTCTAACCTAACAGGCACAGAATGCTTCTCTTTCATCATGAATGTTCATGTATTAGCCTGTCAGCTTGATAGTTATACATGTACAGCAGAAGTCTTTAATCTCTCCCTCTCTCACTTTCTCTCTCTCTCAGCCCAGTTCCCTTACTGCTGCTGGAGTCTCCGAGGAGCCCGTCAGTCAGGTCATAAGAGAGACAGTCAGCTCAGACACGGAGCAGAAGATTTATAGCCGTGAGGTGAGAGCAGGTGAGACAAAAGGGAGCATTTTTCAGCTGCTGCTGTGCTAGTCATCAGCGGGTCAGATCTCATTAGCCGGCTGATTTATGGAGATTGAGGAAGGGTCACCCAGCTGAGGGATTTAATGTGATTTAATGGTGATAGTGGAAGCGTCATGGAATGCATTGGAATCTTGGAGGAAAGAACCTAGCTGTCTTTTCAAAGAAATAGTATTTTATTAAATCAGTCCTAAACGGTCATTTGGTTATGAGATAAACTCCAAATTGTAACATTTTGCTTGAATTTGTCAAACAAACACACACTCATAGGGTGTCAGTAATAATTACAACTGAAAAATGCACAGAAACACATGTAGGCCTTCTCGAAACATAATCTGATTTTTATATCATAAACTCAATAAGCAAAATATCCTGTCTCTCTCTCTCTCTCTCTCTCTCTCTCTCAGTATATATATATATATATATATATATATATATATATATATATATATATATATATATATATATATATATATATATATATATATATATATATATATATATTTTTTTTTTTTTTTTTTTTTTTTTTTTTTTTTTTTTACAGTATGTAATAACTGAGGCTGATAACCATTTAGCCTGCCACCAGTAAGTACTGTGACAAGTCCCAGTTAGTCTGATGCAGTACACGTAGCAATTTTTTTTTAAAAATAAATTAAAAAGAAAACAGATATATATATATATATATATATATAGAGAGAGAGAGAGAGAGAGAGTGAGAGAGAGAGAGAGAGAGAGAGAGAGAGAGAGAGGCTATTTTGCTTATTGAGTTATCAATTATCATACTGTAGGTCTTGAAATTGTATTAAACTAGTAATGCATGTACTTGTGCAGCAGGTGATTTTTCATGATTATGAACTGGAGGTGCCTCCTCTCATCCCTTTAGATCATTCCAAATTAACCTGAAATATACCCTTAAGGTGAGGACATTCACAAACATTCCAAGACAGAGAGCCAGGCCTGACCGTAGATAACACAGTGAAGCTGTCACACCCTGCCTGAACATACTGTCTCCAGATCTGGACATGTCTCCACTCACTCCTGAGCTTTGACTCAAGTCTCATGTGTCACAGACTTAACCCAGGATGTGGAAATGTGGTTATTGTGATGGAATTCATCATGTTCCATGTTTCCAGGAAATGACGGCTGCTCTGCTGCCCACCAGTTCCCCTAGGTGTTATCCAAAAAACAACCTTCCAAAAGACACACTGCTGTCACATTCAGCAATCAGCTGATTTCTCCAAGGAATTACATCACCTGGTGGAATCACTTGTCTATGAACTCCTGGATGAGCTCAGTTTAAAGCACAATACGTTGGACGTGTCCTTGGCTGTGATACCTCAGATGTGGACTCATAAATGACTAAGATTCGACTTTACCTGTTCGTGACGTCCATGTGCAGACAGACGTTTAGCCCGGGGACTGATGAACTGCTTTGAGCAAATAAAGAGGCCATCAGCTCACCAGCTTTTGGCTGCCAGCAGAATATCACTCTCACTTTATACGGAGGTGTTGAGTGCTGGAGACAAAGAGAAGACCCGGTGATTTAAGATCCAGGGAACAGAGGCAGGGCTATCTATGCAGCAGACCTACAAACAGGGTTTTGGCATAAGAAGAAAAAAAGTAGTTCATGACAGATGCTTTGGTATAAATTAAGATGAATCACCTATGGCACCAGCTCAGTGGTGAATTTCAGATAACCTTTTTAAAAGGCGTTGGGTGTTCCTGGATCACAGAGAAAATTCCAAGTGGTTCAGATCCATATTTTTAAAACTGAAGTGTCATTTTTCAGTCATAAAATTCTACATTCTACTATTTCAGACTCAAGTTTGGGGCAGGACTATCTGAGTTGGGTAAACAGTGAAAATAGGAAGAGTGTTGAGGAAAATTCCATTTGATGAGTTTTTGAGAAAAATTCATGTGTGTTTCTTTTAAAAGAAACATAAAAAAAAAAAAAATTGGTTATTATTTACTCATCTTCATGTTATTCCATAACCACACGCTTCATATTGAGGACATCTGTCTTGCTGATCAAGTTAAAGTTGGCATGTTTACAGCTAGCTACCTTGGTAATAAAACATTCAGGTAATGGCAAAAATTTGAAGGTAACTCTGTTGCCACCTCGAGGTTTGTAACCATCCAGCAACACAAAAGTGCATGTTAAATAATGGTTAAATGGGTCATATGATGCAATTTCAAGTGTTCCTTTCTCCTTGGAGTGTTACAAGCTCTTGGTGCATAAAGAAGATCTGTAAAGTTGCAAAGACTAAAGTCTCAAACCAAAAGAGATATTTTTTATAAAAGTTAAGACTTGTCCACACCCTCCTTAAATGCCTCGTTTAAACACGCCCCCACATGTCTACATCACGATGTGGGAAGGTTGCATAGCACCGCCCAAAGTTCACGCAAAGAAATAAGATGTAACCTTTGATTCTCGCTATTGCCACAGGTGCCATGTCGTGGAGATGCTGTTTCGTTGTGAAAGTGAAAATACTTTGTTTGGCCTTCCAAAAGAGGACACAACTAGAAATCAGTGGTTAAAGTTGTATTTACGTTACAACACTGATCCAGAACAGTTCGACCCAAATATTCAGATGTGTGCAGCACATTTTATGGAGGACTGTTTCCTGATCCTGGGTGAGAAGACTACAATGCATGCGCTTCTGACTCACAGTCTGTAAGTACGTTTACATATGTAAAGGATTTGCCACTGATGATTCAAACATGAGTTTTCTGAGCAGTGTGTAGCAGCGGTTCTCAATTCCAGTCCTCACGCCCCCCTGCTCTGCACATTTTGTATGTTTCTCATATGGCTTCAGACGTTTGTTCTATTCGAAGGGCCAATCAAAACACACTGGATAGCGTGGCCAATAAGAGCACACCTAGCTTTTCAGAAGGCTGAGCTTTGTAAAAAAAATCAAGCATTTCAGAAAGGCGGTGCATAGAGGAAAACAATAATGTACAGTATGTGGAAACAATAATGTGTTTTTTTAACCTTAAACCACATAAACACATTTCATTACACCAAATACACAAAATAATGTTCTTTTTTTAGCAGTATCATATGACCCCTTTAACAAACTGCCCAGAAGCTCAATGAAGCTTTTCCCCACTTTGCCTTCACAAAGCCTTTGAAAACTCATCTTTTGTATTCAGAAAACTTTTGATTAATGATTACTCTCCCATCTGATTTGACTGAACTGATTCTTCAGTTTTTATTTTCCTGTTTTTCTTTCCAGAGTGCATTTATCTGCATCACATTTCCTTCTGACTCAAATTGTTCCCTTTCTGTATCCAATTTTTTTCTTTCGATTTGTCATGTTTTCTGTAAATAATAGCTTGTCATGCTATTTTCTAAAAAAAATGTATAGCTGCCGACTGTAGGCCAGTTTCATTCATATGGAAGTACAATAAAACAACACATAAATTAAACAAAACAATATAGAAATTAATAAATACAAAATTTAGTTAAAAAAACAACTTTTCGTAAAGATTGTATTTGCCACACTAATAAAGTGTCTTAAATTATTTTAATTCAAGGTCTTTTCTTAGTAAAAATTTATATATGCGAATAATTGTGATAAATTTGATAAATTAGCATATCACGTAATTTATTGGATTACAAAAATAATCAGTTGGTAGGGCCGGTGTAAGGTGTGTTCAGAACATTTGTTTTTTTTTCTTATGCTAAATTTTTGCATTATGATCATGATGGAACGAGTCACCTGATGTAATGCTGCTACACAGAGAGGTTTTCAGACCACACAGTACAGTACATGTGACTCGTGACAGCTATGAGTCCAATATCTGTGCTGTTTGCTGTTTTCAGTTGATGTCATTTACAGCACATCATGTATGTAGAGCATGAATGTATGAGGTGGATCCTGTTTGGACCTGCTCCTAAATGCAGCCCTGAAAATGCTTCTTTTTTTTTTTTTCTCAGAGCTATTTGTTTATCAAAGTGCATGGATTTAACATGCTGTGGCTTTGCATTTTGGCTTGATCTGTTAAACAACATCCATAGCTGAGGCAGCAGACTAATCAAACATTTCAATCGAACATTGGTTTTTTTCTTCGTTCTAAACCCGTAAAAGCTTTGCTCGTCTTCGCAACACAATTTAAGATATTTTGGATGAAAACCGGGATGCCTGTGACTGTCCCATAGACTGCCAAGTAAGTTACACTGTCAAGGTCCAGAAAAGTATGAAAAACATCATCAGAATAGTCCATCTGCCATCAGTGGTTTAACCGTAACGTTATGAAGCGACGAGGATACTTTTTGTAAGCGAAGCAAATCAGCCGTGCCACAAGGATGCGCTGTTTTCTTTCAAATCAGCGCTAAATACACGTAGAAACAGCGCATCCTTGTGGCGCGGCTGATACAGAAGAGCATACGCACCACATGGTGATATGGAGAGACACAGAGGAGACTGTTGACAAAGTAATTGTTGAATAAAGTTGCATATTTTTCTCTTACCTTTTTTCTTTTTTTTGTTTCTTCGCTTACAAAAAGTATTCTCGTCACTTCATAACGTTACGGTTGAATCACTGATGGCAGATGGATTTTCTGACGATGTCTTTCATATTTTTCTGGACCTTGACAGTGTAACTGTCTTGGCAGTCTATGGGACAGTCTCAAGCCTCCTGGTTTTCATCCAAAATATCTTAAATTGTGTTCCGAAGACGAACAAAGCTTTTACGGGTTTGGAACGACATAGGGTTAAGTGATTAATGACAAAATTTTCATTTTGGGGTGGAGTATCCCTTTAAAGAAATGTCCTGAGTTCAAAACAAGTTTAACTCTGTCAGCAGCATTTGTGACAAGTTGTTGATTACCACAGAAGCTAATTCTCTAAATGCACTGCAAAGAAGCAATGAATGAGAGTTTGTGTAGGGCAGTGCATTTAGAGAATTGATATGTCTTTCATGATGGCAGGCTCTTTTATTGATTTCCGGATCATGATTTTGGATCAAAATAAAATAAAAAAAGTTTAAAAAATTGGCCCTCTCATACTTTGGGACATATGCCAAAGAACATGATCTAGAACTGATTTTATATCTATTTGTACTGTAGGGTGGGCTACAGTTTTATGTTGACTGCAGGATTCACTCATCAGCATTTGGAAACCATGACTTCTGTGACTTGTGTGGTGAGGAAGACATTGTGTGTGTGTGTGTGTGTGTGGATTCCTTTTGTGTCACGTTGCATGAAAGCATAAATGAACAAAACAGAAATAAAATATGAATTATTTTTCATTTCAGAGCTACACGTGCCCAAATGTCCACCTTACCACCACCACATTTTCTACATTCTCATACATGACAGTCAAAAATCTTTCCTGTGTTAAGAAAGAAAGGCTGTCTGGCTCATTTGTGTCAGCTGCTCATTAGATTGAGCACCAGGAACGTGAGGTGTGAGATGTATCGCAGTGCTCATTTTCCAAGGATATCAGCTAAACCTCAGATCTCTTAGATCTGGCTTGGGTTGTTTGCCGTGAAAGACTCTTTTGGCACTTAAAATGTGTCACATGATTTCTTGCCAGCCTCATAAACAGAGGGGCACACTACTGTGATAAGCCCTTCTGATTCATTTTGAAGTGCATGACTACTCATTTAGGAAAGAGATCATGGCATGTATGAACAGAGATCTCAAATTCACAATTGAGAGTTGATTAGGGTATTAGACTTCCAAACCCTCTGAAAGCTGAGCAGAAAACATTGTAGTCCCCCTCATAAATCATTTAAATCTGTGACTTGGCTCTGCTGTACAAACACATAAGCTCAATATTTGTGTCTCATTTTTTTTTTCAAATCCATCTTTTCTCTCCTTTGTTTCACAAAAAGTCATTACAATGAAGTTAAAAGTAAGGCCATAAACATTCAATTATATAGTTCATAATTTAACCAGGGCCATAGTTTTGTTTTTAAATTAATTAACAATTTTAATTATATAAACATTAAACTTCTACGGAAGAGGATTAGGGCCTAGCAATAATAAAAAAATAAAACCATCTCGGGATTAAAGTCATTATATTGCGAGATTAAACTCGTTAAATTTCGAGAAAAAAAGTCGAAATACAATCTTCAAGATTTTTGTATGGTGACAAATAAAAATCTTGAAGATTGTATTTCGACTTTTTTTCTCGAAATTTAAACGAGTTTAATCTCGAAACACAACGACTTTATTCTCGATATTTAATGAGTTTATTCTCAAGATTGTATTTCGACTTTTTTTCTTGAGAATAAACTCATTAAATATCGAGAATAAAGTCGTTGTGTTTCGAGATTAAACTCGTTAAATTTCGAGAAAAAAAGTCGAAATACAATCTTGAGAATAAACTCATTAAATATCGAGAATAAAGTCGTTGTGTTTCGAGAAAAAAACTCGTTAAATTTCGAGAAAAAAAAGTCGAACATACAATTTTGAGAATAAACTCATTACATTACACGCCATTAATGGCAATGCCGTACGGTTTTAATTTATCATAGCTGTCCAAGTGCCAGAGTGCATTTGGGTGAAGCCAGCGATAACCTTGCATTTTGTCCTCTGGTTGTCATTTCATGTTGGACAAAAGCGAGTAGCCTATACATCGCGCAAATTGGACTGATTTTTTCTTCTAAAAAGACCTAGCCGCTTGCAAATTCTCTTTAAAGTTCGTGTGATTATTATTATTGTGTCATAATTAGCTAAAGTTGATAGTATTTTTTTGTTACTGAAAGAAAGTCTAAAATATAGCTTGACTAAGTGATCCAACTCTGCCATGTCTTCTATAGGCTATGCAATGAACACTGATCGAATGCGTTATTCTCTACATTTCATTTCGACTTTTTTTCTCGAAACACAACGACTTTATTCTCAAAATTAAATGAGTTTATTCTCACGATTATTTTGACTATTTTTCTCGAAATTTAACAAGTTTTTTCTCGAAACACAACGACTTTATTCTCGAAATTTAATGAGTTTATTTCTCAAGATTGTCTTTCGACTTTTTTTCTCGAAAATTTAACGAGTTTTTCTCGAAACACAAGATTGTATTTTCTCGAAATTTAATGAGTTTATTCTCAAGATTGTATTTCGACTTTTTTTTTCCCCCTCGAAATTTAACGAGTTTAATCTCGCAATATAATGACCTTAATCTCGAGATGGTTTTATTTTTTTATTATTGCTTGGCCCTAATCCTCTTCCGTAAACTTCACTACAGTACCAGAAAAAAATTAAAATAAATAAATAATGCAATAGAATGCACTGAGAAATTGGTTAAAAAAATTAAAGCTAGTAAAGAAATGTTACATGTCATGCAGAGACATTTTCAAATTGTATAGTTAAAACAACTGTCTGTACGAATTCATTTACTAGAAAGAATTAAACTTTCCAATTCTACATATGACAGAGGACCATATATAACCGACAATTAATTAGAATGATTCAAACTTTCCAACACTACATTTAGAGAGCCATTTGGACAAACCAATTCACTGATGATTCGAAACTGTCACAAATATGATAGTCTAGGATTAACCAGCATAACTAACTTGGGCTGACGTAGAAATTCAGCAGGACAGTATTCCTTTAAAAAAGTATTTCATGGATAGTCAGTCATACTTAGGTGATGTTAATGATAATGACACAAAACTTAATATACCTTAATTTAATGATAGCTTGCAGTTCCCCTGAGAAAAATCAGATGTGTTGATTCCAGTAACCATTCTGATCGATTCAGTTCAGTGAATGAGTCATTAGTTCGGGGAATCTGACCCTGCCCTTCCCATCATACTAGATTGGTTTGCCAGAAAATTTGGGCTGCGAGATTCCTCCAGGTGGAGCCTCTGATTCAGCACAAAGATATTGCCTCCATATTTGTAATATATCTGGTCTGCATGTTTTTGTTTTAGCTTGGGTTTAATATGAGTTTATGTTATATGCATGCTTTTACACACCTTAGTCAGGTAGACAGCATATTAAATTTAACGTGGATGAAAACGTGTCTGTAAGGGATAGACTTACGCGTTGTATAAAGGTCCTAGATGGAATTTTCACAACTTGATTCAACTTCAAACTTTTCATTTTCATCAATGTTGAATTAAATATGGCATCTAACCTAAATAAGGTTTATTTGCTGCAGCTGCTTTTATATGTTATTGTAATTTACTTCATGGGAAGTTTTAAATGGCATACTTCACATACTTCAGAAAATATTACAGTATATACTGCACACTTTGCAGTTCACTAGTATGCAGGGTGTGAATTATGGGGGTTGAGTCTTTGACTTTGAAAGTCAAGCACGTTTTGTTCTTGTTGGATCCTTATTGTATTGAAAGACAATGCATTATCATTTACTAATATTTTTTGTGGATTATTTTGTATTTGTTCACACAGGAGAACTTTTCACACAAAAAAAAAAAAAAAAAAAAAAATCTTTTTATCCTTTTTATGATAAAATATCTGTGTATAAAATGTAATCTTAACAACTATTATAAAGGCTACTCAGAGTATGTGATTTTTTGTGGTATCGATTGTTCCTATATTTTTTTCTTCATAAAATTTAGAAAAAGTTTCGTTATTTAATTATTGGTGAATCATGATATTTGGTGCGAATGTTTGTATACAGATTTCACATACAAATTTGTGCATGTGCTTTTTTATTATTAAGAATGACCCTTCTGACTGACATTGTTCTCATACTGCGGTACTTCAATCATACTGTAGTCCTACACTTTAAGAAAACTCAGTAAAAGGGGGCAAATGTACTGTGTTGATATGAAAGAATTTTTCAATATTGATTTAACTTGTTTAACTTGTATTTCAAATTACACATTTATTAAGTTAAAGGTAATGTCAGTAAACTAAATGGATAATGCCCTGGAATTTTTTTTTTTTTTTTTTTTACAGTGTAGTTTGCAAAGTTCTTTAAGGCTCTCTTCCTGTTAATCAACCTGTTTCCTGTGGGCATGAGCAACCTGAGCTCCGTGCTACAGATGGAGTCCAGGGGAACACCTACAGTATGTGAAGTGTGGGATGACATAATGCTGTTCTGTTCGTTTATGTTCAACTCACTTAAAGGCAGGCATTGAGGAGTGTTTCTGGGCAAGAGCCAGGTGGATGTGCTTTTCCTCTCTCTGGGGGCAGCGGGACAGATCCATGCTGGTCCCCAGATCCAGGGTGCTCACAGAGAATCTCATGGAAATCCTTTAATCCCTGGATAAATGAGAAAAATTGTTGGCAATAGAGTAAGAGGTATGGAGCTATAACATTAAAGTCATGCTGTTCGCAAGAGATTTTGCTTTAAGTATATATTATGAAACATAGTCTGATGTATTTTTGAGTGAAACAGGATATTCAACTAGAAAAAAAAAGTATGGTGGGACTTTGATCCATTGGGAATTGATTGGACTGTGAAATGTGAGCATTATATGCTTGAATGGAAGTAGGCGGTTTGAGGGGATGGGTTGAAAAGGGCATTCATGCAATTATGTCTATAATAAATAGAAAAAGATATCCATTTGTGAGTGGTTGACCAAGATGGGTTTTTCAATTCTTAAAACATTTAAATTTCGTGAATTTTGATTGCAGCCTTTGGTATCTTGGAAAATCTGAGAAATACAAGTTGGAGACACATGACATTATACAAGTCATCAATTTAATATAAAAAAATAATAAATAAATCTCATTACTGTCCAGGAGAAACAATTCAGATGTTTAACACACCTCATTTGTAATGTGTCTTTCCTCTGGAAGACTGTAGAGATGCATTTGCTGTCAGCAAATAAATGTTTGTCTTTAATTTGACACACCAACATCTTATTTTTCAGTGGGGACTTGATTTTATCTTCTGTTTCCATTTATGTAGATGTAGTGTCACATGCTCATCATGATTTTACCACATATTAGATGGTTACAGATTTGTGGTCTGGTTGAAACTAAGTGTAGAATAGACCATCTGTCTTGAATCATTGCCATAGTTGTCAGTGTTCTTTTTATTTTCTCTGGACACTGAATTCATGTTCAGACAGCAGGCATAGAATGCAGTGCTAGCCAGTGTTGGGCAAAAAAGTGTAGTTAACTGTGCTAAACTATTCTGCTATGAGTACAATGTGACACGCTATAGTTTATATTTTTGAATCGGGCCTGGTTGCACATACGTTTTTTTCAGCCTGGTTTATTTTTTATTATTTTTTATTTGAACTTTCATAATTTTCAAACTGAAAATCAGCAAGCTTTTATTTTGGCAGGGTTTCCGGCAGTACAAGCACTTCTAGGTTTAGCGTTGCCGACTGTAGTGTGTCAGTGCCAGTTTTGCATTGTGCTTTGAAAATTGTAGTGGGTAGCCTAGATTTATGCTTTCAGTTTGAATATAAATCTATATACAGTTCAGTTTTGTCGATCTAAAATGGTAAAAATTGTGTCATTAACATCTGTCAACCATGTTGGTACGCCAAATGTGCGCTTTGAATTATATGTACACAGCGCATTTCTTATTTTGGTCGCACATGCGGAACCTGCGGACACTTATGTTGCACTCTGGATATAATCCGGCATTTTGGTACTTTTATTGTGTGTTTAAAAGAGTGGACCTGAAAGCACCAATCACAAGTTTACTCATAATAGATGTTGAATTTTAATTTAGGTCCTCCTCATTGTTGGCTAACAAAAAAGGTCCAGGGTTGGTTTTAGCTGAATTTAGGTACATATTCACTCTACTGTTTTCTATGTTTTAAAAAGTGACAAAAGTGAAGATAAATAAATAAATATAACCCTCATATTCTGTTCAGCCATTTCAATAGCTTAAATATACTTAACATTGAAGTGTCTTCAAATATATAGTAAACATATAATAAACTAAATGAATTAAAAATTTGTTAAAAATTTTAAAATTACATTTCCTTTCAAATTGGCCTTCAAATTATTTACAAACAAATGCATAATTTCAAAGATTTTTAACTCTATATAAAGATTTTAATTTCAGATTTTACATTTCTAATGATTTTTCGTATCATTTCAGTCCATCTCAAAAAGATGTGCTAACCACTCACTATAAAGAAAACACAACTCATCTAATAGCTTTGGGTATTTGTAGACACTTCTCTGCCTAACACAAGCATAGTGATTTTAGTCCAATAGCACATCGGGATACGTGCTGTTTCAATTTGACAGTTGTGAGGTGAAAGATTGATTGGAAGGTCATCAAGTGGCTGCAATGCTCCTCAGCAGCTTTTTCTCAGACCACTTATGCATATGAATGAAGGGACTTCTGGAGGAAGGAGGTTGGCTTGACTACAGCAATGAGGGAGGTAAAGGTTAAGTGTGGGGTGGCACCACAGGCCCTCATGCCCCACAATTCTACCACCCCCACCCTAAAAAAAGCTGTATATTCTCTGCTACACCGAGCAAGGGGCTTTGTGCGTTCACTCCCACTGGCCGCCTTGGAACTTACGTTGAGTGGTGTGCACTGTACGGGAAGTGGGGTCGCAAAAGCCATACCTGGCCAGTCGGCCATTCCCATGAATAATGCCAGAGAAATAGCTTTATTTGTCAAGTTTCCACTCCTCACAGCCATATATAGAGGAGCTTTTTGGAAAAGGATACTGAATGGCTTCAGAAGTGGACCCCACTACAACCCTCATCGTCTCCGCTTATTGATTAACCCACCCAAGCTCGGCTAGAGGACACGGGTGGCAGGAATGATCTGGCCGTTTACAGGATTAGGTCCACATTAGCGAGGAGATGGCTGGTATCCACGTTTAACTCGTTAGCCATGGGCGGCACCTCCCAGGTGTTGGCCCTAAGGGCCGCTAGGAGGGGTCAAAAAGTTGCGAACTTGCTTTCAAAAACCACGGGCGGCTTTGTCGCTCTGTGTGACCTTTCGAACAACCTTGACACTTCAGGGGCCCTGTGTGGTACTTTCACAAAACAGTGACAGATAAGCCTTCACTTGCTGATGATTCGCAAGGGAAATGGATTTATTTATCAGATTTTGTTGTTTTCTAGAGGGGTTAAAATCTACACCCGGTGGACGTGTGTGTTCTGCGGAGGCGTGTTCCGGCGGGGACACTGCAGTGGCATGATGGACTTTACAGATGCTGCGCTCCTAAATTCTGAGCTCCTGTGCTCACAATTAATTCTGCGCTGACTGGATTAGAGTCGGGGGGGGACCGTTGTGTCACGCCTCAAATGATTTTTTTTTCAAGTCAGGAAAGCCAATGAGCTCTTCCCACTGCGGAGGGTCTAGGTGTATCCTGTGGGAAAGAGCGCCCATTAAAACACCCATCTTCTCAAAGCAGAGCTGTCTCATCACCCACACATCCAGTTGTCCAGGTAAATATGCAGAACAACGTTTGATGTCTTCTATAGTTGTAGGTTTATATCAAGAGAAGGAGTGCAAGGGTCTTGCCTTCTCAAGTGTTTATATCAAATATTCATAAATTATATTTAAAATTAAGCAAAACAGTGTTTCATGTAATTTTTATTTTTACCCAATCAATTTTACTAAAATTGTTGGTCATTATACTAATTTTAGATTTGGTTAAAAACATAATGTCCATTTTCAGGAATAATTTCAAAAAACTGTCTAATTTAAGTGAATCAGTTCACAAAGTGAATGTTATGTTTAGTTTTCATACTCACTCAAAAATGTTTCACTGAAAAAAAAAAAACTGCTTTCTATGGGGCAGTTAGTTCGATTTTACTTGATTTTTTTTCAGTAATAAATAGGCCAATATACGGCAGCCACAATGTATTGCTTTGCATTTTAAATTATAAAAACAAAAAAAAAAAAAACAACGGTCATTTCAGTGTGTAACAATAGTTAATATATAGTGAATATAAAAATCTTGGCAGGGCAATAATTAGAAAAAAACAAGAATGAAAATATGGACTTCTGGTTCATTCGTTCATTAAACTAGAAGGTTGAGTCAAGTGGACTTGCATTGTGGGCTACAGTATGGTACAGTGTTTAAAAGCAGGTACACTACGTTTCATGCCGCAGAATTGTTTTTTGTTGCGCACCTTCTTTTTCTTTTACTTTTTTTTTTTTACTCCCCAACATGACTATCATTTCTTGAGAGATGCTAGCTCTATGCAATAGAGTGCCAACCTGTTTTGAAAGCTTCCTATAAGGGACCATTTTTAGTTTGGGGCCAGAGTTTTTAGAAACTATCAAACTGCTGTGTTAATACATTGGATGGAAAAGTTAGGTTATTGATCTCAGTGTTCTTGAGGCTTTCCTCAGTAATCTGTTGCCAAAGCTCAAAAAAAGCATTCCTGGCTGTAATTCCCTGTCTTACATTGTACTCATCAGACCACATTCATTAAGTCATGAGCAGAAGCCAAATGTCAGTGCTATTCATCCATAAAAAAAAAACATTCTTACATAAAATTTGTCGCAAATTCTTCAATGCCACCCATTTACGTAAGAAATGGGTTTATAGACGAAATTGCACAAAAATGTTTTCTGCCTTATTTTCATGATGAGGCCCCAGGGTGTTGGGTGGTATGTGTACATATTAAATAACTTTCAGCTAAAAGGGACTGTGCTAATAGCAGTACAAAAACCACCAATTCAGGGGGAAACATTAAAACACTCTTGATGATTGCATCACTGAAATAGATCTTACTAATGTTATGGGACTTCTAACGGTCGTAAAAAATGCCTTGGGGAGACCACATGGGACCAGCCATGCACTTTGACGATGGAGAGTGCCTTGGGGTGCTCAACGGCTTGTAAATGCAAACTTCAACAATTGTCATGTTTGCTCCAGAAAATGGTTTTTTATTTTTTTTATTTTTTTTTTTAGTAATTAATTTTTTTATCTCCCAAACCCCAAAAAAACGTATGCTTTCGTTCATACAAGTCGGGTTTTGTTTATGGAAAGAGTGTAGTGTGAAGGTGGTATGATGCTTTCAATTGTGGGTAGTAGAGCAATTAAATTTTTTAGTGCCACCTTACTGAACGTTCATGGCCAAACTGAGTAAATATTAGCTTTATATTATAATAGCCAAAAACTTAATACAAACATTGGCAGCTTCCCGTTTCATCTGTTCCAGATAAAACAACTTAAATAAACACGCTTTTACTGCAACCGTCATTGGGATATTTTCACTTTAAAGTTATGGGAGGAACTGTTCAAGAAAGCAAGAAGAGAAATGGCGATGTGTTTGCAAGAAATGTTGGTACCGGGGAGGACCATGAGCCTTGGTTGCTTTGTGGTGCCCGGTTTCAGAAAGGAATGCAGAGGGTTATGATTATGGGATAAGATTAGTTTGTGATCTGAAGTACCCGAAAACGTGTCGCAAGTTGGTATGTTGATTTCATCCTCCATGTCGCCAAAGGCCAATGGAGGGGTCATGCTGAGCCTCTCAAGCGGTTTTAAATAAACAAGGAGATCTGCACAACCACAGTTAGTTAGGCCCAGCAAATGGAACAAACACATAAAAGGCACCATTCTCCATCTCTGCTGATTGAATACGAGATTACGGGGTGAGATTAAAAACAACAGAAAGTGATGTGTTGGAGGGGTACGATCTGTGGATGGGCCCTGCAATTCCCGGTGACTATATAACCTTTCAGGGAAACTCCGGTCCCGCAACAGAAAGAGGACAGACGGGTCTGAAATTATATTTTGATGCGGGTGTGGTGCGTGTGTGTATATCATTCGGTAAATGGGCACAAAGGCGGAGCCCCTGTTTACCCTGGTCTGCTGCCGTCAGGCCTTTGTTTTTATTACGGTAATAAGTGGGACTTTGCAGTTGATGCTGACCAAGAAAGGGATGAGCGTGAGGAGCCAGGACTGTTCAGTCTGATAAGCTTTCTCTGAGAACAAAGCCTCTTTCTTCTTTCTGGTGTCCTGGCGCTCTCTCCTGCACTGTTATCCCATGTTAAACAGCTCAATGGATTCTTTCCTCTCTTTCTTTTAGTTCTAATTGCGCAAGGTCTCCATTACTTCCAAAAATTTGTACAGGGTGTAGGAAATCTGATTCATTTGTTGTACGCCACTGGTTTTTTCTTTTCCATAATAAATAAATTGGGTCAAGTCTCAATGGATCCTGCAACGTGCTTAACAGGTCAATAAAAGGGAAGGGGGACTATCGGTAAATAATTGACCTAAATGTAATTTTGTTCATCACACAGAGCTTACTCGTGTATAACCTTCATTAAGAAGATCCGGGGACTATAGTGCAAAAAGTCAATGCGGGACCACAAGATATATATATATATATATATATATATATATACACATATATTAACTAGAATATATATATATATATATATATTAATATATTTTGTTTCTTGAGAAGAAAGAATTTTTCTTCCTTGACCTATTGGGAATAAAAAAAGCTCTGGTTTGAGTAGTTTTGCGAGCGCTGAAAAGCCTTTAAGAAATTCTTTTTACCAAATTGCAACCAATTTTTTTATGTTTTTTTTTTCAGGGGGGTTTGAATCCTTTAATTTGCCCTTAAAAGTTGTGATGAATCGGATGGAGTGACAGATCTTTTTCTTGGACTATTGTGATGTTACCTCCAGGTGGAAACAAATATCAAAAAACAAATAAATAAAGGCCAGGCAGATTCTATGTGCATCAGGTTGCTTGTTGGATTTTAAGAGGTTGTGGACCCAACTCTTTACTCAAAAATGTAAGGGAGATGAGTATGAATTTCCACCGATTTTTTGAAGAAGTCTTTTGTTTCACACGGGAAACGACCCAGTTTATGACATTTTGGATTAATAGAATACAAGGGGGTAACAAACATTTAAAAAACCATAAATAAAAAAATTCTAAACTACCTACAGATTGCACGGATGAATTCAAGGCATTTAGACAAAATAGATAGGGTGGAATTCTCTTCGGAAGGTGGTTAATCTGAAAAATTTCTGGTGGTATATTATGTACATATTCTTTATACAGGAAACACTTGCACATATACTACAGAATATGTATAAAAAGGAGATGCCAGTTGGGCTACAAATGTAATTTGAACCAAAATTCATTGGTCAGAAAAGGAAAGTAGGTGGGGGGAAAAATTATTTAAAGTGGGTACGGTCCGGGGTGCAACTACGCAGTTTGTTAGTTGATGGGTGGTGCAAATCCTGTAATTGAACAGCCCCTGGCATGTGTATGTACAAACCAATATGTGATCAACTGATGTTTGCGGACAGCAATGCGCGTGACTCATGTAGGGGAATGTTGCAGGATGCCAGAAGTGACTGTGGTGCTGCTGTGTTCTTGCTGTCAAGCTTTTGGTTTGGAGAAAGTTGTTTGAATGTGAGAAGGAGGCAGTTGGGGGGCCGGAGTGTTGGCTGAAGCGGGAAGGACCCAACAGACCAATTAGGCCAGTAATGAACGGTTTTGATCATCCATGATTGCTCAACTGCCACGTACAGCGCTGGAGGAGGCATTTGCTTCTTGAATCATCAGATAAAATTCCACTGCCTGTTTCATGGGGCGTCTGTTTGTCTATTCACTCTACACAGAAATTTGGCATCTGAATTGGTCCTTTGCTCTGTCTTGTTTGAAACAGGTGGGCCCACTTAGAAAATTTTGTTCGCCGCCACTTAGTGTGGTTCTTAAGAGCAGGCAGCTGTTGGCCCAAGAGGAAATGCATTTTACTGTAAGCGTTTGTCAGGTAATGATCCTGCTTTTGTGATTCAAGCTGTTTGCTAAATATTTCATTATTTTAGGAATTTTAGGGACTGTGTCATCGCATCTCCATTTTGTGGGGCCGGGTGTGTAAATTAATTGCGCAGGTCAATTATTTTAAATGAATAAGGCGGCTTGGCTTCTCGGGTTTAGGTCCACCCCCAAAAAGAAAAAATTGTTCTGTTCATCTCATTTACCCACATGTCATGTCATTCCAAACTTGTATTAGTTTTTCTCTGAATGGAAAAGAAGCAAGGGGATGTTTTGGAGAGGGCTATGCTTCATACACTTTAAACTGAATTGTCGTTAAATATGCTGGTCAAAACTCCAAAAAATCACAAAATGAAAGCACCATGAAAATGGTGTCATTTAAAAGTAGGTTTGGTGACACCATTATATGCTATATTCTAACCCGTCTGACAGGGATCCCCAAATCAAATGAAAAGAGGCATTTTCTGGCTGAAACTGTCTCCTTTGTGTTCCAAGCGGTAAGTAAACATTTTCAGTTTGGAACTAAAAACTTATTATTAATTAAAAGCCTAAATTAAACACACTGCCAAACATCATTTGCGATGTGCAAAATGTGGGCCAACCCCCCCACCCACCAACCACCATATTTAAGGTTAATATGTAAATATTGTTCAACAAAGTGGTTTCCTGTAGTCTGGATTTTTTAAAACACGAACTAGCAGGGTGAGATTTTGAACTTTATTACATTGCAAACACTCAGATTTGTAAGGGTTGAAAGGTTTTTCCATACCATGTATATTGTAGCACTATATAATAGTTTTAGTAAAAAATAATGTTGCATACTGTATAGACACCATGAAGATGAGACGTCACCAAAACTCACCAAACGGATTGGCTGGAAATGGTCCAGAGGTCTGTCATGAGCTTGGGGATAATGTTGAGCAGAGAGAAATGGTCCCCGAACTTGCTTTCACACGTCTGCGGTTTGAAGTTATTGGGCTGGCGTTCTTCCCCTAACCAACCGCTTTACAATCCTTTCATCTTTTCTTACCTCCACACGATTCCAAGCCCCACAGCTGTCCCATCTTGGGCACTAATTGATTCACGAATTGTATCTCCGTTGTATATAATAAAACCTTTTTATTCCTTTTTCTACAGATTTTACAAAATAAAAAAGATACAATAATAAAAAAATAAAGAAAAAAAAACAGTTGGCAATATTTCGTTCTTTTGTCGTTTAGTGGATTTTTGGCCACTTTACACTCAAATAATGAGCTTCATTAAGCTAGTGCGCTCTTTTAAAGCTCTTGTTCACCAATTTTCTTTTGTCTCACATTGATTGATAGTGTTCTCCGAAAAATCTCTTGTGCCTTTGAGATGAGGGAAAACGGGGGAAAGGGTTTCACTAAAATATGCCATGCGGCATCATAAGTGTGCTTGATCGCTTCATAAAACAATAAATTTTATTGTAAGATACAGGTTGCCAACAAATTGTAGGCTGGACTTGGATGATGAATTAAACGTCCTAAAGCAGTTTCCAAAAGCAGCGTTTCTTTTGGCGCGTAATGAAATACATTCCTGTTCTAACTGTCGGGAATTAGGTCATGGGATGTGGGTCCTCTGAAAGATGGTTATTGGAAGACGAAGGGCCTGCTGTAGGCAGGAAGAGTCATTGGTCACTGGAAGGGACCGTTTGTGATAAGTGGGGCATTGATTGATGCATTTTCATGTATTTAAATGAGACAAAACTGAGTTCCTTGCTCTTTTTTGTCCACTTGTGGGGATGGAACATGAGCCAGTTAACTGCATGGGTCCACTTTTGCCCCTCGGCACCCATGATGAGGAAAGTTGCTCCCAAGATTGTCCAGTGCGGGAGCAGGGACAGTTTTTGCTCCATTCTTGATGTTATAGGCGTGAGCTTTTTCAAGTCTTCTTTCATCAGTATTCCCATCTTCAGAACCTTCTTCTTCTTTTGTGCTGCGAGAGTGTTTGCGGTCGCCCTTTCCTTTTTTACCTCTTTAATCTTTCATCTTGAGACCCCCCCCCGTGCTGTAGATAAAAATATGCCCAAAGAAGAACGCGGTGGACTTAGAGCAGGATTCCCAATTTTTGTTTGTCAGACGAACAGTAATTTTCCAGTAATTTGCACACAGAAACATTGCATGTTCACGGTTTTTCTTCTGCTTGTGGATTAATTGGTCACAGACATGAAGTGTAAAACACAAGTTAAATAGAAAAAAACTCCCCCCCCCCAAAAGTTTTACAAAATTTTTTGTTTTTACGGGGGGGGGGGTTTGGAAAACAAACATGAGGGTGGAGTAAATGATGAACAGGAATCTTTCATTTCGAGTGAACTGTCCCTTTAAAAAACACCCAAGGGGGATACGACCTGAGAGACCTTTGGGGAAAAGTCTGGGTTCCTACCTTGTCGCCATTTGTACTTTATCCATTGGAAAGAAAGAAATGACCCCATGGGAAAAACATTTTCTTATGAGGACCACGTGCTCAACTCCCCCGGCCCCCTTGCCTCCCATGATTTCTGCTGTCTCAAGCAACAAGAACCTTTCACAACGAGCACAACAGGAAGACACCAAGGCTATTCCAGAAATACTGGCAATAGTTTACATCTCCCCAGAAGAGCCATTCATTTCAAAAAATGGATGGCCACTAATTGCACTCCACCAGGAGGCAGGACGGGAGAGTCCAGGAAACCGAACACGACTTTTCAAAAAGACAGATTGTTGAACAAGCAAACACCCCAGTCAGTAGCCCCAACCATCTTACAACCACCTAACCAAATTCTTATTGGAAAAATTTTTCTAATGTTTCATAATTCATTATTTATTTGTTTTTTTTGGTGATTACATTTTCATTTTTCTTGTTGGGGAAAATTTCAACAAGTCTTGTTTATGTTGGGAACTCATTTCAAAGAGGATTACAATAATCTTTAGCCACTATTTTAGGCTGTGGCATTTACCCCATCCTTTTTTCCCACCCTCAGTTTTAAAATTTCATATGTAACTTTTCTTTTGATTCAGAATTAACTTATCTGCCTGTTATTTATTAAAAATATAATTAAATAAAATTAATACAAACATGAATTTTGATTTAATGCATGTGTAAATGATTAGAAACCAAACCTCTAGCTTCAAATCCCATCAAAAAAAAATAAAAAAACATAAAACAGTGGAATCCACTGATTCTTCAGGTTCACTTGTTTCTATGTTGCCCATTTTGGAGCATAAAACATGAGAGTTGGGACAGTACAAAACCTGTACACCTCGCCACCATGTCGTGGAAACAGAAACTCATGCTGCAAGATTGCTGAGAGCAAATTCATCCCAGCATTTACCTGGAAAACGCATCTTGAGATTTTATGCATTTATCAGTGTAAGTATTGCTCTTTTGTTACTATAATACAACATTTTCACCGCTTCTCTGGAACGTACCAGAATGTATGTTCTAAATGGTTTCTCTGAGTTTAGTTCGCATCTGCATGGGGATGTTTGCGTATTGGCATCAAATATTTTGTTAAACGGATTTCTTACGCTTCGACCATAATTTCTTGTTGTTCTAACTATGGTGTAAGTTCTCGCTTCAGTATAATTTGTTGCTTAGTAAAAGTAGTAGGCCTACTGTAGCTGTGTCAGGGGACTCTCAAACAAGACAAACAAAATTGTTGAAGTCTCCCAGAGCCACAGGTGTATTAAAACTTTGGGGAACGGAAAAGTCAGGATTTCAAATCACTTGTTATCAGCTCTCTCTCTTAATGTAGCATATATATTATTAATGTACTTTTAAACTATTTTCACTAGATACAGACATGCACACATTAACTTTAGTCACAGCTAAGTAGAACTATAAAATAAACTGTACAGCTCACATGGCTAAGAACTGGAGTTATGGCTATTGGGTTTTTCTCTCTGATCAGGTGATCACTCATGACCCATTAATGCTTGTGGGGATGGGGCCAATCGTGGTGACAAGGAAACCACAAGAGCTGCTTTAAATGATGGCAGTAGTCTGACAGCCGATGAAGGAGGCAAAGACAAGGAAAAGTGTTCACCCTGAGCATTTGCAGCCTTCTTCAATAATTCTGAAATAAAACCTTGCCTATATGTGCAAAGCCAGAGCCAGCAATAGACTTGAATAGAGCTTTGGGGGTTGAGGGGTTTCAATAGAGAAAGACCGTTAGAACTGGTAACATTTAGTGTTAAAAAAATACTGAACTGGCAGGGAACATCAAAACATCAAAATGCACATTACTGTTTTGCATTATTATACAATAATTACTACTTTATTTTCTAACTGAAATGGATGAAATTCTAGCCCTAGGCTGTGAAAACCATTAAAATGGTAGACCACTATAAACACTTAAATCATTCTGGACAATTTTAATAGCATTTATTAAGTTAGAAATTATATAAATGCATTTGTATACAATTAGCTGATTCGTGATAATGCTCTAATTAATTCTGGCTTTTGTTCAACTCAAAGACCTGTCAGTGCAGAGCTGTGATGAATCTTTAAAGAAAGGAGTCTCTATTGCTGCACTTTACTCTAATTAGGCATTCTTTATATAACGTGATTAAAAACATTTGTCTTTAAGTTTCCCCAGAATCACCATTAGAGAGGGAAATAAAGTAAGTTTAAACCACTGAGGTCACAGGTTTTTTTTTTTTTTCTGACTTCACCCAAAGGAGTTAAATTCTGTCATCATTAACTTACTTTAATTCTGACTTTCTTTTTTCAGAAAAAAAAAAAAAAAAAAAAAAAAAGATATCAGAGTAAAATTTCTTCTTTTTGTGTTTTAGAGAAGAAAGAAGCATCATAGAGTTTTGGAACAACATGAGGGTGAGTAAATAATGACAGGTTTTGTTGTTGTTGTTGTTGTTGTTGTTCTTTCCTTTTACAATGGGACAGATATTCTGTTCTGTCCTAAAAGAAGTAGATCACCAACATAATTTTAAAATCAATCATTGGTTAGTCATTGTATTTTACTGTATTCACTGCAAATATTAAATAACAATAAATTGAAGGAATTTTATTACATAAAATATTTATTATTATCTTTATTTATTATTTGAGCACCTGAGATGTAAATAGCTCTCACTAAAAAAGGAGAATGACAAATCACAGATAAAAAACTAAATCACACATATAAAACTGAGCCATTTAAAATCTCAAAAACAAACTTATAAACAATACATTTCATTAGCTCTATTCAAAATTAAAATTAGATCAAATTAAAATCAGCTGTGTTTAGAGCCAGTAATACACTCTAATGGAGAGTTTTTTTCTCTGCAGTGGTCTGCACATGCAAAAACCTTTAAATCATTTGACAAGTGTGCTACTGTCCAGAATGTGTTGATACACTGATTACTGCTACATTGTTAAAAGTGGCCATAACATCCGAGTAAGATTAACAATAGAGTGCACTATTAAACTTTACAATCATAATAAACTGTACAGCACTAGTCAACAAACAAGTCATGTGAGCAGGGTACCAGTGCAATGACGTGAGATGGTGATCAGGGAGGAAATGAATCAAAAGCTGTAATATCCTGCCATGCATTCTACTTTCAATATACGAAATATTAGATCTCAAGAGCTGATAAATAGTGGAATTTTTAAACATTATAACTCATTTTCTGATGTCTGGACTTCGCTTTCTGACTATAATGTGTGTAAAATCTACATAAATATAGAAAGAACACTCAGACTACTACTAACAATATTTTCTGGTGTCATCTGGAAAAATACATGCAAATCCTAAGAGCAATAGGCCTCACAGCCAAAAGATAAGTCAGGCTTATGTGTGGCTTTACTGTGGCTATAATCCTCTCTGCTCTCTATAGGGAAGGCTTTCAAATGACTTTTTACCTTGAAACTCTTTTATTCAATGCCAGAGACTCATTCTAGAGATTCACATTTGACAGATCAACGGAGCTCCAGTCAGAATACATCACTTTAAACTAACCATAAAGAATCCAAAAACTATTACAACAGGAATCCTCCAACACCGTTAAAACTGGATGTCCCTTTCCATACAAACTCATGTGTCCCATGCTTTCAAATCTATTAATACAATGTTTTGTATATTATTTACGTGGAATGTGATATCTTTCTAACTGAATTCAAATTCTCTACTTTGAAAATATGTTTATATGTTATTATAATTTAATTCTGTAATTTAATGATACATTGCTACTAGCATGAAAATATTGTATTTTTTATTTTTGTACAATATATTCTGTTTTGATGCAGATTCAAAATATTAAATATATTCTTGTGAATAGCTAATTTTATTATTATTCTTAAAAAAATATATCACTTTTCATTATTGCACAGTAATGTTACTGCAATTAATAGAACAACCTCCTCATATTGTATCTTTTTTTTTTTCTAATGAGGTCACCTTTTTATATTCACCCTATCTATATATTAAAGTGGGCACTTTCCCATGCTAGCAAACTGCAGACTTTCTCAATCAGTTTTTTTTTTTCATCACATATTTTTTATGTCATTATGAAGAGATCATTTCCTCTAGAGACAAGTTATTAATGTTGTCAAAATTTAATGTCTCAAAAGTTAATATCTTACCAAAATCACTGGCGCAGTAGTGCTCCATTATGGTGTCAGCTTTCAACTCATTGTCACACAGGGTGGACACACTTTGAAAACTGTAGGGTAAAGAGAGGGAAAAGTTAGTGTCTAGAACATTTAGCCAAAACATTTTGGTATTTAAAGAATACTGCGAAAGACTTGTTTTGTTTTGGGGAAATCTTTTTGGGAAATCTAAAAAATGTGCATACTTTCAAGGTAGTAACATCAAAAATAACTCAGAAATATATTTACCTATGAATAATTCAACCTGCCTACATATATTTTGTCTGACAAACTGATAGTCCCCGCCCCCCCAAACTTGTGCAATTGGTTGATTACGGTGTTGCTGTTTCAGGATGGTTGGGATAGATCAAGTTTTTTGCCATGTTTACACTTTTGTGAAATCAACCTACGAATTGCTTACTTGTAGTTGTTATGTGAGGCATCAGTAATGTTGCAGGATTCAGTGAAAGATGAACTCAATTAAAGGCCTCTCAACAGTTTAAGCACTAGTAGACACACACAACCAAATGGAAAACATTATTTACTAAAATGATGTGATTATGTTGATTCTAAAACTCCAAGGGGGGTTGGTTTCGTGCACTTTCATTTTCAGTGCTGGGACTCATTGTGGGGGCAGCAGGCCAGGGCAAGGAGTTATCCGCAGCGTTTGGAAGCCAGAGAGGGAGAGGTTGGCAGCTGCTAGTTGTATTTCTCACAGAGGAAGGGAGTTATATAAACCAAGATAGGACTTTCAGTGGTTATGCACTATGAAATCTATCCCTACAGAATCTGTAGTGTCACTAGGGTATGTCCAGTTCGACTGCATTCAACTGACCTAGAGGAAAATAATTTGGCACTCTCCAAAAAAGGAGTATCAGGATATTATAGAAACCCTAATATTTCAACACACTTTGCAGATGTACGAAGACAAATGCAGGGGTAAAACTTTAGAAGGTCACTGTGAAAAACTTTACTTCGCAGCAGGTTTGACAGTAAAAATGTTCCATGGACATTGTTGGGCAAACAGCTGTACGTGACCTTCTTTTGAGCTGACACGCGATTTGCTTGATCTTATTTTAAACTGTAAAGCTGTCACACACAGCAAGTGAAAGTACAGATGTTTAATTGTGCACATGCAGTCTAAACTCTGTTCAGTTTTTTTTTTTTTTTTTTGGACTTTAGTATTACTGTATAACACAAACACTGTACACATATTTAGATATTTGGAAGTTCAAGCATTTATCAGTACAAACAAAAAGGTCATTATATCTAATTGAGTCTTTTGTATTGTTTTACAGTGATATGTTATAAATAAGACATTACTTTTAAATATACATGAGAAGTACTTAGAATATATATATATATATCTAGATTAGGGGATACCCTTAGATTATATATATTTTTATATTAGAATATATATATATACTTATAATAATAAAACCCAATAACCTTTTTGTTTCTTGGGGTGGATGTCGGGCTGATCTGCTTGGGGTGGGTGAAGGTATGATGTTGTCATTTACTCAGAGCTGGGTACTCTTTGAAAGGTTTACAAAACAAAAAGCATCTGGTAAAACAGAACTTACTATGTGCCATCATCGTCAGCCATACCCTTCCCGGTTAAAAAACCATGGAGTCAGAGTTTCTCACTCAGCCTCAAGCACAGCCATAGCGGTAGAATAATGAGGAGAGGGGTCACAGTTCACCAGGCTTACAGTGCATGGGTCATAGGGTGAGTGAAAACCCGCCTGTAAGTTTCAATCGGCAAGTTGGAACCCTTTAGCAGAAATTCTGGCATACAGGGAATATTCGGCAAGTCGGGAGACGTGTGGTGTTTGGTGAGTTGTGCCCTAGTGAGTGTGTTCGTGGAGGAAACTTTGTTTCATATTCGCTCCAACGCTGTAAGCAAACTGCATACAGCGACGCGAAAATGTCTTTGCACTGCAGAGCGATTTATTCTGTTTTGCCAGGGGTGGCTCACTGGCAGGATGCCCGGTTGGAAACAGAGCCAAAGCAATGTGTCAGGTGACTGGAGGAAAGGGTAAATCTGAAAAACCAAGTTTCTGCATAGAAGTGTAGTGCCAATTCAGAAGAACCCTGAGTGATATCAGAGCCAATACTGCTTTTTTTAAATTTATTCCCTAAATTTCCTGTTGAATTCCTTCTTCATGTTCATTGAAACGTGTACAAGGAAAATAAACAGAACTGCTTCTGAAAAGAAAAACTTTTTAATCAGCAAAAGTGCTTTAGTGATACGTTTAACAGCTCAGTCCTAAACCGGTTTCTGCAATGTAAAACCTGTTGCTCAGGTAGACTAAATAAAATTTGTAGTTCATGTAGTACCTTATAACTCAAGTTTCCAGACCACAAACAGGTTTAACCTAAAAGTTCTAAAAACCTTACTGTACTGATTTGTTTGTTTCAGTCATATTAAATATTATTTTGCGACAATAAACTTGAAATATAAACTCTGTTAAGTCCTTTGGAAAACAAACTGATCTCATATGTAGGTTATGTATTTATTAAATTTTGTTTCCTTTTTTTTTTCTTTTTTTTTGTAGTGCTGGTGACGGGGACTTAGTGCAATGTAAACCACACATTCAAGACAAGGGTCAATGAAGTCCATGAAAATATATTTTACTTCAAAGGCTAAACGTTTTTTTCACAAGAAGGGCATTTTTATAAAATATTGGTCAAAAGAATGGTTGATATATCTTTTACATTTTGCGTTCCGTAATGTTTACTGGATAAATTTGACCGGGAAAAAAAACCCTATGATGTGTGATTAATGGCGGGGGGCCATCCCTGTGATACTACTCCTATATTGGACAACATGTCCCACTAGTTAAAATATCATTTGAAGATTTTTTTTTTTTTTTTCCTGGGCAATAATGTTGGAAATGTTAGTCCTTTTTTTTTTTTTTTTTTTTGCACCCAGATTTTAAAGTATGTTGCTTAATATACCCATATTGAGATATTTTTACAGGGGGTTAAATACTGACAAACTGGCCCTGGTCTTCCTTATTACTGAAAAGAACTTGACTAAAACCATCACTAAACTACTTTTCACAGTTTGTCATTGTGGATATACGAGTGCATTGCAGTCCTCACATTTGTCTCAGAGAGACTGCTACACGTGTTCCGTGTCTGAACGATTTCTGCATCGCTGACTTTCTGTATCACAGTTTATGAGGGAAATGTTCAGTTTAAATAGCACAGGTCATAATTTTATGGCTCATTTGGACCCTTGAAGTTATGAGCAGCACACTTTGGACTTTAAATCATTACATTACATAACCCAAAACATTAATCAGGTGAAAAACTGCGGATTTATGTCTGTTTAAATGTAGTGGCGAAGAGACAGAGACAGGTTTACATGTTTCTTTGAATCCCCCCTCAGGCAGCAGGCCTCTGCATTCACCAGAATCCTGCAAACAATGGAATACACATTCACTCTAATCTGAACTGTTAGTTTGTTTTATCCTGTACTTATTATGTCGGCCGAATCAAATGTTTCAGTCCTGTTTTATAATAAAATGTAATCCTCTCTGTAAAATGTATAATGTATATCCCCCCAGTGTCATCAAGAAAAGCTGCAAAAAATAATGATTTTTAAACAGGTTTCCACAGAAACTTCCCTCAGTTAACAAATAGCCCTTGCCAAACCCACACCCTGGTTGAAACCAATGTCACTACTAGAAGTTGTCTCTGCACATTAGAAAAAAAATGTTAACATTTTCCATAAAAAAAAACCCTTTCATGCTTCAGGTTTAAAATCATTTAAATGTTAAATCACAGAGATTAAGCATGAAATATGCCCCTTTTTTTTGATTAATGTTAAATATTCCAGTGGGGTTGTTTTGTTTTGCTATCTGTCTGTTAGAGAAAATCTTTATTTGTAAAATGAAAATATTGTTTAAAGAGGATTTTTGCTGCCTGTCCAATGTGATTTTTCGGGAATGTATCGTTTAACATCAGTCTCCAGAAACAGCCCATGATGCATGTCTGAGGGGTCTGGTTGTGGGCGGGCTGTGTCCCCGGGTTTCCCTCAAACCACAGGGGAAAAAACAGCTCTTCATGTCCCGGTCTGCTGGAGCTGACGGAGAAAGGGCGGAGCGACTGGCCGTGTCAAGCAAGGGTTTGTCTGTCAGTTTCTTAAATCCTGTTTCAGCGATGGTGCAACTCCCAAAACACACTCACTGGAACGCTTGGCGCGGCTACTTTCCATCAGGTGTGTAGAAAGACATTTCATATTCTGCAAGTTTTTACTTTTAGTTCATTTCTTTTGATGGCTATGGTTTTGTAATTGATTTGTTCAAGGTCCCTCTTTCTGTACTCTCTCAATTTGCTCAATTTTAGGAGCTTTTTTTCCAACAGAACCCAAACTTGGAGTATAAAAGTGTGTGGTCATTTTTTTTATAAGCCGCTTTTTTTTTTCTTTTTTTAAGACTTGTATCCATCAATCTAGTATGAAAGAGAGGTGGCATGTTTTTCACCGTTTTTGCAGAATATCATGACTCATTGTTTTATCTATATTATTATATATATATATATTATATATATATATTTTATATAAGCTATTATGATTTCACAGACTAACTAAACCATCATTTCCTTAATTTTGCTTTTTTTTTAATAATAACAATTTAAAAGATAAAAAAATTGCTTTTATTTTTGATTGGAGTATTTCATTTTTTTTTATGTATTTTTGTAAGTAAATTCAATTTTCTTTTCGGGTAACATATGAATGATATTTCATTAGATACCATTTGGCAAGCATCCAACTGTTATGTTAGTTTTTTATTTCTATATGTATTTCTATATGTCTAAGAAAAGCTGTGATGTGATTCATGTGAAAAAAAAAAAGATTCATTTTGTATACAGCATACACTATGATACATTCATATTTTTCTCATTGTTTTGTACACGGAAGTGTAATTTTTGCATCACTTGGTGCAGTTTTTTTTTCTTATTTCATTATACTTTACAAATGGTTCTGAAAATAAACACTTTTTTAAAAAATTATTTTAAGCTTTTTATGTTTTATTTTTATTTTTTTTAGTTAAATTTGTATGTATTTTTATAGTGTATTGTCCTGTTTGTGTGGTTCAGCACCATGCTCAAACTTCCCCTGAACACTAGCTACACTCCCATTTCTCCTCTCTTTTCCTTCCTCTGTCTATTACAATAGTCCTTCTCATCTCAGTGAGACAAAGTAATGTACAACTTTTCAGACTAATTAGTGATCCAAAGGGTTTGGCTGCCTGGTTAATTGGAAACCTAAATGCACGATTAAACAAGAGAGAGAGGCATGGCGCAGTCAGGAATGCTCCTCTCCACATTCCACATGAGATGTTGCTTTAGATAGTGAAAGTTTTTTGTCCTTCCAAGAGCTTTCCTTAATTTTACTTTCTCAAGAGCCTCAGGCTAAACAGAGCTAGAGAAAATCCACCAATAGGACTTATTGTATAGATCTATGGAGACTTAATGTTTATAATTTTTCCTCTTTTTAAACAAAAAGAGTTTTTGGAATTGGCAAGAATGAAGCACTGATGCTTTTTATAGTGCATACAAATGTTTCATTAAGAAACAATGCTTAAGTAAGATGGATATGAAGAAATATAACTATATATAATGCTGTTAAAATTAGATTTTTTTTCCTGCTTATTTATGCAAACTTTAATGAAATCAAAACCTGTTTAAAGGCAATTCTACCTTTCAATGAATGAATCAATAACAACTGAATCACTAATACAATTGTTCTTGTAGGTCCTACTGGAGTCTGAGTGGCGTGACTCTCAGAGAACTGCATAGCAATGCACAGATCGTTGTCGATGGGAAACTTCTCGCACTGTAGCATCTCTGGCCAGGGAAAGCCATAGGTCTCCATGACCGGAGCGCAGCTGTCCCGCACCGCCTCGCACAGAGACCGGCAGGGGTAGATGGGCCGGTCCAGGCACACTGGAGCAAAAAGGGAGCAGAGGAACACCTGCGTGTCAGCATGGCATCGCTTTGCCAGGAGGGAAACCAGTGCCTGCCTGCGTGCCTAAGGCATGGTTCTCGTGGTCAAGTCGTTTGGCAGGCGCATCTTTGTCGCCCACGTTGTAGAGAGACGCAGGTCGGCTGGAATGATCCAAACACTGTGGCTGCTTGGCAAGAAAGAAGCGGTCATTGGGGCCCATGTTCCGATTGCAGCTGTAGTAGTACGTACCCTCTGCCGAAGTGGCTGAGGGTGGCAGAACAGCGCTAGGGTCACAGCCTGGGTCAGAGCCACCTGCCTCTTCTGCTCGCATGCTTTTAAGTCCGGTGTAATCAGAAGAGGAATTGGGGGAGGAAGTGGTTCAAAAAGGATGAATTTTAATCCTATTGCTTTACGTCTTTGCTTTTGTGTTTTTAAAAAAAGGGCACAGAAAAGACAAAAAGTGTTGGGTTTTCCCCGTTCTTGAGTAGGGTTGTCCATTGCCAGTGTTGCCACATGCAGACTCTCCTGAGCAGGACAGGCTAAGTAAGTGGCAGATACAGAGCTCAGCTATTCTCTGTAGCTTGACTCAAAGTTGCACCGTTATGTGCCTATTGTAAACAGCCACGCCTGGCCACTCAAGGGGCCATATGAGCTTGACTAACCCCTGGAGTAAATGCTTCGCACCTCCCCGCACACCATTTTTTTCCCCCCCCCCTCACCTGGTTTCCCCTTCGTAAACTGATAAGCCCCCATTGTCCCCCCCGCCCCCATTGTCCCATGCCATTTGCTAGTCTCACAACTCGCTGCTGCCAGTTTGCGCCGCGGCGACATATTGGTTTCAGTCCCACCCCCCCCCTCGCACAGACACTTTTCTAGCAGGTTCAGGAACACACGCTTTCTCCTGTCCTGCACGTCACATATCTTTTTGTGTGCGTGGAGCTGCGCGTAGGCTACTTCAGTTTTTCTCTTTGCTCTTTTTGCAGACACACACACACATTTTCCACACACATCTTCTGCCCCGGCCTGTTACATTCCACTTTATTTTGGAAATAACTCAGAAGGCAGAGAAAAAAAAAGTTCATCTATAGGTGGTAAGGCTTTTGGTCCTGCTGTTTGAGATATGCTAATGTTGCAGCTGGATGTGAATAGACAACTGGCTTTCTCGCTCTGGTCTCCTTCTATCATTTAGCTGTCACAGTCTGGGGCCCCAAAATTCAACCACACAGGGACACCCAGCAGCAGGGGGGCCATACTGCCATCTTACAGCTGCCCAAATTGAGAAACTTACTGGACAGATCTTTTATCTATACGCTCAGGTTTTACTACTTTATATTTACTGAATGTGCATTTTGGTTTGCCTTTTGTATTGTCAGTGTTAGAAAAAGCACATATATAAGCTAGATAAATAGATAGATTTTGCTTTTTTCTTGCGTTATATATATAAAAAAGCCTATATATAAAGCCTAGTTTTGATAAGTTATCTTTAGACATGTGTTTCGCAGTGGAGGCGACGAAGAAGAAGGAAAACAGGCCAAAGAATAGTGCATCAGAGGGGCCGAGCCGATACAAAATGACACAGCAAACAGTGGTTAACAGTAAAATCTAGGGAAAGCTAAAACAGAATGTGGTTAGCAGGCATCTGGAATGTTGACTTATTGGAGTTTTACGCAAGCTGGCAGAAGCGTCAGTGTTTTATATAAGACAGCAAATGCTGCAAATAATACAGAAAATACTTATTTTTGTAGAAAACGTCTGTTGAAATGTCTGTTCTGATAGGCCTCCATTAGTTGGTTCTTTACAAAGTTCATAACATTTTTCAATCCAGGACAGATCTCTGCGGGACTGATAGTTGGAAACCACTTCTCTCTCTCTCTAGAATTGGGAAGCTCATTCAGTCCTGGTGACATGCGGCCAAGATTGTGTCCAAAGACTGAAAGCGGCACAAATTTTTCGCTCTTTTAGAAAATCAATAATTCACCACAGCGGATATGCACAGAGAGGATGAGATGCATGATGAGGAATGTTTATTGGAAGAAATATCTGATTGATTGATGTTTTTGTGTCCCAAGAGCAATTTTCAGAGAATCAGTACATAAAATTGCTACCAAAGGGATGCCCAAAAAACTGACTTTGTGCGGTTTATGCTTGGATATGAATAATATTTTGTGGCATTCGATACACCAGAGACACAATAGAACATCACAAAACAATCTATGTCTGTCTTGTCTTTCTATTTATGTCATATAGACATGGTGGATGGGGTGTTTCAAAAGGGTTTATTTATAAAAAGTCACACAAAAAGTTTTATGGCTTTGATTTTGTTCAATTGTCATAATAAATAATCCTTGAATATAAGCCCCTTACGCTCAGATGTAGGTAGTGGAAAAAAAAACACAACACACTTTGGGGGCCTGTGTGAGCAAAGAGTTCTTATTAGATGGAGTGTTGTTAGTTTGATAAAAATGACAAACGCTCTTTCAGCAGGCGTCATCAGCAATGACAGTGCTGTGTTAATTGCCTATCTCACTCTACACTTCAACTTTCTCCAGTCTTTGTGATTGGCTCGGTTGTTTAGAGATTAAGTTCAAGCACCGCCCCCTGGAAGTGCACTTCCAGCCACACGTTTAAAGAAACGATTTGAAGTGACTATTTACAAAGGGTTGGTTTTAGGGTGCTGGAAAGGTGGCCCGCTGCCCAAGAATATCCTTCGTAAATTCTGGATTTTATAAGTGGGGCAAGGAAACAGAAGGAGAGGAACGCTCTGGGCAGTGAGGGTTTAGTTCTCTATAGTAAAATGTTATTTAAAAAAGAAAATGTAAATGGTATTAACACCAGTGCAAATAGAACTAAACGGCCAAATTTGTTTACGTTGGAAACGCATTTTCACAATTCAAATATCAAAAACAAAGGTTGCCCACCCCCAAAAAAGTGTTTTGTGCATTTCAAAGTATGGTGAACATTTTCAAATGCATATTATATAAACATAAAATGTTTATGCATGCTGAAGAAGTTCCTGGATTAGACCCAAATCTAGGATTCAGACTGGAATATTAAAACATGGCAACATTAAAACATTTTTGTTTTGTTTATGCTCTTGACAAAATTCTAAAAACAAAAGGAGCATTGTGCCAAAAAGACTTGGGTCACTAATATAATAAGCAAAGTTGTAACCATGTGAACTCCTTTGTGCCCATAAGGTCAGGTTTTTCTTGCTTCCACTTGCCTAGATGTTCTACTCATTGATTATTTTTGATTATTTGCAACATTATTGGGAAAATCAAATGATGTTCTTGTGCAAAATTGTTTAACTCATCCTTTCACACAAATTAAGGCCTGAAAAAGTCAAAGCAACAGAAGTCTTAAATTCATAAAGTCATGGCATTAAACGTTGCCATGCCTTGCTTAAAAATGATCTTTCAACAGCTTTTTTTTGTATCCAATACAAATATTTAACCTGAAATCAAGATTACATGTTTCAGTTTCAAAAGAAGTATGTAGTTTAGATTTTTTTGAGAAAATTAACTAAATAATGCGTTGTTCTACAACCAAGACACCAATATCCATCAGTCAGGTATGAAAACTTGTTTTCTCTTTGAATTGAGGTTTTTTTTTTTTTTTCTGAGCCTGTGTGCAGATATTTGTTCTTATTTTAATCATAAACTTAATTTATATTGATCAGTTTCACAGAAAATAAGACTTCCTATCTCCTATCTTCCTATGTATCTTGATTTAAGAATCTTTACACATTTGCACTGGAACTTCCCTCTTTGCAGTGTGATCAGAAGATATAATAAAAGTTATTTCAACATTCTAATGTTAGGCAAAGCTTTCGCGAACCTTTAGCCTTTTTTTTTAATTATTTTTTTTTAATTAAATCTTTTTTACATTAAGCATCAATTACTGAAATTATTCAATATTTGAAGGGAATTGAAAAGTGATGATACCAAGGGCATTGTGTGCCTCTCTAGACATTTACTTTAGATAACTTATGGACGTATCTCTTGCCTTCAATCTATCTCTAAATTTTATTTACTTGGACTAAAATAGGTCTTATATGTTTAAAAAGTGGAAAACCAAGATCTAAAAAATGTTGTCTTGGTCTAATGAGGCCCTTGACTGCCTATACAAGGGCTGGCGATGTTACAATTTACGTTTAAAAGGATTGAATCACAAAATGCATTTCTACTGACCAGTCTATCTAAAGGGAAGTTTTGTTTATAAAATCACATAGTTGCTGAAATGGGATGAAAACAGAGGCGCATTTCTTACCGCAGATTTGAGATAGACCCAAAAAAAAGTACTTTCGTGGCAAATGAGGTCCACAAAAACCCACTGGACACACCAGGACTGTGAACCAATTTATTTAATTATCCCTGGAAAATGCAAGGATAACATTTTCACTGTATTGGCCAGCCTGGCAGGATGAAGGGACGCCACACTTGCGAGGTGCGCCATGGAGTCCGGCATGCTTGCGGGAACGCAACTCAGTTTTTGGATTGCACTTTCCCTTAATCACACAGGTGCAGGTCTTTAAGCGGACCCTTGAAAAAGATGGTTGGTCATGTAGCAGAATTCAAAGGGGACCGATCAGGAGAATAAAGGGCCCTCCAAAGCCAGGTCATGCAGAGGATGGAGGGGTCCGGTAAGTCCTGGGGGTCTGCAAATTCCGTATGATGATGTGAAAACTTCCACTGACGCCATGCCCGAAGCTGCCACACCAGAAACAAAAACATTAAAAAGAGATGAAAAATGAAGTTGAAGTCTGCTCAAGATTTATAAGTGTCAAAAGGAATTAATAATAATAATAATAAAACATTTATGAAAAGGCTCTTAGTGGACGTCACTCCCACAAGGAGGCTCTTTATGGAGAACAGAATAACAATAATTGTGGAACTTTCAGATGGAAGTTGTTTTTGCCGAAATAAAAAAGAAGGTAAATTGGACCTTTTATATATCGATTCAACGTTCCGCACTTGGTTTTCCCCAATTTTTCCTCAGGAATTATGATTTTATATCATGCAATTTGACTTTTTTTTTCCTCAGGATTTAATTTGACGTTTTTTTTTTTTTTTTTAAATTTCTTTTAACATCTTGCAATTCAAACTTTTTTCCTATGAAAGTGAGTTTTATTTGCAATTTAAAGTTTCTCCTCGAATTCTGAGTTGCTATCTCACTTTTTTTTTCTCCCTCAGAATTCTGAGTGTTATCTGCAAATTGTGAGTTGTTTTTTTTCTTTCTTTGTCAGAGCTCTCTCAATTCTGTTTTAATTTAATTTTAATAAATTCTTAACTTTTTTTATTATTATTCACACCACAGAATAAAAATTAAATGGTAGGCTAATTGTGCTATTTTATCTTGCAATTTAGATTTTTTTTTTTTTTTTTTTTCACAATTGCAAATCAATTCTCAGATAGCTTTTTTTCAGAATTCGGGGGATATAAACTCATAATTGTGAGAAAAAAAAGTAAAAAGTATGAGATAAAGTCATAATTACTTTAACACTAACAATAAATCAATTACACAATTAAATTTTATTTTTTAAATCCTGTGGTGGAAACAAGCTTCCATTAGCTTGGCATCTGTGTCATTTTGTCAGCACAAGGTGGAATAATTGGAGTACTGTACTAAATTACACTACTGCCATTTTCTGTGCACATTTACAATATGTAATGTTGTCCTATTAAAATGACATTTCATTGGAAGCTGTAGATATTTATCCCTAGATCAGTTAGTCACTCCTTAATGCTAGTTTGCATGTTGTTTCTGCTTATAATAGCAAACTAACTTAGCAAATAAATGATAGTTTGTGTTGGGCAAAATCTCTGATATCTAATAGTCTAGCATGTGTCAAGTGATTAATGCCAAGCCTAGAGTAATTACGAAGTTCTCCGTCTTCTCACATGGCAAGTGTCAGCAGTGTTGAAACAAAATGGGTATTCAGACAATTCCAGACTTTCCTTAACTGTCTCGCTGTTTCTGCAGAATGTGGCTTTGAACAGGCAAACTCAAATTCCTCCAGAGGTTTTTCTTAATCATTTTATATGACCTGCAAGGATGCCCGTGGCTCAGCTACCATAACAGTCTGCAGCAGAAGAACGGAGAGGGGTTTAAAGGCACTGTAAGCAATGTTAGCATTCGGGAAACTCCCCCAAAAAGAGACTTTTAATTACCCTTTTTCATTCCATTCTAGGAGAATGGGGGGGAAAAAATGCAAGCACGGCATAAAGTTCTGATTCTGTGCATGTTTGGTCCACTCTGACTTGCCAAATGTGTATGTCGAAAAGACATTTGAACAAAAGAAGAATGTAAATGTCATAGATGACCTCTAACTCATAGACTGCCACAGTAATGAGTCTTTAAAACCCAGTTCAAATTTTTGAACTTCCGTTCCATGGTTCTGAAAGTACAAAGGGTTTTGGTTTTACAGTTCAAAATATTTTCACATGTTTATTCTACAACATAAAATAACATTATAATACTATTCAAACTATAATTTCTAACTCCTAAAACTTTTCAACTCATAGATGTAATAGATTAAAGGAGTTATCAGAGCTTGGTGGTGACCTTGAAAGTACGTGCACCTGGCTGTATTGGTTTAAGGCATATAGTCCCAAAAATTTTTATTTTTTAGCAATTGCTAACAAATTAGGCTTCCAAAAAGTCCATAAAAGCCAGCTCATAAAATTTATCTAAGATTTTCGCTGATGAGCAATGCATTTAGGAAAACTCATAAACTTTTGTTGGTGACAGAGCTTACTTTCTGCAATCCACACTGTCAATGGAAAACAACTACTGCAGATACACAAACAAAACAAACGCAGAGTAAACTGTGCATGTAATAATATATTATATATATATATATAGTATATAGCGGTAGGTATATGTATATATATTTGAGTTAAAAAGAAGAAGAAAATGTAACATTTTTTGATATGTTATTAATGTTTTTTAAATAGGGCTTTATTATTTAGTTTTTTAAAAAGGATTTTGTAATTCAGACGGCCCTTAAAAATGGCTCACACCCCATTTCAGTGCCCTGCCTACCAAACTTAAGCAGGATGACGATGAGATCAGCAACCCTTAATCCTGTATTGAGTGCAACAGTGCACTTTAGCTACTGA
The DNA here is from genome assembly GCF_018340385.1 of Cyprinus carpio. Lineage (NCBI taxonomy): Eukaryota > Metazoa > Chordata > Actinopteri > Cypriniformes > Cyprinidae > Cyprinus > Cyprinus carpio. The sequence continues at coordinate 30,133,273 of NC_056584.1, read as the reverse complement.
ATTAGGCACGCTTCCACTCTGTCTCAAAGCCCCGCTTCCTCAAGCATACATACATGCTCGCACGGACACGTTTGGGAGACTCGCTGAAATCACCTAATGTCACAGGTAAAGAGAAGAACAAAACAAAAAACGCCAAATTCTGATGTCAGCATCAGCTAACCTAACTTTAAAACACTGAACTCTGCTTTAATGCCATGACCCTGTGCATGTACAAGTACCATAAATTAGCAAAATAAAGTAAGCTGAAGCGAAATAACATGTTACCGGACAGTGCGGCGGCAAAACTGACGCTCTCAGCTTCCGTGTGTGGTTTTAATGCGCAAAAAATGATTGACATTGCAGGCACGCGCCTCAAAGCCTCTCTTATTGGCTAAAAACGTGACCATTCAGCTCTGGTTACAAAGATGCGGTTTGTCTACTTGAGCATGCTTAATGCTTACAGAACAAAATAGCAAAAGTGATCAAAAAGAGTCAGTACATGTTTGATGGTTTTTGTCTTGCTTTTCCTGCTCCTACTTTCTTCTCTCAGTCTTCATCTGACCTTAAACAGCATTCTATTTCTTATGATCGTAAGTAGCTAGCTTCTGCCTGTTTGCATTTGCCTGTAGTGCATGTAGCCGCCCAGGTGTAGAAATGACTCATGAGGTTATGAACCCCAGGACTGGTATTCATGAATCACCAAAGATTCTTCTCTCATATGATCATAGTTTCTCCTGCAATTGTTCAAGCACACAAGAGTGCAAAACCAAGCGTGGAATTATTTACCTGTGTGTAACCCCTTGTGCCCTCTATCCATACTGATCAACACTCACCTTCACGCCTTTCTCTTATATTTCCTTAGTGGGTGCATGATAAAATTAATGAGGACAAACTACTCCTGCAAAGAGGATTTTTTATAAGCGCTGCTTGGGAGGTTTGTTTCTTTTTTTTCTTTTTTTTGAGGCCCCTAGCTTAAAGGGTTTATAGTAAAATTGCTGCAAAAGAAGAACTTAAGTACTTTGTCATATAATTTTATAAAAAATAATAATAATCATAATAGTTACTTTTATTATTAGTAGTAGTAATAATAAAAATAATAATAAAAGATTTCCCCTTTTTATAAAGATTTCTCCTCATTCAAACACAACTTTGTTTGAATGTCTTTTTTAAATTGAAGTTGAAAATATTGTTTTTAAATAGCTTGAAAATAATTGTATTTTTCTTAATGTGATATAAATTAACATTTAACCACCTTTTGATCCATTTTTTTTTTTATCTTTTTTGTATGTTAACAGCAGCAGGTCATTCTGCAAAAAAATTAAAGGGATATTTATAAAAATAAAAAATTTTTCATTTTACTCCCCCCAATGCCCCAAACCATTAAGCCCTTTTTGTTCATTTTCCCAGAAAACTAACAAAAAAATTTTTTGGGTAAACCGAGGCATTGGTACTTTGGGGAAGGGTTTGGGGGCGAAAAGGGAGGAAAAAAAATTGTTGAATAAAGTCATTATTTTTGTTTTCCGAAAAAAAATTATTTTTTTGTAGTTAAAAAAAAATTTAGGGTTGCCCCACTGATGTCACATGGACTATTATGTTTTTACTACCTTTCGGGGTTTTTGAATGTTTCAGGAATGCTTTTAGCGGCCCAAAAAGCTCGTTTCACAAAATATCTTAATTTTGTTTCAAAATTAAACAAGGAAGCTCTTATGGGTTTGGGAACACATGTAGGTGAGTAATTTTTACAGTTTTCATTTTTGGGGAACTACCCCCTTAATTGTGTGTTCCACAAAGCATATGTATGATATTTAAAAATACTGGGGGAACCAAAGAAAAATATTTTTTTTATTTTTTTTTTTTTATTTAATGGATAAATCATTTTTTTAATTTTGATGTATCCCCAAACAGTTAATATGTCTTTTTTGGGAAAGGTGCAGAGCATTAAAACTTTTTTTTTTTTTTTTGAAGGAAAATCCTTGTTCTATACATTTGTCATATTCTAATTTATGAGCTCTAATGAAATTAAAGCTCGTTTGGTGAACAACACGATTCCCAGAGGTCCCAGATCTCATCTGTTTTCCTTCACCACACAAAACCCTTTTTCTATTGCATTATTGATGTCATTCTTTTTTTTTTTACTCTCTTTTTTTTTGTAGCTTAGGTGTGGCTGTGGGTGAAACAAGATCACCTGTTGCCTGTTGTGGGGGGAGAAGAAAGGGGCTGTGGGGGATGATTTCAAGTTGTACTTTAATTTTTTTAAGTCCGCTGATACTCAACACCAGAACAAATAGATTGCCCCAGATGGCTCAGCCCACTTTCCATAACCATATGATGCATATTTTACAAAAAACTCCCAAAAATTTCCTCAGAAAATAGGCAGTTAAATTTGATTCTACCCGTTTGGGTTTTCCAAAAACGGGTTCAGTCTAACTGAAAAGCGGGTTTTACAAGGTATTGGTTTATTCAAGTTTTTTTGATAAGTTTCCCAGATTAGTGGAAAAAAATATTTGGCCGATTTGTTTTTTTTGAGGCCGTTTCCAGTTAACTAGATGTTCCAAGCAGACATAAATTTGATCATAAATTTGCAGCTTTTTTAAATTTGTTTGGCTTTTTATACAACTTTTCTATGGAGAGTTATTTGGTTTTTTTTTTAATGTTTGTCTATTATTGTGGGGAACGAATTAAGAATGGCATAAAACAAAGTGATCTGTGATTGGGCTTTTTCTTGTAATTTTTTTTGGGAAGTAAGCTTTTCGGGCAGAGTAACATGCAGTTTGACTAAAATGGCCATTTGTCACAAATCTGCCAGAATTACAGCATACACATCCTGACCCAAAAGGGGGGTAAGGAAGGGAAAAAAAAGGGCAGATATAAGAGACCTTTTTTGACATTCCAAGGGACAGCTGCCCTTTTGGCAAGGTTCATTTCTGGACAAAATTTTTCAAAAATTTAAAATTAAATTTTTTCAGGGTAGACAGGTTTCCAAGAAGTCATAAACTTTTACTGAATCTATTATGTCCCCAAAACGACTAAAAAACCCTTTGAAAAATCCAGGGTTGCAAAAAAAGGGTCTGTCCCCCTTGAAAATCACATAGGAACTCTGAATAATTACCGAATATGCTTTCCGGCATTTGATCATCACAGCTGCACATGCGCCGAGAGCCAGCATTTGGGGGAGTTTTTTTTCAACCCAGCGGGAAAATGGGCCCAAACTAAACCAGCCGTTCTGATGGCTGTTTAAGTCCCTTCTGACTTATTATTTTTTTTTAGTTTATATTCAGAATACAGGACCTTATTGATGAAAAAAAAAATGCTATTTTATTTTTTTCCCTTTGTTTTTTTTTCTAAAATGGCCACCTTCAGCGATGCTTTTGTCTTCAGGATTTTGGCCCGTGGGTTTTAAGATCCTTTTTTCCTTTTCTGCAGCACTTTCCAAAAGGGAGCAATTGCAGGGGTTGCAAAGAAAAAACGTTTCTGTTTTTTTGGTTACATGTTGTCGTGTAAGCATACCCTAAAAAAACTGTTAACACAGAAGTCAATTTCAAACCAAGCAGCTTCCTGTTGCTCAGCACGACGAATTCGCGTGAACTTGAAAAGTGAATAGTATACTTGCTACTTCTACACTACTTCATATATATATGTTTTTTATTATAGTTTTATAAGTTATTTTTATGAATTGTATTTATTAGCAAGGTTGTGTGCCATTCAGAGTAAATTTGAGATTGCTTTTTAAATTCCAATTAAATTCCTGAATCTGATCATTTTTTAAGACAAACTTTGAATGTTGGTTTGACAAAGCCTTACTTGAGAATTTGAAGGTCTGTAGATCTCCGTATTTTATATTCACATTGTTGAACTGTTCAGAATCATTCCATGTGAGTGTTCTTCATTACAGGCAGCCAGGTTTGAATTCACTGACTGTAATATCCTGTTTCTGATTTATGTTTTGCTAACCTATTTGATTACTGAAAAGAACTGACACAGAAAAAAATAAAAATAAATTAACACATAAGCCTTGCTTCTGAGAAATGGAGTTAAACTAATAACATACACATAATGCTACTGCCTAACACTTATCTGTTTTGTTCTGTTTTATTCCTTAAACAAGTTAAAAAGTATTTTGTTGACAGATTGTTACATCTGCAAGAACAAGAATCTACAGATCTGTATCCTGAGCTAGTCCTTGTGCTGAGGCCTTGTACTGTTGTCGCAATAACATATCTATCCCATACTGAGGTCTTTCTTATCTGATGAAATTTCAAAAATATTCCCAGCAGAATGAAGCGTTTGTGGGATCTGAAACTGTAATGTAATCTCTTATTGTGAAGTGAAAGCATCAGTCAATGTCTCATATCTCAGCAGGACCATGACTGAGACGGAGTCCTAATTTAAAGCGCTTCATGAAAAAGTGATCTGAGCCCTTCAATATAACACAAACATCCCCGGCACTCCCTCCACCCTCCACTGCCCCCCGCCCCCAATCAGAGCTGGATCTGTCATCTAGAAGTTCATGTTTGGGAAGTGTACTTATCTTATCAAAGATCTCTTTCTGACCTGTGGGAATGGACACATAGTCCATAAAATGTCCTCCTTAAATCCAATGAAGGCCATGAGATGTCCTGGGATAAAGAATTAACCCAGAGACAACAAAGAACAAGTGTGTGTGTGTGTGTGTGTGTGTGTGTGTGGTGTGGTTGTGTGGTGTGTGCGTGGTGCGTGCGTGAGTGCCGTGCGTGTGTGTGTGTGTGTGTATATATGAATTGTTTTTTTTTTTTGGCTGTATTGGCTATTGGCAACAAAGCATATATAAATTTTGTGGAGTACTAAATTAAATAAACTACATGGATGGATGACTATAATGGACCAATAATTGCTTTGACGATCAATGCTTTGTTTTGCTCAAACATCCAAAATACATTTAAAAGATTGATTTCTTAAACTGATAATCACTTGTTTGAATACAAAATGTCCAAAAGTAATCAGGTCTAATATTTGCAAAAAAGGCCAAAGAGAATAATTTAGGCATTAGCTTAAGCCTTTTCAGTATGTTTCAGAGAGTAAATCAAAACTTTTTTTCTTCTAGAAGAGGAGATTTAATTAAATCTGATGTTGCTGCATTCTGTCAGTCTTTTTCAAAAACGCCCCAAGGGTTATTATATAAGCCTTCTGTTTAAAAGAAACACTCCCTCATTAGAAAGGGATCTGAACTTCTATAAGCACAGTGTTCTTCCAGTCTTTAGCCTCATATGCATGTTTCACCTTCATTTAAACTTTAGCTCTTTCTCAGCATTTCATTTGCAATTCCATTTAATAATTGTTCAAAAACTGGGGATTTAAGTATGTCATTCAAAAGCTGTCAAACACAATGGAATTTAATGACATGCTTTGTTTCCATGGCAAAATGTCTTCTAGATACATGGCTTTGCATTCCAATGCACAGTATGTGTTTTGAAAATTAAGAGTGTTTAAATTAATTATTATATAGATTTTGAGTTGATGCAGGAGGATGACAGTGCTGTGAAGGGAGCTGAGTGACAGGATATTAAATTGTGCAGTAGATAGACTTTGTGTGCTAACATTTGAGCCTTGACTAATGGGCTCATTTTACTATTACAAGCAATTCCAACACCTCAATCAGTTTCTTACGCACACAAATAACTGATGATTAGAAGAGATACTCCTATGAAAACAGACACTTACATAGATCCATATTTCTCTGAGTCTGGCTAGTATTGACACTCTACCTGTAGGGGTGTATAATGGTGCACAAAAGTCATGGTTCAGTACGTACCTCAGTTTTGGGGTCACGGTCCGATGCGAGTTCGGTACAACAGGAAATTAATTTTTTCATTTATTTTAAACAGACAGTAGTGCTACATACATGAAGCATAATCAGTTGTTTTTGGTTTGAAATAAATTGTATAATTTCAAGATTTAAAGCAAAAACAGAATGGTCTGACTTTAGATTTGAGAAATTATGCTACATAAGACACATGCACAAAACAAAAACAGAGGACGAACTAACTGAAAATCCATATTTATTCTCTGATAGCTGGTGGCGCTTATGGAACAGCAGTGATATGGCGTTTCCGTGGTTACCGCTGTAAATAAAGCAGCTGCGCATAAAAACACTACTTTAATATGCATTAGCTATATGGAGGTAAGAGGAAAAGAAAATCCTGTCAAACATTTCTGAAGACGGTCAGTTTCTCTAAGAGGTACATTCAACCCCCACATATTTGTCTTTCTATATTTTGAGCATTGCGAACAGTGAGCTTGATCTGCCTGGTACAGTATTTTCTCCTCTTCACAGACTTCATAAGAATTCCACACAAATTACATGTAGGGAAATGATTGCAATGCAGTTTGTGTGTAATTCCAGAATAGAGATAGGCCAAAATAAAACTAAAAACCGGTTCCAATTTATAGCCGGTCAACCAGTGCATCTCTAGAACCCAAAACTTTTCTACACTGCTGATTTAAAACAAGCAGGCGGTCTTGGAGCCCTTGCGTGCCATCTGGGTTGGTACGTAGATAGTGTCTTCTTCTGTTCTTTTGTGTTGTGACAGTAAGCGTTGCATTACCGTGCGCACCTCCTTCTAGATTGATCACCTATTAATGACTGTATTTGTTGTCTGTCTGTCCATACCATGACAGTTCGGGACGAATACATACCAATACATTTACCATGATTCCTGATAGAGCACAAGAGGGATGTTTTCCTGCTTCTCTGAAGATACATCTTTGTTTTAAGTCAGGACAATATGATTGTTTACATTTCAGACACATTTTTGAAAAATCGTTGCTGATTACTGTAATTAATTAGCATTGATTTTCAATGAGCAACAGTTAGTGGTTCTTCAAGAGGCAAATAAGATTCTGTAATTATTGATTAGCTGATAGTAAACCATTTCAGTCATCAGTTTGCTCATTTTACAGGTTTGTTAATCATTTTTGCATTTTAAGTAGGCTAGTAGTAACTAAAATGTTAATGTATCACTAGTTGTCTTGCATTGGTTCCAGTGTTTCAGTAATCCAGTGTTGCTCTCAGTGTGTCAGACTTGTAAAAATCACAGTGTCTGGGGATTTTTTCTAATGATTTCCAATTTTTTCAGTGCCTGCACTGTTGAAGTGACTTTATGAGTTTCAGGATGTTAGTTTTTGGTTTCCCCTTGGGTTTCAATGATCCCGTGCTTTTTATCTTTCCAGTAGTCCAGTGTTTTATGTTTAATGTGTTTCCAGTGTCTTAGTGGTCCAGTTCTTCAGTGTTTTATGTGTTTCAATGAGTCAATAACCCAGTGTTGTCATGTTTCCTATGCTCCTAACTTGAATCTGCCATTTTGTCCGACAAACAAACCAGACAGGAGAGTAGATTAATGTCAGTGGGATGCGTTTCCTTCTTCCATCGCATTAACTCTTTTTTAAGTCAAAAACCATCTCAAGTGAGTGTTAAAACTTTTTTGTGAATTGTGATTTTGTTCCCCATCACTCATTTCTGATGCGACACTTCAAAATGCACATAAAAACAGGGTGATACTGTGTTGCTGTTTCCGTGATTCAGTGATTTTATGCATTTTCCTGTTTCCATTCATAAAAGTGACAGTGTTCCCAGTTTTTCAGTGCTCCAATGATTCAGTGGCCGTTTTTTTTTTGCACAGTTTTAAGTCTTTCAGTTTTCCAGAGTTGTAGTGTTCCAGCATTTCAGTATTTCCATATTTCCAATGTTTCTCACCTTCACTCCACACAGAAGCCTTTCACTCCAATCCTGTGTAACTGGCCTGGACTTTGCCTTTGTCAAATCACAAAATCATTCACCTCTGCTGAGAGCATTACATTTTCAGCAAGCAGGACAAACCCTTTGCAAAGTAGCTCAGGTATTCCTGCAGCTATGAAATCCTGGCAGTGGTGTTTGAAAACGCCTGATAACATTAGCCTGATAACATTTTTTCATGTTTTATTAAGTTTTCCCATCCAGAACTTGGCTATTTCCTGCTGAAGGCTAATTTGCTGTGCTGAAGCAGATGTTTAACAGATATAAAATTTGGCAAACCGTTGGATCTTCCCCTCATATTACAGTATGGAGAGTCTTAGTCCATTGACATCAGTGAGTGATAGCACTCCTGATATTGATTACTGTGTGGCCTGCAGATGGAAAGACAGTGGCAAAGAGGAAAGTTTAGTACGAGAAAATGTTTGAGATGACAACTACCTTCAACGTTTTCCTTTCTGGGCATCTCTAGCTGGTCAGGAACATAGGACATAGCCATGTGAGCCCACAGAGCAGGATAAGTGTTTCTTGGTGTTATATTCCTGCGCTCACACTGCTGTGATTATCAACCATTTTGCCATAATGAGGCCCCACAGATTCTGGCCCGTTGCATGCAAAAAAGGGCCAAAGCAGGGTGGGATGTGCTATAACAGTTTGGAAAGCATACTTGACTTCAAAGCATCAAGACATTGGCAGATCTTTCAGAAGATGGAGAGAGGGAGAAGGAAAGGGAATGTCGGACAAGTTAATCCAGAGAAGGGGGGAGTTATTATTATTTTGGCTGTTCCTGTTCCATTCCTTCCTCCCCCCATCATTCATATGGTGTTGGAGCTCCTTTTCAATTTTTAAAAGCATAAGAGTGGAAAGGAGAAAAAAATGTGGCTTCTTGTGCAAAAAGACCAGTTAAGGAGGAGTGTGCAAAATGTATTCAGCTCTTGATTAGGTAAAAAAAAAAAAAAAAAAAAAAAAAAAAATGGTGCTTCCGAGAACAGGGAGGAGATTTGGCCCTCATGTAACTCTCGCAAGGATTCTGTATTTAGAATCCATGATGTGAATTCCAGCTCTGAGTTAATGAACCATGACTTACACCTTTTGTAAGGAATGGAATGGATATGACATCTGATTCGAGAGCAAAGCGCAAAGTTCTCTTGGTGCCTCATTACTGAAAAGTTTAACTCACAATTGTCTCGTCTGGGTTGGCGTTGAAATATTTGTCATTCCTGATTGATGTAAATGCACCTATGCTCTAGCACAGTATTTTCCATACAGTTTCAGTGATAGTATCCATTTGGATCCTTTTGTTTTGATCCATCAGTCTGTGGAATAAATATTATTTTGATATTTTAAAATCTACACAAAGCATTCCACTGTTGTGAAGCACATGACCCTAAAGTTGAGCTCATATTCTTATAGTTTTGTTTGAGAGGTTTGTACCCCAACTCTTAATATTCTCTGGATAAATTCATTTGCATAATTACCAAAAAAAAAAAAGTGAAATGCATGCAAACTCTAAGCTTTGTCAGCAATCCGTTAATAGTATCACTGTGAATACAATAATTATTGTAATTGTTTTTAATCAATTACATGAAACACCTAAATTACATTAATGCATAAACACTGCATGGTAACCGATTACAAAAGAGGCTTTAGAAGTCAATGTGTGTTTTATTTCCATAATTTTATCCTCCCTTGGCACAGTAGGTGTTCTTTTATTTAATTCCTTTTAATTATTTATTGTGTTTTTGTTCTTTTTTCATATGCAGAGTTGCATCTCTGGCCCATTGCTTGCTATTTTTGCCACATTTTTAAGAAACTATTTCAAGTTCCTGTGAAAGTTTGTACTTGAATTGTGGAATATAAGTATGAGTCAGAAAGAAATGATCAATTATGTGTTATGTTTTTATCACATCATTTATTTTATAATGAATTGCACTAAATTAACTGGTTAAAATGACAGCGCTAATTAGTAAAGATAAAAAACTTGTACAATCTGTTTGTTCCAGATGTATATGCAGTTTCTATGGATTTTAAATATATGTTGGTGTAATTTCACTCCCCTGGCGTGGGAATATTAGTGTTACATTTCTACATTATACTTGAATAATGAGTGTTTTTTTCTTCTTTGGTGAACTCTCCCAGCCTGAATGAGATTAATAAGGCCCTGTCTGTTAGTCGCCCCAGGGTAAGCAGCAAGATGTGGGCAGTTTGGATGTGTTCCAGGAGTGAATGTAGAGGTTACAACCTCCATGCTGCATGCATGAAGACCTCTATTCATAGTCTGGCCACTCTGGAGATTTACAGTGATAAAGATTTTAATAAACACACGTTACATTCTAGCATTTCTAACTTGACAACTTATCTTTATAACTTGGCATCTTATCTCAGACATCCATGCCTTGAGTTTTCTTTCTGAAGCCTGATTGGGTTTCCTTCTAATAGTTTAAAATGTGCTGTTATCAACCATATATCATATTATTTTCCTTTAAATTGAAACTGTAGCTTAATTGACTGTGATTTAAAAAAACACAATAATGCTATTTGGTATATTAGATATTTTTTCTTGCGGAGATTATTCTGAGGTTGTAAATTGAGATCATTTAATGAACTGTAATTAATTATATCATGACCTCTTTATTGACATTCTGTCAGTCACTCCCTGCTGTAAATAGTGCATTATTTGAAATAAATCCAAAGCAAACATTAAATGGAGTCAAAAAGTCCCAAGCTTTTCAAGTATTTTATTTTATTTTATTTTATTTTATTTTATTTTATTTTATTTTATTTTATTTTATTTTATTTTATTATTTTATTTTATTTTATTTTATTTTATGAGCCAGAGTTAAATACAGTCAATAAATCTTTTTTTTTGTTTGTTTTGTTTTGTTTTGTTTTGTTTTGGACCACACATAAATTATCACTCCTTGCTAACAGTTAACAGAGAGCTATAATGGATTTCAAATTACACCTCTGGAAGCAGCAAAAAAAAAAAAAAAAAAAAAAAAAAAAAAAGAAGAAGAAGAAAGAAAGGTTTAGGTTAGCTGATATATATTTTAACAGGGCAAGTTTTGATCTAAATGTTATGGACGTTATCAAAACTCGCTTCCAGCATGCATGTAATTAATTGTTGGCTCTTAACTTTGCTAAAATAGTTTTAGTCCACTTGAGGGCGCTGTTCTTGCAGACCAATGTCCAGCCCTCCCTTTGCCCATCCTTTGATAAGCCCTATATTTAGTCACTCCCTGGATTCTGTCATGTTGTCCTTATGTCACTGCTGGTGTAAATACATAGAATGGACAAACTGTGGCTCTGACACACTGACTTGGTGAACAGGAAATATCACCCATGCTAGAGCATGGAAACCCGCCATTGTTATGTCAGGATAAGCACAGTCCGCCTGCATGTCCATCTGCCCTGCCATATGATGACAGGAAATGAATGATGCTTTTGTTGACACACTGTGTTCATGTTGAAAATTTAGGCAGGATTTCTCAGTATTGTGCAATTGCAATTGTGGCATCCGTATTATTATGGCTGCCTGTGAATAGTGTGTAATTTTACCTGTTGGAGAGATGCTACAAGTGAAGGGTAAAATAATAATAATAATAATAATAATAAACAATTAAAAAAATGGTACTATAAAATATGAGATATTTCTATGGAACTCTGGTAATTTAAAACTCTTATTATAAGGTATATATATATATATATATATATATATATATATATATATATATATATATATTATATATAACTTACAGCCAGTATAGAAACGAATGACCCTCCTTTAAAATAATCACATTGTGTTGTTTTGCAGTGACAGTTTTTGTTTTATTGTTTTATTTTTGTTTTACCTATATGATATTTATTTATAATATTTAGCTTTATTTACTCAGTGCAACTTGTAACATCCACACACACAAGTGAAAGATATAACACCATCATCAAAAAAAAAAAAATCACAGAGTTGGAAAAAGGATCATCCCCCTCCTAATAATGACCTCTAAACTCAATCAGGTGTAGCTAATCACCATCTCAATGGCACACAAAGCCATTTGGCTTTCAACCGTGATCAGCTGTGGTAATTTTGATCAGCCTCAGCATGACAAGAGCTTTCCTGAAGCATTTCAGTCCTTGGTAGTGCAGCTGAAGCAAACAATCAACTATGGGTGGCAAGGCACTGTCAAACAATCTCTGGGATAAAGTTGTGGACAGGCACAAGTCAGGAGAATGATACAAAAACATTTCAAAGGCTTTATCAATGCCTAGAAGCACGGTGAAGTCTATTATTAAGAAGTTGAAGGTATTTGGTACAACACAGACCCTCCCTGGATCAGGACATCACTCCAAACTGGTTGAAAGAGCAGGAGGAAACTGGTCAGAGAGGGTACCAAGAGACCTACTGCAACCTTGAAACAGTTGCAAGAATTTGGGAAATATTATTACATATTCTCCACAAATGTGGCTTGTATGGGAGGATTGCAAGAAAAAAGCCACGCCTCAAGAAAGGCCACATGCAGTCATGACTGAGCTTTGCCAAAGCGCACCTTGAAGATTCTAAGGCAGATGAGACTAAATTTGAATTATTTGGCCTCAACACCAAACAATATGTCTGTCAGAATTCTAATACAACTCATAAATTAACAGCATTACAGTAAAGCATGGAGGTGGTGATATCCTGTTATGGGGGTGTTTCTCTGCAGCAGGGACTGGAGTACTTGTCAGGATAGAAGGAAAAATGGATGGGGCAAAATATCTTCTAGAGGAAAATCTGCTCCTCTCTGCCAGAAAGTTGTCAAATGGGAAGAAGGTTTACCTTCCAAAATGACGATGACCCAAAGCACACAGCAAAATAGAGCACACAGTGACTGAAGGAGAAAAAGGAGAATGTCCTTGCATGGCCTAATCAAAATCCAGACCACACTGAAAATCTGTGGAATGACATGAAGACTGCAGTCCACAAATCTCACCATCAAATTTAACTGAACCTGAGCAGTTCTGCAAAGAAGTCTAGATGTGCAAAGTTAGTAGATATATTTCCCAACAGACTAAAGGCTGTAAATAAAGTAAAAGGTGGTTCAACACAATACTGATACAAGGGGGTGATCCTTTTTCCAACTCTGTGATTCTGTTTTTTTCTTTCTCTCTCTTCTGACATGTTGGTGTTACTGTATATCTTTCACATGTATGTTGTAAGTAAATATACTGAAATATGCAAAATTGCTGAGAAATAAGTCATCTGTTTTCATTAAATATATAGTTCAGTCATGAAACTCATGGCGCAGGCTGATTGGTTGTTAATGTAACTGTTGATATTCAGAGAGTTAAACGACTTGGCACAAGCTGATTGGTTCATGCTGCATATGCAGCCAATGAGCTTACTGACTTGCATTTATATGGCTGGCTAGCATTCACTAGAGATTCCTGCAGCACACTTTCAGAGTTTCTCTTAAACCCTCCACCTTCCCCAGCTTCACCTGTACAGATGTGCTATGGGTTATTTTATGTGCTATTTGTGCAGCAGCAGTATGTCTTAAATACTCACAGCACCATATCACCATATTCATTGGCAGTAGCAGTTCCTGTACTTGCTTGCAGCAGCAGCAATAATCTACAACTACAGCAATAACCAACAGCAGCAGCAATTCAGCAGCAGCATAGCAGATCTATTCCGTCAAGACCAAATACATTAACACTGTCATATCCATTACCATGCTAAAATCTTCCGAGAGCTGTGGTGATTGAAATGTTTATCAAATTAAGAAACTCATACACTAACTTTCAATATTTGGGGGATGGTAAGACTTTTTTTTCTCTTATGCTCGCAAAGGCTGAAGATGAATTAACTAAAAAACAGGGTAAAAAAAAAAACAGTGATATACTAAAGTATTATTACGATTTAAAATGGCAAAGTTTTTTTCATAATAATTATTAATAATAATGAGTTAATGTAAAAAGTTCTTATTGACAAATGTTCAATGGTAGTTTGTATGTATATATAATTTTTCTCTGTCGTGTCTTGCCTTTATCCATTGTATAGAATATTGCAGCATTTTGTCTAACATCTCTTGGTAACACTTTATTTTAAGGTGTCCTTGTTACACATGTTACATGCACTTACTATTGTAATAACAATAAATTATGCATAATTTCATGTAAGTAACCATAAACCGAACCCTCATCATAACCCTAACCATATAGTAAATACATGTAGTTAATTGATATTACTCAGTACTTAAATGTATAATTACACCGTATAAGGACACCTTAAAATAAAGTGTAACCCATCTCTTTTTGTGGTCTACAGAATTAAATGGATCAGCATGAAGGTCAGTAAATAATTACAGAATTTTTATTTTTGAGTACATTGTACCTTTGATTCCGTTGCATTAAAAAGCTCTCATCGGCCAAAACACACAGACTTTTGTGCACACTTGTGTGCGCTTTACCAGGTTGGCAGTGATGCCTTAGTGCACATACATCAGCTTTTGACTGATTTATAGTATGTTCTGCCAAGGGTATTGTTCCGTGTTGTTATATGAGAAATGCATCTGGCAAATGACCTCCTGATGAAATAATGATTTCTTAATTTAAAAAAGGAGCCTGGGATGCACTGGCTTTTAGAATATCCTGGCGAGCTAATTTACAGATCATAATACAGAAATTTTGGCCAGATATCTGTAAGTGAGGTGTCTGTCCTCCAGAGGTGAGACCGACAGAGACACATGCTGGGAAATCGGAACAGATACATCAAATGCTCACTCTAAGGCATTGAAAATAGATAACGTTTCTCTGTTTTTAAGGACTATATCACCTGAAAATGAAAGAGATGTCCTGCTGCTCTTTTATTTGCAATGAAAGCATAAAGTGGCCAAACTTTTGAACTACTATGTGCTGCTTAAATGTTGAGCTCCATAGACAGATAAGCTTGAGGACACGAATAGGACTGAACATTTGAGTCTCAGTATTTCTGGAAAAAAAATTAAGTACATTTTGAAGAAATTTGTCTAAATCTGATAAAAAGGTAGCAACCTGAATGTACTTTTATCCTAATAAATCTGTGTGTTCTTTCTTATATATGGTTAAAAATGTATTATATAATAAGGAATAAGAATCCATCTTGACAAAAACGGAGCCATTTCATACACTTTCATCCTAGAGAATGCAGTCTGAATATTGAAATGGACCTATAGTTCTGAAGTCATCAGTTTGGATTAATCAGAAACAGACAAGAAGCTGTTCGGCACGCCAAAACCCGCAGCAAACACAATAGCATCCCAGCACAGCTAAACCATGGCTAAACTCATCAAAACAGCATAAGTCATTTCTTTAACCACATTTGTTTGTCTTTCCAGCTATTAGCATGAATCTAATCACTAAACAATGTGTGCGTCCATGTGTTGGCTTTTGTAATGTCAATTGCAGAAATTATTGGCTGCTTATGGAAGCATTTTTATTTGATTTTTGAACCAATAGCAATTATTATTATCACTAAGTTCTACCTCAGCAAAAAGATATTTGAGATCTGGTGTCTGTCTGCACAAGTATGGAGATGTTCTGATCTAAACCGCTTCCTCTGGCCTAATAGATACAGAAACCTGCATGTAAGTTCTATTAGCCTTTGAGTTTCCTTTTAAATCGGCCGTAGGGGCCTGTGAAAGGCCTTTAGTTTTATGCCTTTCTTTGCCTCTCCAACTACATCTCTGCTTTGCAGAAGGAATTCACAGTTCATTGAGGTTTTTTTTTTTTTTTTAGTCACAGCAGATGTAGTGATTAATTATTTTTCTGGTAAAGATGCTAGTCACTGTCTGTTTAATGCCGATTTTGATAGGTTTACAGCTGCCATATAATAAAATGTCTGCCAAAGTTCCTCCTAGACCTTTACATGTCTAATCGACTTTTTGCATTTTACAAGGTGCAGCAGGATCGTGCAAAGGATGCTGTCAAAGGAAATTATGAAACATTTCTCATTTCTCCATGACATCATATAAACACATATGCTGTATGTTTCTTTTTAGTGGTATGACTCAATTGAAGTAGAAATTTTGCAAATTTTGCAATACAAAAACACGGATATGAATATTGATTTTGTTGCTGTGTAACTGCGTGTATATATATACAATAGAGTTTAAAAGTTTTGGGTCAGTAAGCTGCTTTTAATGTTTTTGCAAGATGTTTCTTACGTTCACCAAGGCCGCAATTATGTGATCAAAAAAAAACAGTAAAAACATTAATATTGGAAAAATTTTATTACAGTTTAAAATTGTTTTCTGTTTGAATATATTTTAGTGTAATTTACTGATGTGACAACAGAGCTGAATTTTCAGCAGTTACTCGAATCTTCAGTGGCACATAATCCTTCAGAAATCAATCTAACAATCACTAAATCACTCTTGCTGCTCAAAAAATAAATAAATAACACACACGGTACTGTCACGGGCTACTGTGAGGGAGCAAGGAACGAGGAGACCAGGAGTACATCAACAAGGAATTTAATGAGAATCAAGAAAATACAAGTAGCATAGGCTGTAGATATAAACAATACCGGACGCTGAGCTAAAGACAGGAAACAGTATTTAAACACCTGACAAGACGAGGGGAAGATGAGACACACCTGGGATCAATGAAAACAAACGGGGAACACCTGGAATTAAATCAACATAATCAGGACAGGAACAGGAAACTAACCAAATATGGGTGTAAAGACTGGGACACAGGGAGCACATGGGGAACAAAACACAACACAAGCCTAACAGGTATAGGGTTGTGCTTAATATTGTTGTGGAAACCATGATACATATTTTCTTTCATGATTCTTTGATCAAAACAGAGTTTAAAAGAAGAGATGGAGAGATCTCTTGGCCATGCAGAGATTAAAGTAGAGTGTAAAGTCCACAAGCCCAGCTCTTCTCCTTATGGTAAGAAGTCATATTTGTGATTAGGCTATATAAAAAAAACAACTAATATCTCATTTAATATCTTTCTACTGCTACATTTATCTCTAGTGTTTTATTCCTGCCGAATGTCTTCTCTCCATCTTACACTGATACTTTAGCAACAGTATATTCTGCAAGATTTGACTTTGAGTAATCATTTCCCATTTATCAAATAAGGATTAATAATCACATTTTCTCCTCTTGTTGTTTGTTCCTTTAGAGAGTGGATGTTGTTTTACTTTGGTCCCATGCAGTGTTGTCACTGGATTTTAGGAGTAATGAGATCTCATGACTCTATCGCATCGTCAAATACTTTCATGAAGCAATACCACCTGCCTTGCCAATATATGCTGCATCCAATTCTGTACGTCTGGGTGAAAAAGCGACAAAGTTCACTAGACCTCTGTGTTCTAAAACTGTGATAAATGCTTATTTGCTTTTCTAACAATTCCAAGTTAATAATATTTTATTTTTGCATTTTCAGAATTCTCATTTCCTGCTTCTTGGGATGGAAGATGATTTTGATCACATTCCAGCCATCTCCTCCTGTTTTTAAGACAACAGTTAGGCAAAGGATATTTTTGTTGGCAAAGAGCCTGACTAGTCCTGTGGCACACACACACACAGAGAGAGAGCGAGAGAGAGAGAGAGAGAGAGAGAGAGAGAGAGAGAAAAACTCATAAATAACAATTGCACATACTTGCAAAAATCCCTAAATAAATTGAAATCAGAAAATGTCCCCTTACATTAAAGCAAATCAGTCCTGAGAAATCTGACAAGGCATATGTTTTCAAAGCGGTTAAGAGGCACTTTTGAGGTTTTCTTGAACTTTCTAAGGGCAGACAGTAAATTTGCAGGACAGCATAGTTTGATTGGCTACACACTTTCGTGCTGTCTAAAATTGTTTTGTTTTTTGTTGTTGTTGTTGTTGTTATTTTTTCCAGTCTGAAAAATGCCAAAACTGCTGTTGTTACCAAATAACAGATGCACAAAGTTCATTTCATATGAAAATAAAACTCATTTACAGTATTGACTGGCACCACCATCTGTATTATTATTTGACATAATTTCATTAAAATTATGTCAAACAGTTTTTGAAATAAAAAGTAAATAGATCACTCCAAACCATGCAGTTTACTAGAAATGCTTTATTCACATGAACAATTAATAAAAATTATAAATGGAATAAAATGTAATGAAATTAAAATATTACATTTGCATTACGTTTTCCTATTTAATCCATTAGATTTGCATTATAAATATATCATTTTATAATTTGATTTATATTGAAGTATGACTTTCAAAGCAATATTGGTGCTTTGTCATGATAATGTCCTCCGACTACAAGACAGTAACACTAACCGTACATGTCTACACCAGTCTAATATTACAAAAAGAAATGCCAGATTTCATAAACAATATGCCAAGAGAATGGAAACAACCTTAGGAATGCACTTCACACACCAAAGTCAATAGTTCTGTGGTCTGTGAAGTGTTGCAATATGTTTTTCTCACATGTTTCTCCATCTCAATGTGCCTGAGGATCCTACTGAGAGTTTAGTGGGAGCCAAAGATCAGTCCAGGTGGTCAGATTATAAAAAAGAAAAAGAAAAAAGAAAAAAAATCTGTTTTTGCTCTGTTTCCTTAGCAACAGTGACTTTCTTGTTGTCCTTAGATACATCTTCCTATAGCAAGTATATACAGTGAGGTCCAAAAGTCTAAATTCACAATGAAAATCTGGGATTGATATTCAGATTTAAACCAGGAAATAAACAGATGGTTTTAGAGTGTTGGGGGGGATGATTAAATGTTATTCTGTTAAATGGATAATAAGAAAATATTTGATGTTCTGTGGTATTTGATCAAATATGAAAATTTGTGAACTCCTTAGACTGCCAGATTTCCCCAGAAGTCAACACACATCACATTTCATTGCATTAGTTCGTATGAAAACAATATTCCCAAGAAAGCATGTTGATTAGAGAATAAAAGGAAAAGGAAAGATCTGGAATTGTTCTACTGTATACACATCCACTCAAGCAAAAGTAATGAAACATATTAAATTCAAGTTTTTGATCTTGTGATTAAGTTAAAAATGTTATCCATTGCATTAAGACATATTATGGGGGCATAAAAATGTACTGCATAGTGGGGAATGGGTTGGCTGCTATAGAAAATCTCTTATGACAGGTGCCTGTGTGCATCTATATTAAGGGGAGTTCTATTTTTAGAGCCCCCTTTCTGCAATGTTAGTAACAAGGCACAGTGAGGTTATGCACTTTATTTTTTAACATCTCTATAAAAAGACACAATAAACCAACCACGTTCTAATGTTTTATTTATATCACGGATCAAACCCTCTTTTTTTCTTTCCAGTTCCCTCCTGTGAGACAGACGTTTCTGTGCCAAGGGATGGTGGCATCTGCACAAGACATTTTTGGCCTAGTTGAAAAACAAAAGGGGAGATTTCCATTCTTCAACATGCCTGAGATTTTCATTCACACAATCTAGCGTGAGTATCAAGTAAATGCTCTTAGTTCAGCATGCTTTTAGATACTATTTTGATTTAGGAAAAAATTCTCCTGTGTATGAAATCAAAAGTGCTCATGTGAAAAGGTTAAAATCTCCTTTGATATAGGAGAAAGAATAATTTTGTAAATTAAATAAAGCAACTTTGCTTCCCATGTTTTGCATGTTTGTTCAAATTTGCCCTTATATTATCTGACATTCCCAAAGGCATTAGGCTGTCTAATCAAATAAGCTGTGATTAGTGTATACACTTTTTTATTTCATTTTGTATCATCCCTGAATCTCTGCACGTGTGCGTGAATGTGTACACACCTTGGGCAATAAGCTTTTTTGATTATGTCAGCCCATGTGGGCCTGTAATACAAATTGTTTTACTGTTTAGATGCAAGGCGAAGTTCTTTTGCTATGATTATGTAGCATGCAGTTACAGTCTTCCATCAGAGACAGGAGCAGATGGTATTGTCCTGTGTCCAGTGTGATCAGATTAGCTATCTCTAAGTTCCATCAAAAGTGACAAATGTTCCCGTTTGGACAGAGTGCAAGTGTGTTTTGTTCAAGAATATCTTATTGTCAAGTCAAGGCCATTAGGTAAGATATGGTTTCCTATAGTCTTACATGGTGCATTACACCAGATTTGTGCTTTGAAATGTTCATTTAGAGCTAACTTTAACATACATATGCATGCACTTTGCTTTGTTTTTTTATTAGGCATGCATGCTAATGGTTAAAACATGACTACTATCCAGTCCACGTTTTGGTCGAAGCCCATGAGTGTCCAAACATCAGCAGCAAAATTAATAAATGTTTAAGTGTCTTTGCCTTTCCTGTGAACTATGCAGTCTGTTTCATGCATGTATGACTCAGGCTGAGCCACCACAATGATCGCCAGAGAAAGATATTTTTGCATCAGACAGACTTAGGGAAATGCCAGCTCTCCATAGACCTGTCAGAATTTAATTTCAGATGGGGTGTTAAATGTTTATTAGGTTAAGATAAAATATATTTTGATTTATTTATACTTTGACTTGAATTTACATCAGGCATCAATCCATCCAATATAATATGCACACCATCACCTGCATCTCTATACAGTATATACACAATATATGTACATTCCTGCATCCACATGAATTGTACATTGTGAATACACTCATAGGTCACCTTCATCATATATTGCACAACCTCTTGGACCTTTATTTAATATCTGTCTTAGTTTTCGAGATTATAATGGCAAGGATGATTTATTTTCTTCCAGAAGGTACAGTAGGAGCTGAAAGTCACCATGGATAACATGGACATTCAATCTTCAGTGTCAAGCAATACCACTGTATTAATTTGAACTTTTAAATACATTATCGGAACCTTGGATAATGCTCTGGCAAGATTATCTCAATGTTATGAACATTAGAATAGAACATTTAATCAATCTCTTAAATAACTTTTTCAAAATGCAAGTATAAAAATGTTATTTATATTTCATTCATGGAACGTTGAATTTAGGCTGTTTTTTTGTTTGTTTGTTTGTTTGTTTGTTTGTTTGTTTGTTTGTTTTGTTTTGTTACTACTTGTTTCAGTGAACATTGAAAACATTCCCGTAATATTTGCAAAATGATTAAATGGAACGTTCCCTTATTGTTTTCTCTAATATTTGCATAACCAAGAAAAAAAATGTTTTTAAACATTTAAAAAGTCTGGACATTTTGAACACTAAGAGAACATTAAGAACTAACCTTTTAATTCGGAAATAAACTTAAAGGGGACTCTAGCAAAAAAATCTTGTTAGCTGGGTCCTGTAAACTTAACCCCTTCAGGCCTGAATTAAAAAAAAAAAAAAAAAAATTATCTACTTGATATTTGCTCTTGTATAATTGTATTGGTTTAATCAAGATATCATGTGATGTCCATTTCAATGAACGCAGGGTCTGAAGGGGTTAACATTAATGTATATAGCTTGCATCTAGATTGTAAAAATGTAAACCTTCAGAAGCTCTATCTAACAATGATATTTATATAATTATTTAAATAATAATTATTATTATTTTTACAGTGTAGTCGCTGTAAACGTCTAAAGGAAAAGGAGAGCCTTTATTGATGAAGCACTTTTTACTCCAGTTTATGTGGTAATATTCTCCTCTGGTGATCCTGCTCTCCCTCTCTCTCAGACATGAAGTGAAGCACAGCTGTACTTTCTGTACCAGTCGCTCCTCCATCAGTGGGACGCTGCTCCACCCTCTCCAGCGCGTTCATCTCTCCGTCCGTTAGTCCCACGAGTGGAGAGGATTTCAGCACCGGGACAGATCCACCACACATTCACCACCGTCAAGCATCATGGCGACAGAGGTAAGTATCATTAACGCATTCATTTGAGCTTCGTGTGAGATGAACAGACAGCGGAGAGCGGGTCCGTTTCATTCGCGTGCTTTGGGTGAAGTTATTTTAACACCTGCTGTGGGGTCGAATCACGATGTTTCCTGTAAACGCTCTAGATGAGACGCGTTCAAAGAAGCCAACTAAGAAATGGAGACGCTGTTTCCTGTAAAGGCTGATTTCGTCGACATGACACGGAGTTTTCCATTGGAATCAGCCAAAAGTGAATATTTTGTGGTCAAAGCAGAGGATCTACCGAAAAAAGTGTGAATGATACAGACAGACTGACGAATTGTTCAGCACCCTGGACAGAGACACAAATACACTGAATAAAAAAACCCAACCGATGCTGAAGTAAAAGTATTTTTACGCGGCTCTCTGGAATACTTGATTCTGATTGGTCAATTGATCGGGGAAACCCATGTCTGCTGTGCTCCTGTCTCTACAAACAAGTAAAAAAAAAAACATAAGTAAAAAATGATTCTAATATACTATTTATTTAGTTATACAATTAAGTAAATATTTGTGTCAATTTATTTATAAAAAATCTGGACAAGCACTGATATGTTGATCAGTTTATTTTGCAGACTATAATGCAAAAAACTATATTATTATAGACTATAATGCAAAACCAGTGCCTTTCCTTCACTATAGTGATTGACTCTAAATTCTGATAGGTTGAGCCACTTTCGCTGTCAAGACACCCAACAAAATCAAATATGTCCCTACTATGTGGAAAAAGAGTAGTATGTTCCAATTCATCAAGTGGTGCTCACTGCAGAGTCATTCATGACTTCCAGTTCCACCTCTCCGGATGTCTAATGGGGAGGAGGGATAGAGTTTTTGTTAGGGTTAGGGTGTGGTTAGATATTCTAAAGCCACTCATTAGGCACAAATTACATTCGCTTCTCCTTGCTGGACATTTAGCGAGGGGAAGCTGGACATAAGCTCCACCCATTTGCTCTGCAGTGAGCAGCCTCACAAAATCATAGTATTTGATCTACTACTTCTGGAAGGATTCTGAAGTTTGATAGACATTTTACAATGCCACGGGATAGGATTTATGAATGGCAGTGAAGCGAAGACACAGACACTGGTAACCAGAACCACATTGAGGATGTAGTACATCTGAATTTTTATTCATACTCCCAAAATTCATACTGTATACAACATACATTTTTAATGGTCACAAAGTAAGTTCAAATTCAAATTTGGTACCTACTCAGACAGTGTGTGATTTCGGAACACAGCGACAATCTAAATTTGAAATGATGTAACGAATATGACAGCATTCATTTTTTTTTTTTTTTTTTTTTTATCTGTACATCTGTTAAAAGTACATTTTTCACAAATTGGGACACATCTAAAGTTAACAATTTTCTTGAATCAGTTTACCAACTGAAGTTCATAACTCAGATGTATAGAATATAATATAATTCCGTATAATATAATTTTTCAAACGTGGTAACAGAGTTTTAATACCTTTACAAAACTGTTAGATTAGACTGACAACATCTGACCAATCAGAACAGATATTCAATTAACCCAACATCACGACTACCATAGATAACATTAAAGTCAAATCAGCTTTCAGAATCACTTCAATGTGTCATCAAGCTTTCCTGTAGACAACAAGGGAAAAGAAACTTTTAGGCAAAATATCCATGAAATCCAAAATTAATGAAGGATCTCCATCTACACCGTGTAGGTGAGTAGATTTAAGTTGCAATGGCTCTTTTGTTGTTGTTGTTGTTGTTGTTTTTAATGGTCATAGTCTTTAGATCATTGGTGTGAAATTAATTTCATTGATATAGCCTAGTGTACTGACATGTGTTGGTGATTGGAGAGATTGTGACAAATCATTATCAATACTATTTGAATCAGTTGTTAGTAAATTAATATAAAATAAATCATACTGCAGTATTTTGTTGGTTTTAATCAATATTTATTTACTAGCCTAAGAAAATCCTTCTCTGACTTCCATTGTTAGTACCCTCAAGGGAATGCCCTGGCAACCATGTGCCATACTCTAGAGTTTTTATAAATTATTTTTTCATCATAGTTGACATTATATGCATCATTCATAATTAAACAGAGATTGCAAGCATGGATGGGCATTTTTAATATGCACAAGCATCCACATCTCTTTTCTCTCATGGCATATCTTCCAAATATAATTTAATTTTCTCTGTTTAAGAATAATTTCTGACTGGCTGCCCTTTATCCTTAATGCATCATCAACTCATATCCAAACAGCATAATAAATGTTTATATTTAAACGTGTATAGATTGCATGCACTTTCTGTTTACTCAGCCATCTTGTTTACAGGTTTATTGAAAAGGTAGGCAAGACAAATTCCTCCAGTGAGAATACACAATGAGATTCCACTGTTTGTAATGTATTCAGGGAAACAATTGTATCCCTCAGCAACCTAGAGTTTACTTTTACTAGGATATTGAAACTGATTTTTGACTCTCACCTAGCCAACATTCGCTGAAAAAAAAAATGTTTTTGCTGTCATAAGAAGTGTTGTCATGCACTTGCTCTTGTGGTCTTGTGGTGATCTTGTGGTCTTGTTGTCCTACATTCAGCTCGTTTTCATTAAAAAATATTGTAATGAGTCATCGGAATGTTCCAGGGATGCTCAGAGTGACTTTCGTTTGCTTCACTGGTCAGTTTAACATTCGGTGCCATAAACTCTGAGACTTCTTTAGACGGCTCTCTAGTTTCTTCTTTGACATGCACCTCAAAGTGAAGTTAATCCTTAAAATAACTACTGCTGGAAATATCAGGTTGTTTTATGTTCTGGGGCTACTGTGACAACTGATGTGTAATGTGTTTCTGTTTTTCTGCAGAGCTGCTGCATTAGACAGTCTTTGGAGTATTGCGTGCTATTTATCTGTCTAGATGAGACTCCAAAGTCAACAGTGTTTTTACCCTTTTGCAGGAGTACATAGCCTGGCTATTAAATACTCCCACATTGATTTGCTGTGTTTTAAGGGCCTGGTAGCTGCTCTCAAACACACACATGTTGAGTTTCCATGTTTTAAGGAGACATTCCATTGGCGTAATGAGTATTATACTGTACAGAATGTATTTTCTATCTCATTACCTTAACTATTGAGTATTATATTCCCCTAAAACAAAACTTACTTCTATTAAAAAAAAAAAAAAAAAAAAACTTAATTCTGTATTATTTATAAGCTGTCTTCCTCATGGGGACCACAAATGTCCACACAATGTCAAAATTTACTATCCTTGTGTAATAAAGAGCATACCAGGCACACACACACACACACAATAAATAAATAGATTTATTTTATTTATTTATTTATTTATTTATTTTTATTTTATCTTTAAAACTAGTTTTTGTCCTTTGTTGTTGTAGTTGATATTATTAGTAGTAGTATTCAATGTAATATTTTGCTTATTTCCTACAGACTAACTCTAACCCTATTCTTTACAAGAAATTTTTTTTGACTTTATATAATTCAGAAAAGTGAAAAAAATACAATCAAAAATATCATTATTAGAATAAAAAAGAAAAATATAATAAAAAACATATAATAATAATAATAATAATAATAATAATAATAATAATAATAATAATAATAATAATAATAATAATAATAATGTGCTTATTTTCCAGACTAACCCTATTCTTTACAAGAAAACTTTTAGCATTTATATAATTAAGAAAAGTGAGACAAAACACTATTGTATTATTATTATTATTATTATTTCATTGGATTTTTAGAATACAATCATTTTTAAATATGTAATTTTGAGTTGTTTTAGTCCAATAGAAGCCATTTAGTAATAGTAATAATAATAGTAGTAGTAGTAGTAGTAGTAGTAGTAGTAGTAGTAGTAGTAATAATATTTAATAACATTAATAGATTTGCTAAATGTGCATAATTGTTAGAATAACCCTATTCTTTACTTTATAAGCATTATTTACATTTATATAATTCACACACACACACACACACACACACACACACACACACACACACACACTTAAAATGTTTTAATTATTGTTATTATTATTTAAGAATGGTAAAAGGATGTTTTTTTTTTTTTTTTTTTTTTTTTTTTTTTAAATAGGGGGTCCTATTATGCTCTTTTACAAGGTCTTGATTTTGTTTTGGGGGTGTACTAGAATAGGCTCTCATACCAGGTTGTTCGAAAAACATATATTGTTCACGTATTTTACATTATTACAACACCTCTCTCCCCAGTCTGGCATGAATGTCTCAAATAGTTCCTGCATCAAATGAAAGCCCGCCTTCTGAAATACGAAATACACTGTGATTGGTTAGCTGTGCTAGTCTGTGTTGTGATTGGTTAGCTGGGCCAGTGTGTGTTGTGATTGACAGCACTCGGCGCCTGGTCGGGAAATGTCATGCCCCTTATCATAGCCACCTCCTGCGAGCTTCAGTGTAAATAATGCGTCAAAATCAAATCAATTTGAGCACGATTTAAACCCGGATGATTGTAACCACTCTAAGCTTGTCTGTCTTGGGAACACTAGCGTGTCTCCGATAGCACTCGTTGCCTTCTCTAGTGCAGCTCAACCAGGTCTCGTCCCATTTGTCGATCTTTGTGATATCACAAATCCCGGAAAATATGCATTGTAGCCCAAACGAGTCATTCGTTTTTGAAAAGTGATTTCTGTTAAATAAAATATCTCCTTTTGAATTGGACTTTGAGCTTTGTAACTTTGCAGATCTTTTTATGCTAAAACAGCAACATTACAGACTAACTAAAGTTGAAAAAGTGAAAAAGCATAATAGCACCCCTTTAAGATTTAGCAAATGCCCTGGGACTGTTTTATCCCCTGAGTATAGCAAGTAGTTAAATCCAACACAGCTGTCTCCACATACTTGCACCCTGTGCCAAATCTAATTAATTATATACAACACAATGAACAGTTCTTGATTTGTGTTATTTGTTAACTATAATTTGCAGAATTTCTTAAATTCATTAGAAGTGAATAGAAAAAAAACAAAGCAAGATTGTAAAACAACATTTCCATAATGCATTCATATTGCTCATATTGAACTGAACTGACCTAACCAGAAAATGTATGCTGATCTGAAATATGTTTACAGTTATAAGACCGTCTCAATGTTTAATGAAAATATATTTGCATCTAGAAAGAATGGAGTGGGAAATGGTGGACAAGAGAAGCAATGAACTAGCAAGACAGAAAGGAGTTCTACCCTCTTAAAGTGTCACAGCTAAAGCAACCTGTAATTTGTTTCATGTGACCCTCAGGCCATGTGCACTCAGCATCTCTGCTAGCGGTTAGAGAATGGCACGCTGCCCTTTCAAGAGCTACTTCATTTTCTAAAGGCATGGCATCCATGCACTATTTACACTCAATGAATCTTACATATCTCCTGAATCGTTCTGAAGTTCTCCTTCTGTTCAATCTCTAATAGGTGGCAGATGTTTTGCACATGTGACAATCTGAATGTAACCTGCACAATGATAGCTTTTCAATGCTTGCTTGTTCATAATGGTGCGTAGAATCACTAATACTTGACACAAATTTAATCTGTTCCAGATTATAGAAGTTTGAGTCCGAAAACTTAATTTTGAACAGTGTATCTATAGTTTTATCATTTAAAAAAAAGGATTTATGAAAGGTTTTGCTTGTGTACTCGTGCTGTCTTTCTTTAAAAGTTTATGCCACTTGGTTTGGTATTTTGCTATTTAATGCAATTAGATTGAGAGGTTTTTAAATGTGGTTAATCGTCCAAATACTTTTGTGTACTTTATGCTTGATATAAATTCAAAGCAATTCCTGTGAGTCCTGTTCTATTATTATTATTTGCATTATGATTTTTTTCGCATTGGTGTTTTTGCGTGATGGAAAGGCCTGATGCCATGCATAAAAAAAAAGATTTTATTTATACAGATACAGAATATAAATATTTTGGATGTTAAAATATGTCCTTGGAGCTGTTTACTGTTTGTTTATGGGCAGGGTATGCAGGCAGTCACAGCATATTTCAGCTATGAGTGAAATGCAGGCCGGCAGTCTAAAGTTAGCAGTTCTCCACCAAACACGATTCCAGCTCGGGCACGAGAACCAGCACTGTCACTGTGGAAAAAGGATAACAGGGACTGGCCGATTACATGTGTATTACTTCTAAATGTTTCATTTTTCATTTTAATGTTTGTTAAATGACAAAGATGTATTAAAAACTATATTTAATTCAATTCAAGTTTATTTGTGTAGCGCTTTTTGCGATACAAATCATTGCGAAGCAACTTTACAGAAAATTAAGTTTCTGCAATATTTAGTAGTAGCTTATCAGTGATGACTGTCAGTTTATGTGCATACGGCAGAAATGTTCAGAAAAATCAATAAAAGATGTAAACATGCTATAAAAATATGCTATACTGTAAATATGTTATCATGCAAACCAGTGGTTGTGTGGAATATTTTACAAATGTTTAGAGGATTTAAGTTCATCTGTAAACATTAATTAATGTATGAAGTAAAAAAGAAAACAAAACATAAAAAAAAACGATAGTAAAAATGGATTAACCCATTAGCTCGGTTAAATAAACAGCTAAATTTGCTGGGTAAAATTAACCCAACATCGAGAAGCCAGCTGCTCAATGTCTCTGAACTCATCACAAATACAGTAGCTACTGTAAAACTGTATAGAGCTTTTTAGGTTCATTATCTAGACTCACATACACAAGACACCTGTCAAAATAAAAACTGGGTTATTTTTAATCCAGTGTTTTTTAGAGGGTGTTTATTTTTGTTTCATGTATATTTTGACAGGTGTCTTGTGTATGTGAGTCTAGATAATGAACCTAAAAAGCTCTATACAGTTTTACAGTATCTATTTGTGATGAGTTCAGAGACATTGGGCAGCTGGCCTGTGTATCAGTGAGTACTAACATGATTGATATACATTTCATTTGAATGGTTTTAGTGTATTTTATGTGTTGCTTAAAATTGAGTCCATAAGCTGGCTGACTTGTGTATTCTCTGTGTAATGAGTCCAAAATGTTTTGCTCTCTCAGTCAATTGGACTTCTTCACTTATAACATGTGGGTCTATAAACCATCATTACACTGAAGAAGTCTATATTTTCCTTTTTCTACAGTGTCTCTCAAGGGTTTGAGAGCACATCAGCATTTCTGTAAATGTTCTGCCTCTGTCACATCTGTTTAAAATCATCTTCCCCATTCACAAGGGAAGGAAGAGGAAATGCCCGAGAGCCTGTACAGTTTTGAAGGTACACATCTGTCTTCCTGATATGCATCTGCAGATCTGCTCAGCTACTTATGAAATACTGGCAGCATTTAGAATCAACCTCTGACCCCTTAGATGTTCCTGCTGGACAGACTGTTTCATTAAAATTCATAACCTTTTCCTCAACTGATGAATATTAATTGCCCGTGACCATCTCACTGCTGAGAGTTGTGATGGCCAATGATGCTAATGGTCTCACTTTAGGAATGTCACTGTACCCTCATTCACCTTTCAGACTTATTCGCCAATTCGACAGCTCAGGACTTACAGAAATCTGATGGTTACTCTTTTTATAGTCATAACCTAAGCCCACTAACCACCTACAGTCAGTTTACTGACTGTCTGATGCAAATTGGACACAGAAATGGCAAGAGCTGGCAAAAATTGCCTCTTCCAATCTGACTATCTGTTAAAAATGTATTGTTGTACGCTGAAAAAAAAGATATATAGAAACAGTTTTTACTCAGAAATTGCTAGTAACTTTTACAATTAGTTACAAATACACAAAAGAAACAGTAACACATTTAATTAATCATGAAATTTTGAATGACTGTCTGTTAAAACTTTATTGTTGTACACTGAAAAAAATTATGTAGAAACAGTTTGAGCAAAATAAGCTTCAAACTGTACAATACTTTGTTGACAGTCTAAAGTCTGACTGTGAGACTTTTCTTCTTGTAACAGTTTAGATGACCTCCCAAGTGTGAATAATTTATCATATCTGGGAGAAATTCAGCTGTGGATAGTCATGTGGCCAGATAAGCCACTTGCTTGTGGATATGTTAACAGCTGCTGTGGGATTTGAGACAGCAGAACAGCTATTATGAGCGTCCTCAACCTGAGTTGGAGTTTCTCTGAGCGATGCCTCGGTGGAGGAGTGCAGGGATAATTAGGCTCGTCTCATTTGGTGTGAACTAAAAGGCTTTGTGTGTCATGGCAACAGTGAAGACTAATTATCATTCATGTCCATCCTTTGGTTGCTAATTCTGACTTACTTTGTATTTGTTCCAAAGTCATAATGACAACATGTAGCTGAATTTATTGCTACCCTGTAAATGAAATCTTGCTCAGGTGTGGCTCCTTTAATTGTGCCTCATTTAATTATCAACTTTTGTCTCATACGTTTCTCCTAAAACCAAGTAGCGCCTTACTTTTGATTGTAAACTCTTGCAAAAATTTGAGCACAGATATCTGGTTCTCAGACTTTTTAACTCTAATCCCTCAGGGTTGTTATAGTTAATTAAAGCTAAATCCATGAAGAAGAAAAAAACTAAATAAACTAAAAAAATAATAAGATTTATTATTATTATTATTATTATTATTATTATTATTATTATTATTATTATTATTTACTACACCTAGCTGCCAAGGCAACATTTATTATTTTCATTCAGTTTGACTTGATATACTAAAATAACTATACTATAACTAATAATAATGAAAAACATTATAGACATTTAAAAAAGGACAAAATTAATAAAACTTTTTTTAAAAATTAAAATGCATAATATTAAAATTTTCAAAATAACTCAAAATATTAATTAAAACTATAATAGTTTGACACTGATACTCTGTTATACTAAAACATAATTCCAGAACTGAATGTTCTTTGTTTCACACTCTTAAAGGTGCCATGTGTAAAAATTGAGGTAAAAATATCCAAAAAATGACCTACACGCATCAAAAGAATGAGAAGAAATAAGGGCGATGATGTCATTAAAAAAATGTCAAGTTATAGTGCTGCAGAGATATCAACCTTAATTAGCATTAGCATTACTAGCCACGGCCCGACAGGTGTCGTAATACCAGTTTCGGCCATGGGAGGCGGTATGCGGGCAACATAACCACCAGCCAACCCTGCAATACACGAATAACTCGCACGGCTTGTGGGCGTACTTGAAGCTGATGTCAAGCAACCGCGCTCGGAATCACAAATCAAATCCGATAAGAAAAGGAGCCGAAACAGAGTAAACATCGGCACTGCTTTCCATCGCTGGAGACAACTGATGGACTTGAAAGAAATGAGCTTCGACTCCGAACTTGCACCATTTCTTTGGATTGGTAAGTAAGATGCTGTTAGTATTTCGCTAGAAGTTTGTTTTATATATTTTTTGCGTATTTTTTTTCGGGAAGTTATAACATAGAAATGTATCGAAGGCTGCTCGATAAACGTGCTAATGTTAGCGATGGCTAACCGTAGCTGCGTTTGATAGTAAGCTAGCTATAACTTTACCCACAGATCCGATCCGGTTTTCACCTGTTATCTACCAAGCCCGTCTCTACCAAGCTGATGCTAAAATGTAACATTACCTAAGAAGCTTGAAATGTCTTCGATGATAATGAACCCGAGAGAGAGAGAGAGAGAGAGAGAGAGAGAGAGAGAGAGAGCGCGCCCCGGCCGCGCGCGCACTCACTCACTATATTCAGAGCGGTCAAAGTTTTTGAAAGCGTGTGAAAAGAGTCAATTGCGTGTGTCTCACGGTGAATGCTTGAGAGTTGGCAGCTCTGGTTACGTTGGTTGGCGCTAGCTTGGTCAACATCAGCTGTCTGATGTTGACCAATGATGTTGACAGAATGCTGTCTGTCAAATTAATTTAATTCAAATAATGTGTATATACAATTCAAAATGTAATATGAACAAAACGAATATGAACATATCACTGGTAAAGGTGAAGGGGAGTAGCTTGAAGATGTCATGTTTCAAAATCACTTGACATCACCCAACGTTCCTCTGGAGGCACAAAACGTCCTTTAGGCTTCGGCTATGGCTCTAGGGTTGTTGTAAAGGTAGGGGCGGAGCATAGAGACTATGCCGTTTCTCGTTTGTTACTCTAGAGTAGACCAATTCACTTTATTGAGGCATACTGCCCCCATCTGGTATGGAATGTGGAGTATGACTTGATTTTTTTGCCAGACATTACACATGGCTCCTTTAATGACCAATTAACATTACTTTTCCAGTCATTAGTGATTATGGGATAAGGTTTTTAAAATGGATTTTTAACTCATAAATAGCAATTTCTACATGATAAAATATTTTTTTTTGAAGTGGTTTTTTAATTGTTAGATAGTCGGACTCCCAATCGAAGGGTTGTGAGTTCGAGTCTCGGGCCGGCAGGAATTGTGGGTGGGGGGAGTGCATGTACAGTTCTCTCTCCACCTTCAATACCATGACTTAGGTGCCCTTGAGCAAGGCATCGAACCCCCAACTGCTCCCCGGGCGCCGCAGCATAAAATGGCTGCCCACTGCTCTGGGTGTGTGTTCACAGTGTGTGTGTGTGTTCACTGCTCTGTGTGTGTGCACTTCGGATGGGTTAAATGCAGAGCACGAATTCTGAGTATGGGTCACCATACTTGGCTGAATGTCACGTCACTTTCACTTTTTTTTTGAGATTGACTTTGGCATCAAAGCTTTCAGCAATTACAGTAATGAGACTGCAACTGTGAGGCCAATTAATTTTTGCTGAAAATAAAGCTGTGAGCCTTGTCTTATTTTTTTATCTGTTAAAATATGGCTTTGTTTACAAGAGAGAAACAAGGTCTTGAAAGAAGGAAACCGATGCATTGCTAACAGTGTGTTAGGTGATATACACAGACAGAAAGCTGCATTCTGTTCTTAATTCATGTAGTTATTATTATTATTTGAAAATGAAATTCAGGAAACACATTTTTGCCAGCAGCCACTGTAGACAGACTGAGTACTGGAATATGTCTGTCTGACTGTATTGTCAATTGGAGAATCAGGAGAAATGGGACACAGCAAATGGTCATTAGAGCTGGATTTGCATCTTGGATCTATCAGGTTTCATTCTCTCTCTCTTGGCTCTCTAAAACTATTTCATGATGTTTCCAGAGCTGGTGAAGATGGGTTTTACACATTAAGTCCTAAAACAACTCATTGAGTGTTTCTTTTCCTTCTTTTGATTGATGCTCGGTCTTTTTTTCTGGCCTGGATTTTATAAACATGCATACATTATTCCTTCATATTTTAAAATATTATTTATTCAGAAGCCCATGTCCATTTTTCATTTTGATAGACTCTTGATGTAGGACCAGTCTCTATCATTAGGTTTTCTGTGTGTATTGGAAGAGATAGAAACGTAAATCATTAAATAAATTGAAACAATGTCATACTGTCAGGACCCTCTCAATTTTAAGTGTCAAATCACAAATTCTCATCCACATGTACAATGATTTAACTGTGCAAGTAATGATTTACATGAAAAATGTTTAAAATTATGTACATACAAGGCACTAGTCATATCAATGGCCAAGTGATTGTGCCATTTGTCATTTTAAGTTCCAGAAAGGTGCTCATGAGCGCCCCCTTTTGAGACATTCCTGATGTATTTTGTGTCTATTTGTAGTTTCACAACCTTCAGGAGCTGCGTCACAGTGCATCTCTGGCCACCAAAGTCTTCATTCAGAGAGACTACAGAGACAGCACCATCTGCAAATTCCAGACCAAGTTCCCCGCAGAGCTGGACAGCAGGGTGAGATTCAAATGAAGGTTCGGGGACACATCTGATGTATTACTGCCATTTATGTGGTCGCACAGTCATCCCATGTGGCATTGCTTTAATCTTAAGACTTTTGATTGCCTCAGTCTTAAAGGAATAGTTTAAATGAAAGGAAAAAAAAAATTGCTAAAAATGAACTTACCCTCAGCCCTTCCAAGATGTAGATAAGTTTGTTTCTTCTTTGGAACAGATTTGAAGAAATTTAGCATTACAGTACATCACTTGTTCACAAAGAGAGCTTTTCTTGTGAATGGGTGCCATCAGAATGCGAGTTCAAACATCTGATAAAAACATCACAATAATCCACAAGTAATCCACAACACTCCAGTCAATCAGTTAACATCTTTTGTTGTCACAATGTGTTTGTAAGAAACAAATTTCTCCTGTTTCAGGCCAGACGTCTTTTTCATTGTAGAAAGCAGTATTATGGATCGAGGAGTCAAATTTTAGCACAAAGCAATGGTTTGAAGTTTTAACATCTTAATGATGGATCGCAATGTTTGTAGCTTTTTGCTTCACAAGACGTTAATTGATGGACTAGAGTCGTGTGAGTGATTTGTGGATTACTCTGATGTTTTCTCTCATTCTGATGGCACCCATTCTGCAGTGGATCCACTGGCAAGCTTGCTGAGTTTAAACTGACTGCTCTGCGCAGATCGAGAGGAGCCTGTTTGAAGAAACATTGAAGACGCTCAACTGCTATTATGCAGAGGCTGAAAAGATTGGTGGTCAGTCCTACCTGGAAGGCTGCCTGGCTTGTGCTACAGCCTACATCATCTTCCTGTGCATGGAGACACGCTATGAAAAGGTATCAAGATAAAGTCTTCTCCTGTTTCATTTACAATACACTTAACATTCATGAAGAAGCCAGTCCTGAGATGTAAGATTGAGAACAGCTCCAAACCATGAGTGCCTTTGAAGATCAAAGACAAGCATTCAGGCCTGGTCACCCAAGGATTCACACAGAACCAAAACATTAGAAAGTTTGAAGATTTTGATCTGCCAACCCATTTGAATCTGACCATACATGTTTGCAGTGGCAGATGTTAATCACTCTCTTTGAATAGCATGCAAACAAAATTGAGATGAGGTTTGATATGCGTAGATACACCCTACTTAGACAGTAGTTCCCTTGGGTTGAGCACCTGTCCACCAGTGGGCATATCTGACCAAATCATAACATGGATTTTAGTGCTGCGATATACTTCCAAAGGCCAGCAGATTACTCCACACAGGTGTGCTTCACCTGCACTGAGACTGAGATAGAGTGGACATAAAGTTGAAAGTCTCTCTTGTACTAAATTTGTCTTCATGCTTTAACATCTTTGAAAAGTGACATTGTTCATGCATTGTGAAAATCCGAGGTCACATCAGGCCTTTTCAGATCGTTTTTTGTAAACTCCAGACAGGAAAAATGCCCACTTTAATGGAGAACTCTGATAAACTGCTCCCACCCATGATGAACACTTTTGTTTGCCACT
Organism: Cyprinus carpio; assembly: GCF_018340385.1. Classification (NCBI taxonomy): domain Eukaryota; kingdom Metazoa; phylum Chordata; class Actinopteri; order Cypriniformes; family Cyprinidae; genus Cyprinus; species Cyprinus carpio. The sequence goes on along the minus strand of NC_056584.1, from coordinate 30,098,413 downwards.
CCAGCTGAAAGAAGGCCACACATGAGTGGACACGGATGAGTTCTCTCATGCTCTAGGCTAGCATGATAAGCATCTTCCTCATCAAAGACGAGTGATTGCACACACGTCAGGGCAGTGGAGACAAAGATTTAGAGCATGCTGCACTGTCACATGTCAAGCCTCAAGACCGTAAATCACAAAATGACCTTTCGTTCTTTCTAGCAGCACTGTGTGTTACACACATTGGAAATCCGCATTTCCATTGCAAAATCTAAATGAATCAATAAAAACATCTCAGATTTACATACACACACACACAGATATACTGTTGCCTCCCCATATTATTAGTCATGGAATCCCTGAAATCGAAATAGCAGTGATTGATAACTCAAGTGATAACCATAGCAATGGACAGGACAAAAATAAGATGTGAGATGTGATTGTGATTGTGATTGTGATTTCTCATTTTAATTCACAAAGATAACATGGAACATGTACCATGCTTTAGTGGACGATTTCTGCCTTCAGGTGGAAAACAAACACCTTTAAAATTAAAATGACATCAAATTACCACTATAACCAGTAGATGGCAACAGAGAGCAGAACACACATGCAAAATTATCACATGCAAAATTATCACATGCAAGCTACTACAGTAAATGTATTCATTGCACAGACCAATTTTTTCGTACCACGTGCACGCAGCATGTATGTCACGCTATATATAAGTGTATATATATATACAATGTGCAATAAATATATTTCATTCCATATATTCTGACTTTCATTCCATATATTCAGTTTCATTCTTTCATTCCAAATCAGAATTTCATTCCATATGTTCAAGTTCCATTCCTCATTATGTAACAGCATGCTGTTCAGGAAATAATTATATTTATATATTAGATATATTTACTATAGATATATTTATAATATTATATTATAGATATATTTACTGTTATTGTTATTATTATAAAAAGTGAGCAGTCATTATTTCAAAAATATGTGCAAAAATGGCAAGCCAATTTTTAAGTTGCCTTGCTTCCAGTGATATATTTGGCATTCATTTTCCAAAAATTCTAAAGTCATATTGACTTTATGCCATCTGCAGTGCTTTATGGGAATAGAGAGTTACTATTGTGCTGGTTTGGATTCATAAATCATTGCTTAACATCTTCAGAGCTCATTGTACCTCATTATATAAAGGTTATCACAAAAAAATAAATTTCTCAGTGGAGAAAATGAGGGGAGATTATTACTTTTCTGGAATCTGACTGTTGCACTTTGTTGCCTATTTAAAAGACATTGAAAATAAAACACTGTAAGACCCAGAATAACAGCTAGTATCAGCTCAGGTCCAAAAATCTAAGAGTGTACTGCAAATCAGGAATTCATAATCTAATTTAAATCTTTAAATAAAGGAAGTTATAGGATTTAAATTTTCTTTATTTTTTTTTTTTAAGTTATGAAGTTATAGCAACACCAATGTCATGTCATGGGTTTAAATCACAGCAAATGCATACATCAATACAGTGTATGCAATGTAAGCTGCTTTGCCTAAAATAGTCTGCTAAATGAATCAATGTAAATGAACCTTTATGCAGCTTAAGTGCTGCTGTGAGTAAAGCTCAAGGTCAACATACCAAACAGTAAGATATTCATGTTAATTTTTCAATTCAACTTTCCACTCAATACTTTATTATGATGTTTTATTTGTTGTGATGAAGAATTTATTTTGTTTGTTTTTGTTATTTTTTTGGTCACTGCATATTTACATGGAATTTTTTTCATGATAAATTAATGTAAGTTTTTGGATAAAAGTGTACTTGTACACTTTGCTCTGGAAAAACATATTTCACTTTGGGTTGTGCCAAGTAGCATATTAGCAGCATGTGTTGGATTTACTTCTGTGAGTCATTGCTCATCCTGAAGTTTGTTCATGGCAACTGAACTCAGAACAGATTCATTTTCTCCCTTATTACAAACATCTTGTCCCTTTTCATGGCCGGTTTTGTAGAGTGGAAGTCAAAGCGTAGCAAAGTGATGCACAGTTTCACCCCACTGGGGTAGAGAAACACAGACAGCCTTTGCAATGCTCACTTGAGAAGTCAAACAAATAAACTTGAGTAATCTAAATAAACTACTGTTATACAGCTTTGATGTTTTCACAACTGGCTCTGACAGTATACAATATAATAATGAGCATTTATTTAGCTTTACAATGCTATAGACTTGTTTTTCTATTGTTTTTATATAATCTATTTGTAATTATCTTTAAAAATACTTAATTTTAATTGTATAAACATTTAAATGTATTTTTAAATAAACTGTAAAAACTTAACCTAATTTTAACGTTAAAAGACTAAAAATGTTATGATAAAAACTGGTTAATAGTAAGTTCCATTACGGTTAAAAACTGTAGTAAAAATTTATATAAATAAAAAAGTAATTTGCTATATTAATATTATTTTGTTAATGAAATACAGTTAATTTTTAGTACAATTATGCAGTACAGTTAGTACAGTACAATTACAAAAGTACTTTATTTTTTAACATTTAACCTTTCTTTAAATAATATTCAATAAGAAAATAAATGTAAGGACAAACATAATTTTATCCATTGTAATTGATTAAATTGAGAAAATTGGGTGTTAAAGGTGCTGTATGTAAGATTTTGACTCTGCTAAAACATAAAAATACCATAATATGTTTTTTGATGTTTTTTAAGAATGATGATATTTTAATATTTTTTTATCTGAAAAACAATGTTACGGTCAAGTATTCTCCTTTGAAAATGTGTGTTCCGGCCGGAATGTCTTGTTTTGGTTTGTGAAACCCGCCCACTGCCAGTTTATCCCCAATTGTGTTTCGGCATCCCGGGTTGCCAGTTGGCAAGAAAACACAGAGTATTTAATTTCATTCATTGTCAAGTGCACTCGTTCCTGTTTGGGTCGCCAATCTGTCAACCTGCGTCTGAGTAGGAGGGGCCGGGTGAAAATAACCCTCTCCAATATTTTGAATTTGGACTGCAATACCTAGTTCAACCACTCGGTATTAATCCTACATACAGCACCTTTAAGTACCAGAATGGAGGCAGGTGATTGAAGGGGAGCAGTGGAAAAATAATGAGGGATTAATGTCAGCTAGCAAAGAAAGTTAATTTATGCACAGTAAGACCTAAAAAAAAAAAGTGTATTAATAAAGCAAATGGAGTCTGTGTTTATTTTAAGCTAACTTTAAAGGACCACTATAGAGTAATTACAATAACTTTTTTCTTCCTTCTCACTGCAGTGTCTCTTCTCTGACACCCCACAGATACTGAAAAAGATCAGCATGTATATTCAGGAGCAGAATGAGAAGATCTATGCACCCAGAGGTTTGCTCCTCACAGATCCCATCGAGAGAGGCATGAGAGTGGTATCCTTTGCAAACAGTCTGGATGTTTTTTTGAAGTGTTGGCACAACCTTGAAAGAGCAAAGCATGATCTGTGGACTGATGACTTATCCTATTTGCTTGCTGAAAAGACATTGCTCTTTTAGCTTTAGTTTCTTTAGACTTTTTAGTTTCCTTTCACTTCTGATATTCCACAAAAAAAAAAAAAAAAAAAAAATGAGACCAGTCAACACAATTGTGGTTGTGTGTCTTCTGTTCTTTCCAAAATGGGAAGCATCATTTTCAAAAGAGTCACATACTGTACAAAGAATATCATGGCATCTTTAGCAGTTCAGCCGAGGTGAAACTTTGATATGTTGATAAAAAGCAGAAAGGAAAATTAGCATTTTTTTTGTAGGCGTTTCTTTCCATTTTCCAGCACTGTGGTTGTAGCTAGGAAACTGTGAGACCAAAAAGTGTCTAAGGCCAGAACTGATTGGAAACACAATATCTTAAAAAAAAAGAAACATTTGTCAGGACAAACTTAAAGTAAACTTAAACTTAAAGCAGATTAAAGACACTTAAACTGTTTGACAGCTGGAGTTTGAAGCCATTAATATTCAAAGCCAGACTGAATATCCTTCAGTGGGATTTAATATAGAAGAAAATCAGCTGGCCAAGAAAATAAAATATCAAAAAGGGAACAATCTAGTTTTGTCACATCACATTACACTGCTTGCTTCCAGTGCACATTTAACCCAAACTGTGTCATTAATGAAAGTTATCCTGTTTAAACATTATTTAAAATTCCAAGATTGTAACCATAATTCCTACAAATTACAACCAAATTACAGTTAATTTGCTTCTGTCAGATCAGTGTGTAAAGCCTGTATTTGTTGAAGCAGTTTGAAAATGTTTCTCACATTAAAAATTCAACAGGCAAAGAAGGTTTGAAATGTTGCCATTTGTTGGGTCAAAGTGAACTAGACTAATTGTTTCTAAGCACCTCACCATATGAGATGGTGCTGCATTGTTCCTGTCAAATCTATTGATGCCTGGATGAATGCATGTCACTTTGCAGAGATCAGGCTCATGCACTGCATGTACCCCAATGGTCTATTAGTTGCCTTAGCAACCCATTTCCTTTTTGATTATTCTTTTGGCTCCCCTTTTTCCTGATATATATTAAATTGGCATGCATAATGAAATTGAAGTATCTTTTAAAGAACTAGTGTGTGTCCCCTTTCTCTCATTGTCTATTATATATCCGCAGTCTTCAGGTATGACAGTATGCACTTCCAAAAGTTCCTTCAGGAACATATTATTCTTTGGATCCCATAATTTTGGGTGATTCCTTTTGGGAAAGCTATCCAGTGAACCATCAAGCTAGCTTGGCAATACCGTTCCTCCCTCTTCCCGCTGACTGCAGGCCCGGCTGGCTTTGGCAGCCCATCATCAGCTCACAGTCCTGCACAATCCAACCATCTGTCACCTTAGGAGCAATGGGCAAACAATAGCTGCCATTCAGTTCCTACCACACTGACCACCAGTAACTCATCACAGAGCTTTGGTTTAGCTCATAGGAAATACATTTTCAACTTAAATTAAATGAATCAGTTGATGGTTTAAATTCCATTATTGCTATGCTACCACATTTGCAAAATATTGCATACTCTCAACATCTGATTAGGTCTAAGTTTCTTATTAGGAGGGAATGCCTTTAACATCTGTCCAACTCTCATCTTTAACTTTTTTAAGGTCCAAATTTGGGTTATGTGGCTTTAAGGGCATGTCTATCAACCTTAAGGCCATCTAAATGTTACGTGTACTTTACAAAACAAACATTTATTGTAATTACACCACCGTTAAAAAGTTTGGTGTCAGTAAGATTTTTTAATGTCTTTGAAAGAAGTTTCTTGTGCTCACCAAAGCTGCATTTATTTGTACAGTAAAAACTGTAATATTAATACAATTTAGAATAGCTGTTTTTTATTTGAATATGTTTTTAAATGTAATTTATTCCTGTGATGGCAAAGCTGAATTTTGAGCAAAATTACTCCAATTTTCAGGCTCACAATATTCTTCAGAAATTATTCTATTCTGATTTGGTGTTCAACAAAAATGTATTATTATTATTATCATCATCATCATCATCATCATCATAATCAATGTTGAAAGCAGTTTGTGCTGTGCTGGTTAATATTTTTGTGGAAACGGTTAATTTTAAATTTTTTATTTATTTATTTATTTTTATAGATAGGTCAAAAGAACAGCATTTAAAGGGATACTCCATCCCAAAATGAAAATTTTGTCATTAACCCTTAGGGGTCGACAAACTCAGATATGCGTTTTGTGGCATAATCTCCTGATAAAGCCGAAAATAACTTAAATTATACTTTTAGTTTTGATCGTACAGATAAGAGCAATACATTTATCAAATCTGTAAAGGGTCTACTTTTATTTGTATACACACATAATAACAACAAAACTTTGTGCATTTATAAAATAAAGAAAACAAACAGGTTGCGCTGTCTGCAGCCTTGGTCTGCGTTGATCTTCATTTAGAAACACGTAATTAAAATGAACTGTAACTCAGCAAATACTCAACAAAGAGACATGAGAGAGATATCTATAGAAAGCTTGGCATGTCTACTTTTAAACTAAGCAAGTGCTACCAAAAACAAATATTCTGTGATAAAGTAATCTATATGAAACCAACGCAATGTCCAGTCTTTCACGTCTCTCTTCATTATATCTAATGCGACCACGACTACGCGCCAAGCGCGCTATTGATATTATAATGGTCCACGTGAAGCGTGTGGGGTGTAAACGCCCCTATAACAGCAAACAAAGCAGCAAGTTTTTTACATTTTACTTTTCGCTTTGTGCTGAGAGGAATAAGACTGAATTCACCGCAGAAAAGACTCGCTGTGACAAATAAGAAAGAATTCACCTCAAGAAGCTTTAGATTATTGATGCAGCGACTTCATAAAGCAGAGATCCTAAATAAGAGTAAGTCTTTTTTTTATTATCCTACTTGTATTAGTTTTCACATAACTTGTACACATTTTACTAGTTAGACTTTTTTCAAACTTTGATTCCTGACTAAATGTATAATCAAGTGAAACATTATAAAGTTTCATTCACATCATCTAAATGTCTCACCATGCCAGGATGTTTTTTTTTTTATGTTCTATAACATAAACAGCAATATGATATCTATATATATATATATATATATATATATATATATATATATATATATATATATATATATATATATATATATATATATATATAATGTTACTAGCCTAATGTCAGTAAGAATGGTTAGACAAAACTTTACTGTGATAGGTTATTCTCTTTTCAGGAATATAGCCATATATGTTTATATATATTGTATAGGCCTACATACAAAGCATGCTTGTGTTTATGAATGTAACTAAGCTTCTGTTCATAAATATCTACTCTGGTGTAAATATTTTGAATGTGTTCCTGTGGCTCAGTTGTAGTGCAAAAGGTTGTGGGTTCGATTCCCAGGGAACACATGTTATGTAAAAAATGTTAGCCTGAATGCACTGTAAGACGCTTTGGATATAAGAATCTTCTATGTTAATTGATTAAATGGAAATGGAATGTGTTATACCCGGGATCCTCTGAGGTGTAAATGTATTAAGTAATCTGTAAATATCACTGATAATATGTGTGCTATGTGGCAACTGTGTTCTTTTTTTTCTGTAAATTAGTATTATTATCAGTGGCCATCACAATAATGTTAATACTGTAGTTTATTTGTGTAAATAGCATGCTTACTTTTTTATTTCAGATGTGAGGAAGGATAACAGTGCAAAAGAACCCGTTGCAAAGCGAGCCAATGCAAATAATCAGCCCACTCAGGAACCTGGAACACAGCTAAGACCAAGTGAGGGCCACACTCCCATGAGTCTCTTCAAAATGTAAAATAAACAAAAAAAAAGATTTTTAATGTTTTTGTAAAGAATTCTCTTCTGCTCAGCAAGCCTGCATTTGTTTGATCCAAAATACATACATTTGCATTTGCTGAAGCAGGAATATTGTGAAATATTTTTACTATTTAAAATAACTGCTTTCTATTTGAATATATTTAAAATTTTAATTTATTCCTGTGATCAAATCTACATTTTCAGCATCATTACTCCAGTTTTACTCACAGTGTAACAATATTCACTATACCATTTACAAGCTTGGAGTCAGTATATATAGAAAATAAAACTTTTATTTAGCACACAAGTGATGAAAAAGACATTTATCATATTAAAAACAATGCTGTTCTTCTGAACTTTCTATTCATCAAAAAAACCTGAAAAAATCTCCTCCGATCTTTTTTAACATAATAATAATAATAATAATAATAATAATAATAATAATAATAATAATTTTTGAGCAGCAAATCAGAATATTTGAATGATTTCTGAAGGATCAGGTGACTGGAGTAGTGATGCTTAAAAGTCAACTTTGATTGTTCCTAATAGACCGTTTAACTGCACTCCCAAGTCAATCTCAAGTTATTTTGTGTGATAGCTAAATATATTCTAAGTAAAAACTAATATATATATATATATATATATATATATATATATATATATATATATTATATATATATATATATACAAAATGCATTTTGTCCTCAGATTCTTTCTTGTAACTCTTCCCTCTCAGTCACATACCTGGCTGAAAGGCTCATTATGCAGGTGTGAATCACAGCATTATGCATGATAGTTGACGCCTTCTCGCATATACCTTTCCTACACAAAAAGTGTCTTAAAAAATGTAAATTAATATATTGTTTTCTGTGAGCGAGTAATCAAGATGATTTTCACATCATTTTGAAGCAAAAACTCTAGGGTTCAAAATCTGTTCTCAAAATTCTTGTGAGCAAATGTTCTCTAGGTGTTTTATTGCCTTATTTCAGTGACTTCAAAATTTTAGTTTTTCACTAACCATGTATAAACGTTGCTTTTTCAAAAACACAATCATGTACATACATGCTGCTCACATATTATTATAGCCCAGTTTGTGCTGATTACAGTGTTATTAGACTTTAGCCATTTATATGTTTATAAGCAACTGAAAAAAACACAAATATTAGGGCATGTAAAAACTTCTCTAGGCCCCCAAAACACCCTGGGGCCCCAGAGGGTTAATCACTTACCTCCGTGTCGTTCCAAATCTGTAAAAGCTTCGTTCGTTTTTGGAACACAATTCAAGATATTTTGGATGAAAACCAGGAGGCTTGTCACCGTCCCATAGACTGCCAAGTAAGATACACTGTCAAGGTCCAGAAAAGTATGAAAGACATTGTCAGAACAGTTCATCTGCCATCAGTGGTTCCGTAATGTTATGAAGTGACGAGAATACTTTTTGTAAGCGAGGGAAACAAAAATAACGACTTTATAATATAAAGTGATATAATATTTCTAAATTATATATGAACAATTTTGATTAATACAAGTTAAATAAAATATAATTAAGATTTCATGAAGCAAACAGAAACTTAAAATTAGGAACACTAATTTATTGGTTCGATTGCATGAAATGTGTAACTTGAATGTAATGTAAATCACTTTAGATTAACGCGTCTTCCAAATGCATAAATGTAAAATGACGCCACCTCAAATTGGCTGATGAACCCATTGATATATTTGCCCAAATGTCCTAATTAAAAAGGAAATACAACATTACAAGAAAGAATACCCATTAAACAATTGAAATGGGTCTTTAATACAGTATTTACATTTTTCATACTAGCACTGTTATATTTCAACATCGCAGCATTTAACCCTTGACTGTGGCTGTCCAGATCGAAATCTCCATCTTTGAAGACAGTGGCTCCACCAGCTCCAGCTCCAGTGGAAGTTCTCCATCCAGTAGCACAGCTCAATGACTGGAGGAGCAGCACCAGGGGTACGGGTACAGGGGGGCCAGTACGCTCCCCAAAATCAGAATGTTGAAACATGAGAGCACCAGATTTTAAAGGAAGAGAGAGAGAGAGAGGAAGTACAGGTACTGCTCACTCGCTCACTTCTTCAAAACAACAAGCGCAAAGCCAGGAGCTTTAACCCACAAACATACCTCACCTTCCCCACCTCATTTAAATCAGCCTCCTCTGCATTTCCATTAGTGACAGACACATGTTGATCAGCCCTCAATAGTGAAATAAAGAGGGCTAGCAGACGGGTACAATGGTTGGATTGCTTCCTACAGATTTTTCACTGTGTGATAGCTCTGTTAAATGGTTTTAAGCTGGTTTTGAAACATGATAGCTTGTTTCTAGCTAGCCTAAGTCAATTCCAGTGTTATACTAGTATCATTGAGATAATATTATAGTTTTTGTTAAAGGTGGTGTATTTTATATTATTAGATGGTAAGTGATTTGTATTGATTTTAATTTATTTGTTGGTGGTTGTTTCTCCCGCCCCTCCTCCTCAGACTATGCTCACGACGGTTGGCAGATTGAGGACACACAACACAAATGAGTGCAATCGGCAACAAAAGGTGATGAGCCTTACACTTTCAATATATCTCTGATCATAGAGCTTAGATTGATTTTTAGATGGATGCCGATACTCTTTAGGTCAAGTAGAATCTGCGATCTCTGACCCAGATCGTTTGCAATATGCTATGTTGTTATGTCCACCAACTGGCAACTTGGGGTGTCAGAATACTATTGGGTAAATTGGTAGTGGGTGGAATCACATGAACCAAAAAAAAAAAAAAAAAGAGCAGACTTTCCAAAACAGAACGCCCATTATCAAAGTTGAATAGATGGCTGTAGCGTTGTTTTTCAGAGAAAAAAGTATATAAACTTAGCATATTTCCTAAATATCTGCAAACATATTATGGTATTTTTCTGCTTTAGTAACGTCAACAAAAAAAAATAAAAAATACATACAGCACCTTTAATATTTTGAATTAGATTATATTTTTTCTCATATTTATTTCCTGCTTTCCTAATTTTTAGCGAAAGTTTTAATAATTTTGTTGTTTTTATACTTTTATTAGTTTTTGTTGTTTTTAAATATGCCTCTATATATTTTTTTTTCTCAGGTTTAGTTTTAGGTATTTCAGTACATCAAGTTAAACTAAATTAAAATGAGAAATCTTACTTTGGAAACTAGCTGAAATAAAATGTTTTTTAATATTTAAGTTTTTTAAGTATTGTTTATATATTTCATTTTATTTCAGTTAACATTTATTTTAATTTAAAGTAACATTTTTTATGATTTTAGTTTTAGTTAATTAATAACCTTGGTTTAGTCAAGTCACCTTTATTTATGTAGCACTTTAAGCAAAAAATAAAAAATAAAAATTGTTTCAAAGCAGCTTCATAGTAATAAACAGAAAATAATAAGATCAATTATGCAAACTTCAAATATTAGACAAATTCAAATTCAAAAAGCTCTACAGAAGTCAGTAGTGTCATTATTGAGCTCAGGTAAGTTCAGTGTTGTTTCAGTTCAATAACAATGTTGATAATTCAGAATTTGTCAATTTTGAAACATTTGATTCAGTAAAAAAAAAAAACTGCTAATTAGCTGGTTTACCAGCTACCATGTTCCACATAAACTGTCATGACCAGCTGGTTTGTTGCTGGTCTAAGATGGTTCCAAAACACAGCAACCAGCTTAAGCCCAGCTGGTCATGACAGCAGGGCTTTGGTGCTTATTTAGTTTGGACAGTGACTGAGCTCTCTCTATTTATCCCCATGATGTACCACAGGGGCCAAATTCAGCAGTGCCTCGGTTCACTGGCAGTCTTGACCCTTTTCAGTGCTCCAGGCTCTTGTTCCTTCTGTTAGTTCCACCACATACCTGCACCTCAGTGGTTCAGTGTTTGGTGTTGTGAACAATATGGCCAGATTGGGCAAAGATGATAATAGCAAATGACAGCATGTTTCTTTCTTTTATCTATCTATCTATCTATCTATCTATCTATCTATCTATCTATCTATCTATCTATCTATCTATCTATCTATCTATCTATCTATCTATCTATTTTACTTAATAATTTTTTTGTACGATAAACTCTACCTCTGGTTAGTGCTTCTGCAGGGAACCGAGGGAGCCAGTGAAGACAGGAGCAGGTCCAACGTGTAAATGCACCTTAGATAAAGTTTATTTTGACTGATGTGGTTCAGAGAAGATTGACTCACCAGCTGTTCAGAATGAGCTGTGAGATTTTTCATTGCTCTTGGTTTCATGTTAAGCATATTTGCTAGATTCTCAGACATAAATCATGCAAGAATGCATACTCATTATTCTCTTTAAAGAAATAATGGCCCTTTTCATAGTCGGCTATGGCTGACTTCCATTCAGTTTAGAAGTTTGAAGTAAAAAAAGTGTGCAGTATTAATTGTGCCAGGAAAGTAGTTATGAGTTTTCTATATAAGGCAATACTTGTGTATATATATTTGAATGAAGTATCATATTTAAATTATTATTGTTAGAGAATCATATGACGGTGAAATACCACATGCAAAGTGGCTCAACTGTTTATTTGCACAAAAATGTACAAGGTGTTGAGTTTATTCTTTGTAATCTTGTAGCATTCATTCACTAAGTTATATCAAGAATCTAATTTAATATTTTGCATTGGATGGGACTAAAGGTATCAGAGAACTGGTCATTGAAAAACCCATGTTGATTGAGAACATGTCCCTCTAGTCTTGACGTTAGTGCAGTGTCTGTGGTGATTGCAGCTCTGGAAAAAAGAGAAAACGTGCAGGAAAACAGGCAAGCTTGTATTGTGGATGCAGGTCATATTTGGTTTTCCATCATTTTATTAATGCATTATTAAAATTGTAAAATTGTTTGAAACAGTTTGTGATTGGTAAGATTTTTTTTTTAAATGTCTTTGAAAGAAGTCTCTTATACGGAAGAGGATTAGGGCCAAGCAATAATAAAAAAATACAATTATCTCGAGATTAAAGTCATTATATTGCGAGATTAAACTCGTTAAATTTCGAGGGAAAAAGTCGAAATACAATCTTGAGAATAACGCATTAAAATATCGAGAACTACGGGCGGTCGTTTTGTGTTTCGAGATTAAACTCGTTAAATTTCGAGAAAAAAAGGTCGAAATACAATCTTGAGAATAAACTCATTAAATATCGAGAATAAAGTCGTTGTGTTTCGAAATTAAACTCGTTAAATTTCGAGAAAAAGTCAAAATACAATCTTGAGAATAAACTCATTAAAATATCGAGGAATAAAAGTCGTTGTGTTTTCGAGAAAAAAAAATCGTTAAATTTCGAAAAAAAAAAGTCGAAATACAATCTTCAGAAATAAATCTCATTACATTACACGCCATTAATGTGGAAATGCGGGGGTACAGTTTTTATTTATCATAGCTGTCCAAGTGCCAGAGTGCATTTGGGTGAAGCCAGCGATAACCTTGCATGTTGGACAAAAGCGAGTTTTTCTTCTAAAAAGACCTAGCCGCTTGCAAATTCTCTTTTAAAGTTCGTGTGCTAATTATTATTTTTGTCATAATTAGCTAAAGTTGCTAGTATTCTTGTTACTCTACGAAAGAAAGTATAGCTTTGACTAAAATATAGCTTGACTAAGTGATCCAACTCTGCCATGTCCTATGCAATGAACACTGATCTAATGCGTTATTCTCTACATTTCATTTTCGACTTTTTTTTTTTCTCGAAACACAACGGACTTTATTCTCGAAATTTAATGAGTTTATTGTCTCAAGATGTCTTTCGACTTTTTTTTCTCGAAATTTAACGAGTTAGTTTCTCGAAACACAACGACTTTATTCTCGAAATTTAATGAGTTTATTCTCAAGATTGTATTTCGACTTTTTTTTCTCAAAATTTAACAGTTTAATCTCGCAATATAATGACTTTAATCTCGAGATGGTTTTATTTTTTTATTATTGCTTTGTTATTGTCTTTGTTCTGTTCTTTTTCAGTAATCTTAGATTCATTTATTTTGTATTAATATTTGAGTAAAAAAGAAAGGTATATTGTTTTTCTGATGAAATATTATTACAATTTAAAATAACTGTTTCCTATTTTGATACATTTTAAAATGTAATTTATTCCTGTGAGGGTAAAGCTGAATTTTTAGCAGACATTATTCCAATCTTCGGTGTCACAAGTCTTTACTGTCATTTACTGAGTTCTTACTGACCTCAAACTGTACAGTATGAGAAGCCAAAAACAATCATGATCAGGGCAACTGAGAGTGCATACATGATTTTTTTTCTTTTCTTTTTTTTCTCGAACAAGCACCATTTCAAATTAGTTATAAATGATTGTATTTATTTGAAGTACATTTTTCTACCTGTTTTTCCCCCACCATGTTCTGTCATTATTCATCTGTCTACGAACAATTTTTTTTTTGTATGTAAAGCAAGCTGAGTTTGTTTATTTGATTTGTTGTTTTTTTTTTGACTGATTCATCCTTCAGTAACAGCCCCTTCATAAAATGCATTGCCTAAATAATCAGAGCAAAACTGGACTGATATTATTGGGGACCTTGTTAAAAACCAGCCCAGTAACCGCATTGAGATAAACAGCCTCCTTGAGCTATCCTACTTCATCTGTCATTCCTCACTGTGACTGGACAGGCAAATATCTGAATGCTGAGAATGAGCTTAATTGGCTTTTATTGGTTTTTGTAATTTGATTGTTTTATGATGGTTTCATGAATGATCGGTTTTGCACCTCGGTTTCAGTGAACCCAGTTTTTTAAAGGTAAATTTGATTCTTCATGATACAACCCCTTTAACAGTCTGTTCATTGTCATTCGTTTCACCATTTTACTTACAGTTCCCTGCCTGTCCATACTTATTACTGTCACACCTAGGAAGACCATACTTACTGTCACCTACCTATGAGCCTCTCAGCTCAGGTCTGACAGACACTCATCTGATCTGTAGCCTGGTAGTGTTCATAGATCTCCTGTGCTGCTGCCTTCATGTTTCACTGCTGTGGATCCATCAGGACTGTGGACTTCTGTAAATTGTACATGACTTGCACTAATAATGCATGAAAGTCTTTCTCTCTTCATGTGGACTTCAGTGTTACTATTACGATGAAACTGTTGGGAGTTGGGAAGGTGATTTTGAAGAAATGTGTGATTAAGTCGTCATGAACTTGTTCATAACCCTTTCATTTTTTTCTGTCATATGAAATATTTTTAGAACAATGTACAGTTGGATTTGATTGGAATGTGAAAAATAGGGATTTGTGGAATAGATTTGATTTATATTAACATTTTATTTGTGCATCAGGAACATGTTTTAAAAGTTTTCATATTGGTTTTTGTTTTTTTTGTTTTTTTGTTGATTGTTTGTTGTTGATTGGATTTGTCAGGATGGTATTTAAAGATTTATTATGTAATTCTTCTTTCACCTATTTTCCTTACATTTTGACAAAACGGAATTCAAATCTGAAATATTTCTTGGCCTGGTTTGACTGACTGATTTCAACTCTAATGATGGAGTGTGAGGGGCCCTTCAGGATTTATAATATTTAGTCTGAAAGGGCCCCAGGCTATTCCATACAAATCAGTAAAACATGACATAAAAATCTAAGTTACATTAAAAAGACATATATTACCATATGTTTATATGGACAAGCCTGCTATTTTAGACAGCTTGTGTATAATTCATAAAAAAGTGGCGGACAGAGAGTGTTTTGCGTCATTTCATGAGTTTTCCACAATACTTACTTTTCATTTACATCAATAAATATTGGGCATGTATGACTTGCATGGTGTTAAGAATGGGAACTCTACACATGTCTCCTATATTAAACAATATTACGATGTGTTTTAAAAAGTACTTTGATATGGCAAAATGTTAAAAACCTAGTTTTGTATTAAGGATTATATTGTTTTGAACAACGCTCATTCAGAGAAAACAACTTGGGTATAAGTTTTAAAGGGTAAAAAAAGTTATACTGTCACATGTCTTCCTAATGTAGAATCATAATTTTCCATTAACTGTTTATTTACGTCTGTTTAGACATATTCTACAACTCTCTGGGCTACATTGCTGCTACCGATACCAGTGTGTTTTATTATCTGTACTAAATAGACCTGAAATGAAAATTATAAACAAGAGCAGAAATATTTGGTTTGCGGTTTGTTTATACTGTTATCTGCATGTCAAACACTGTATATCTTAAAAAAAAGTGTTTTTAAAATGTAATACAAGTTATATAAAAAATATATTTTCCCCATATTTCTGAATGATGAGCGTGTTTTGAAAAGAGCGATGTCTTTTAAATCTCCAGATGGCACAGAAATAACATGTTTGTGTTTCCTCTTGAACGAGATCAGCAGAGTTTTTTTTCCCTATTCACATACACACGACAGTGCTAAATGAAACCATCGATTTCTGGGCATGTGTGAGCTCTGTCACAAACACGGAGTTCATCATTTTGTTCACATCTTCGACCGGCTACTTCAAGTTCCAGCTCACACACCCTCCCAAAAATAATGCTCTCCCATAAAACTTAAGCAAGCATTACTGGCTAGTGAGACGTCATATATTCTTATTTGAGAGGAAATGGTATTGCCCTTGATGTGACACGAGTATTCTGCACCAGAGACGGAGGATTATGACTTTGGCAAACCCAGGCTGTGTTTGGTTCTGCAGTTTTATGGGGCATTTGCAATTGGGCCTGTTCTTCCTCCAGGATATTAGTGCAGAGGAACAGATTTACCTGCTGATAAAGCAAAGCCTTGTGATTTTCAAATGGCAATGAGTAAAAATGATTTGCTCCATAAGGATTGATCAGAAAAATGCTATAATTGAAATCACTCAGTAAATGCTTTGTTTCACTGAGAATAATTTTAAGATGCATTCTAAGAGTTTTCATGGTGAAATAGTGTAACACCAGTACATCATATGTTGCATTTTACACACAGTGACAAAAATATAACATTTAAGAGTATATATATATATATATATATATAAATAAATAGTATAATATATATATATCTATATATATATATATATATATATATATATATATATATATATATATATATATATATTATATATATATATATATATATATATATATATATATATATATATATATATACACTATACATATATAATATATGTGACGGCTGGACCACAAAACCAGCCAGAAATTCAAATATGCAGATTTATACATCACCTGAAGAAGCTGAATAAAAAGTTTTCCATTGATGTATAGTTTTGTTAGCAATGGATATGTACTAATGATAGATAATTTGTTGGTATAAGGTCTATGGTAGGGAAATTTACAAAAATATCTTCAGGGACTGATGATCTTTACTTAATATCCTAATGATTTTTTGGCATAAATAAGAAAATTTATATTTTTTTGGCCCATACAATGTATTGGCTATTACTTTAAAAACATACCCATTGACTGCAGTTTTGTGATCAGGGCCTATAGTATAACTATATATATGTGTGTGTGTGTATATATATATATATATATATATATATATATATATATATATATATATATATATATACATATCATATATATATATACATATATATACGTATATATATGTGGTGGATGTCTACTACAAGCCTTGATGTAGCATTGAATTATCTCTTAACCAGTTAAAGGCATATTGTTATATTAGCAGTATTTTAATAATAATTTTAATATTGTTTCTGGTGGTTTATCTTTTTAATGAACGAAATTAAGAAATTAATACGTTTTTTTTTTGTTTTTTTTTGCAAGCATGCATTAACTGATCAAAAGTGACAATGAGACTTTATAATGTTACAGAAGCTTTCTATTTCAGCTAAATTATGTTAGTGACAATGAGACTTTATAATGTTACAGAAGCTTTCTATTTCAGCTACGCATGAACCTTAACCAGCGATAATGGGTGGAAAATGCGGACTAGCAGCAAAACACCCTGTAAGAAGGATTCTGAATAATGCGTGTAACAGAGAAGACAGGAGTAATGACTGCTGAAAATTCAGCTTTGCGAAAGACAGATAACATGGTAATTTAAAGAAGGTTACATAAAACCCCCAAAGTCATATCGTTTTGGACACTGATAAAGAAAACAAAATATAAGCGATATAATGAATTTAAGGCCTAAGTGCAATGTGAGCAAGAGTTTTTCCATGGCGTATTTACTCATATTCCCCCACGGTAAGCATGCAGATCATGGTCAGCAGATGAGGGAACTTATTGGAGATACCCTTGATTTCACATTTAAAAAACAAGCGATCATCCTCTTTGTCAACCAAGGGAAAATTAAAATCAATCCAGTGTTAGAACACAGGCCAGCTCTGCGTTCTGGACTTTTAAAACAAAGAGGAATGAAATAGAAGGACTAAAAGCAGGAGGCTGAAAGACTTATTGTTTTCTGAGAAGCAGACGTCATCATATATGCTAAATAGATCAGATTTTGTTTTACATTCTTGTAAGGTCTCTTTAAATAAAGTGACAACCATTTTGGAACTTCTAGGAAATGCTGCATTAAAAAGATTCTATTTTCTGTCAGGAACAGAGATGGATGAGCCAGTGAAGTGCACTGCAATTTTTTTTTGTTGTTGTTGTTTTCTAGTATTAATGATCTAATTGTGGCTGCTGAATGAACAAAACTTTCCTGACTAAATTCTTTAAGATGAAGAAATCAAATGTCATAATGAAAACATAAATGCTTACAATATTTTACTGAACAACTAACTTGAAAGAACACAATTTATTAAATTATATAAAATCTTGCTTACACTTGTCAGTCATCCATGATTTTGATTCTTTAAATGTTAAAACTTAACAAAATATATTTAAGGCTTAAATTTATCCTTAAATATTTATATTTTAAATATTTGTATTCATAGCTGATATACTTTTATATTTACATTCCTTAAATATATAGTACATTATTAATATTTTAAAAAGATTATAATGATTATTTTGCTGTAACCTACTACGCATATGTATTTACATCATCTTAAATCAATTGATCAAGCACACACTATGTCGGTTAGTTTTTCCCTTTGATGTGGCCGATTGGGATGTGATCACATCTACATGTGCAGCACATTCAGTACAGAGTGTGAATGAGATCTTAACAAAGGGAAAACTGCAATTCTTCACGCTTCTGATTGTTACATGGCAGTTTAATTGTGAACATGATCTTTTCAATCTTCATAGCACGGTTTATTATTTAAACACTCAGCCTGCAGAGCTTTCATAAGACGGGATGAACATAATACAGTCTCCATGACGTTTCTCTTTCATTTCTGTTCGGATTTAGTGTCTGCAAATATTATGGTTTGGCTGAATTTAGATCAGCCCCTTCAAATGCCGGCCATGTTGGCTTTGGATTTTGGGTTTTGCTGCATTGAGTTCAGCATCATGGACCAGCACTGATTGTGCTGCGTCTGTTGTGGGATGCAATGTTTGTTGTGCGCCTTTTGTATGGTTGAAAGTTTAGTTTAGAATGGTTATTTTGGGGAGGGTTTTGTTGAGTTGTACATTTAGCAAAGTTAGGAACAGCCAGGGGAGAGATGTTGACCTGTTCCAATTACCTTTGACTCATTAACCATTTCAAAACGAAATCTTTCGGCCACACACTACAACTGAAAAACATTGTGCAAACTGCTTAAAAAAAACCTAACCCCTCCTGTAATTGCCAATGTTCAGGTTAACCAGTGTCAAATGGGATAATAATATGAATATTGGTCAAAGAAAAAAAAAAAAAAAACTTTAAGCAAGTGTATTACATGAAAGCTAACCAAAACTATCCTTAAATTATTTTAATCAACCCAGTGTGTTTCATAAATGCCCAAGCAAATCAACAGGGATCAGAAGAAAAAGTCCAGAAGATTGAATTCTTTAATCCATCATAGCCAAGTGTCCTCAAGTGCTTCATTTATGAGGAGGGGAGCCCTTTTTAGTTTGGCCTAATTTGCTATGTGAGGCATGTGGCAATGATAGTGGGCAGTCAGTGATGTTCAGACCTCCCATACTGAGTTACAGTATTCCTCCATTTCATTTTAATATCTTTCATTTCCATTTTTAATCTATCACTACTCTTCAACGTCTAAAGAATTGCTCATTTCTTTTTTTTCAACCCATCAATAGTTTATCAGTGCAGCGCAGTGTGGAAGCTGGAAAGAACAATGAGAGAACCAAGAACTGGCCAGGAGATGAATAATAGATTTGAATTTGACTATGAATCTATTCTTGCCTCCACCAACTACAGTATATGGCCAAAACGTATACTTAGAACACCCAAAAGAAACACACCCATATGTGCTTTTCATTAGACATTTTGATACTCGTACACATACACCCATATGTGCTTTTAAACATTTGATATCGTAACATGGGCATTATTATATGGAGTTTATTGTGCTTATCAAATTTTATTTCGAGTGTGGTTTTTGGGCCACTCCCATGTGTGTTTATGCTTTTTTCCTACCACAACATAGGACTTGTTTGAAAAGTGTCCTTCTAAACAGCTGCCAAAGATTTTTGCACAAATAACTCCTACAAAACACTAACCGATACAAATACAAACAAATCAGTGCAGTTGTGCACTGAAAAATAAACACTATTGCCAGTAAAACACCAACTTTTGTTCGCGCTACTGGTTAGGTTTAGTACGGCTTTAGTGTAGATGGTTAATTAGTTTCAAATGCGATTGAGCATTAAACTTTTAGTACCAATCACCAGACATTTAATTTACTAACTGCTGCAATATGTGTAACAACCAATGTAATAAATTTTACCACATTCACATTCATCTGTTTCTAAAAAACTCAGTGCTTTTAGCATCTCTCACTGGACATTGATCTTTGAAAGTGATGTGAAACGGCATATCATTTTTAGCTAATGCTCAACCTATCAAGTCCAAAAAATCAAATTTCACTCAGACTCCACAGAACCATTAATTCATAATGTGAAAAAAAAAAAAGAAGAAATAAACCAACAAAGCACACGACGGAGATGTACGCTCATCTCTCCTCTGTTAAATCATTAGAGGACAGAGAAAGGAATAAAATAATAAATATACAAATCATTATGATGAGAAGCGCCTGAGTGAGAGATGATCTTTCAGAGTAGGGTCTAGTCTATCTTTACCTTGCTGGCTGTCTGCCCACGTGATGGCCAGAGGCAGAAGCACATGGGTAACTAGTAAGTCCGTGGTATGAGTTCCGATCAGTACTGAACAAGATACCCAGGTCCAACGTGCACGCCCCACCATTCATCCCTTTTACCCTTGACACCAGAACGACAACCTGTGCGAATCAATGTTGCATTCACACACAACAAAAAACCAAATAGCAGTCTCAATCTCAAAAGACTGAGGTTACTGTTTGCTTTCCTCTACCTGATTGATCGTTGTTCCAAGTTTTCATTCTCTTTCTTTATCTCATTGTCTCTCGGGTGATAACTTGGAGACTGGGAAAATACATGTACAATACTTCTTGAACACTACCTGAGGGAGTCCCTAGAAGGAGGAAAACAAGCTGTAACAGCCTCGGGTAACCGCTTTGTGCCCAATGCTCATTACAAAGTGACCCTTCCACTACAATCTGCTAAAGTTTGGGTTTGCTCTATGGAGATGCTGAGCATGAGACAGTGAAAATAAAATACAAACCAACTCGGTTCATGAATGCACGATCCTTCAGAAATCAATCTAAACTTGCTCATTCGCGCTTTTAAGAAACATTTCCTTATCAACAATGTTGAAAACAGCTATGATGCTTACTATATTTATGTGGACAATATGACAGTTTCTTTTTCAGGATGCTTCAATCTAAGGTTTCAAGTTCCAGAAGAAGAAACATTTTATTGATTTGACCCTGAAATTATTCACTCTAAAAAAAAAAAAGTTTCTCTATAATTCTTAACATATTATAATTTAATTTTTAAACTTTATAGAATAAAATGGGCTAAGTTAAGGAATTATTCAACGCTGGTCAAGTTTATATTATTATAAAGGTACTGAGCGAAACATATCTAGCTTTGTATACGTGGGGGCGAATGGGAATCCATTTCTGCCCTCAGAGTAAAAACAACAGCAGGGGTAACTGAAAACTTACCTCACACAATGTGACACCTATATTTTCAGAATGTGACAATGAATGTATTATATTGATATATATATATAGATATATATATATACGATATAGATCTATCTATATATTAATAGAATTATATATACTTCACTTAGTTATGGCTTCCGTTGCATAACAAACCAAGCACTCCAAAGCACAAACAAAACAAATCAGAAAAAAACGTCCTTCTCTTTATTGTACAATGCCGGCCGCCCCCGCATTCTAGTTACAAAATAAATACTAAACCCTTAAACAATAACTAAAAAAAACACCCACAGCCCTATTCATTCGTTAAACAAAAATAAATAAACAACGCCTGGATCAAGCCTGTTTTAAGCATCTTTTCTCAAGAAATTATTATACTTGTGTACTTTTCCATATAAACCCTTTCTACATAAAAGTAGAGATTACAGCTTCATCGGGAGCAGCTCATCATATAATCTGATTGATCATTTAGTACTTCAATATCCATACCTGTTGAAAACACCAGTATATGTTGTGCTTTGCATGCTGGTCTGCATACTAGGCTTTTTATCTTAGCGTAAACCACTCTTTTTGCCTAGAAAATCATGAAGAGAACTCGTCGGACCACTCTGGACTAGCAAACGACAACTCATGCAGGCCATTTCAACAGATAGCTATGGACAGAAAATACAAAGAAGATCATATTGCACATTTCCTTAACCATGACATGCAATTTTGACGATTCACAATGTGATTGAGATTCCACACTGTGCCTGAGGTAAGCTTGAGTTAATCTGTACTGCAACAACATATATCATGAAATAATAATTACAGTGGCATCTGTCAGTCCTGCGGAGATTGACTTTTTTCCCGAAGCGGTTGCAATGTTTGGTCTGAGTCAGGATTCATGGAAAATAGAACAGTGTAACTAAAATAAAAGATCTATTCTCCCCTGGAGATCTGAGGGCGTCTTTAGCCAATGCAACATCATGAGTTATTCAGAAGTTAGTTAAACCTCCATCCAAAGACCCACAGTGGATTATATTAAAAGTTAATCGGTGCAACTGTTCAAAACCATTGAGCTCCAGTTTATGTCAATACACCAAACAATCGTTTTAACAAATGCCAACCAAATGTGGATTCTATGAGCGTCTGTAGCTACAACAGGATGCAATGAAATCGGTGAGGCCGTGGTATAAGGCCGGGGACAGTCGTCCATTTCTACGTCTTAAGGGGCATTTTACTGTAGGAAATAACAAGTATTTTACATCCAAAGGCAAGCATCTTTACAAATGGAGCGTTCGTACTGGCATTTTAAAGAAGATGCCTTTTTCATTGAACAACACCAAGGTTCTGGTAACCTGTTTGGTAACCCCTATTTATCCCTGCCATAGCAATCTGTAATAGTTGGCCCACTTACTAGGGGTTGGAAAAAATTATCAATCAATTTATAAAAAATGAGATACACAAATAAACCATCTACAGTACATAGTTGACGCATTGCTTTACTAGAGTATGTTTTATTGGAATTTTACTCGGTCCTCTCTTTAAATAAAGGGGACAAAAACAAAAACGCAATGTAAAGTGGTCCGATATGAGTTTGAGTGCTATCTTTCCCAGACTTCTGAACTCACTGGCAAGATCTGTGGGAGAAACAGACAATTGTTTTCATTGTTTCAGATCTTATATCTTAAAAAGACTGTTACTATTATAGACTAGAAATTACTTTAGCTTTTTGAGGACAGATATGGTCACTATGTCTATGTATGAGGGAAAAAAGATATGATGAGTTTGTGCATGTGAGTCCTTTTGTCCATGTTTGTAACAGAAATAAACAACAGCATACAAGTCTAAAACTAAAATGAAGATGAGTAAATGATGGCAATTTTCATGTTTGCATGAAATGTTTTTTTACAATGAATAGTTCCCATGAGGAAAAAAAAAATGTTTTAATATTTCTACTTCAAAACTTCAATTTTAATTTAGTGAGATACTCCCCATTTCTTTGTAAATGCTTTTTAATGTATTTTTTATTGATTTTATATTAATTATTGTTATGTGAAACTTCCCTAGCCAATTCTTGTGGAACATTGTTTCAAAAAAAATCTCAACACCCTTTTTTTTTCATTCTATTCACATAGATTTCCATCTTTATATTAAGCAATTATGCATGAACCCATTTCCTTCTAAATTTATGCTTAGTTCTCACACAAAACTATTATTTGTCTTGAAAGACAACACAGAAGTTGTATGGACTACTTTTAGGTGCTTGTTTTTTGCACAATGGACATGGACACTTTTTACTTGTGTGGAAAATATCTCTTTACAGAAAATGTAACGTACTGAACTCGATATTTCATAAGTTAAAAATATGTTAAGTATTTTACGTAGATATTTTTTGGTTGTGGTCATGTGGCAACATTATAACATAAATAGACATCATATCTAACCTCAAAGCAACTCAACCAATGAAGTTTTACTTCACGAAATTTCGGTCTGGGTCTATGTGTCTTTGCAGCTAGATCACTGTGTAAATCCCGCATGTTATAGAATCTGAACAACATTTGCTAACATAAACTGTGTTTTTGCAATACTCAATCCCTGCCAAAAATCAGTGCAGCAGATCCCAAAGGGCAGTCATGAGTACTGATTTGAGGGTCAAAAGTGTACAGTATGAATCTCTGTGTGAATGTATTATTCAGAGCAAAGGGATGTAACCTTGCGTGAAAACAGATGGGCCGGGCATATGCTCTCATGGAAAAACACTGCTAGCACACGCTTGCTGCCTATAGTGAAGACTGAAATGGCACGTAAGAAGATCATAATCACGCTGTAAGCACTGCTGGGACATAGCGGCCTTGTATAACAGATTATTACAATGACAATCTTATCTCCACATCACAGTTGAATGAATATGAATGTCCTTTGCTTTTTTCCTCAATCTAGATGGAGTGGAAAATCGCTGTTGTTCCTTAAAAACAGGGACTTTTGTGGTTCCCATCTTGGAAAGCGACCCCCCCGCATTATTTATACAGGTTCTGTGAGTGACGACCATTGCAAGAAAGCGACAGGTCCATCGGAGAGAGTTTCATTTTAAACAGTCTGACTCTCAAACAACCTCAGTGCGAAGACAAAAGAAAAGCAGAGAATCAGAGACCAAGGCAGGGTTGGAAAGCAGTTATGTCAGGAGAGGTGTGAGGGCACGCCCTTCCATGGGCCCCCAATGCAAAGCCGTAAGACAGTGGGAGAAGGAGGTTAGTTAGGAGAGGCGCGAAGATGAGAAGCCAAGAGCTTGTGAGGCTGAGGAATCGTTTTGTTCCTGCCTCCAAAATTAGAGCCACCTGGGCGGCAAGGGGAAAACAGGAAAGAGAGCAAACTACCTGTAAAAAATCAGGTAAATAAAGATTTACAAAAAAAAACAAAAAAAACAATGTAATGTTTTAGATTCAAGTGAGATTGCGTTGCCTTTATTTTGGACTGTTTGAAGTGCACTAGACCATTTTCTATGAAGAACTTTGAAAATTCAAATCGTAATCCTACTTTGTTTCAGTGCGACATTGGGAATAATGAAAATGGACAAAGATAGTTAAAAGAATAGTTAGTGTAAAAAATAAAAATCATAAGAGTTGTAAAATCAAATTTGCATTTAGTAAGTGAGAAATGGTTGAGCTCATACTAAAATTGTCTTGCAAACTTTGGTAATTTGGTCAACTTAAATTTGTTAGTTATTTGTGATGATTTACTAGCAATATTCTGAGTAAACTGTTTTTTTCACATACCCCTTTTCAGGGTAATTCTATGTCTGCCTTAGCTCAAGTGGTAGAGCTTGTGCGTAACGAGTGCAAGGTTGGGCTGGGTCGAGTCCCTGGGAACACATGGTAGGTAAAAATTGATAGCCTGAAGGCACTGTAGTCGCGTTTTGGATAAGTGTCGTTGCCCTAAATGCATAAGTTAACTTAATTTTAATTTTATGTGAAATTAATTGGAGCAAAGAAAATAGAAGATACCAATACAGTTTTTGTTTGTAACTCAGAATATATGTTTAATAATTAATGGCATTGCATCTGTGGACTTGAAAATTAGACATTTTTAAGTGCCATATTGGAAATTCCCCTGCTTGTAGCTTTGTGTCTTTGCATATTATAGCACAGGGTTTGGAGATATTTTTGCCCCAAATCTCAAAAGGAAACTCACCTACTGTTGACTCTACCTATGTGAAATGAGGGCAAACAGCTTTTCTCAGGGGCTCCTTATTGCATCAATCCACCATAATCATCTGGCTTTAATCTCAACTGACCTACACATGCTGTTCCTTCATCATTAGGCTCGTATCCCTGTTTGCACGGCACTTGAAGCTCCCGTAGGTGTTGGTGCAGACGGGTCGCTCAGAGGGACAGACAGATGGGAACTGTGTGCACTCATCTTGGTCTAGACAAAGAAGAGGAGTGGAATAAACATGAGGTCTGATACATGATGTTGTGGTCATGTACACACTGTGAAGTTTAAGGAGTGACAACCACATTTATTTGTGGGAGTGAATGCTTTAAGATACCATTATATGTGTTCATGGAACCAAGGAGTCGCTCCTACTATAACATACTCATGATGACTGACACAGGTTCTGTTGCAAAACCTGCTGAGTTGCCTTGCTGTCTACTGCCTACATAGGAAGATTCCTTTTAAGGCAACATCCTAACTGAAATGGAACCGTAATGTATAAGTGACTGATTTGGACTGCTTTACACCACATTATGCACATGTGAATTACATAGGAGACTTGACCCACAATTTTCCATTAACATGTTGCTTAACTAACGACCCAATACTTTTTTTTTTTTTGCTTTCATTTTTGCAAGAAACTGCTGTCCTGTGGATGGTATATAATTCAGACCAAACTCAAACTATACTATAACTAGTTTAGTTGGGAAAGACATACTGAGCACCTATCAGCATTTTATTTAATAAAGGCAATCTGCAAATTCTGCATTCTGGAAAATGATAGATGATTGCAGGTTTTGGATAACTGAATGCAATACAGATAATATTCACTAACAAATGGTTTAGTTTAACTTAGGATGCAACAATATTGATTTTTGAGTCGATATCAGATTATGCCATATGTTTCAAACATTTTGCCGAAATAAACCAAGCAATACCTGACGACTTTCATCATATCTCCTTGTGAAGAAATTATAAACAATAGTTTTTATTACATTTTTATTTTTTTTTTGGTTAGTTTTTTAAGTACACAAAACATATTTGTATTAGACAATAATAAACCTTATTAAAGATCTTTTTAATAAGAATACATTGGAAATTTGTTGCAATGGCTTATGGATTTGTAAGCCTCGTGGTAGGTAAAGGTCACATTGCTCAAAAACTTACCAGGTGTTACCAGTGCAGCGGCCATTTTCATTGACCTCAAATCCTGGTCCACACGAACTAGACATTACTGTACAAATACCAAACTTCTCAAATAAAGAAAGAGCACGTGAGTATGAACAGGTAGGTCAGTAACTTCAACTCTCCACCACTAGGGTCAGCCTCCTCCTCATGCTCCATGGTAATAGATCCGCTATCACTAACATTTGTTCAGTAGCACACTGGCTCCCAGAGAGTCTCTGGCGCTACAGAACGCCCACCTGCACAGAACACCTTCCACACTGGTGGCCACATCCTTCCCTGTCAGGGCGGCAAAGCATCAACTTTTAAAATTTCACAAACAGTCCGCTTTTATAACTTCCCCTCAGGCTTAGGAGACATAATGAATGATTTCTTTTCTTAATGTACATCTCTCCATGGAAAAATACCATTCTGGAAAAAGGGCCCCTCCCAAGAAGTTTCTCGGCACAGCCAGGTTGGACTAGGCTCTGGTTTGCTACACCACGCAGTCTCTTAAACAATGGCACAAGAATGTGTTCAGTCTCAGCTGTGGGCAGCTTCATGGAGCAGCGAGGCCTCGGAACACATATCCTTTGGATCGGCAAAACCGCTCTCATGACTGCCGGTGTGGGGGTTCACAGACCAGAGTATTTCTGCATAGCAGCCACTGAGGCATTAAAGCAATGAGGTGTTCTCACATGCCAGACCGGATGAAATCTGTCTGCTGTTTGGTGGTTGCACGCAATGCCATATTAATGGCACAGTGGTTGGAAAGCACTTCATTTAAGAAGGTTTACAGAAGCATCCATTAACTACCTTCAATCTAATTGTCAGAGACACTTTCTCACAGGGACGGCGGGACAGTAATTAACATGGCCGTTAGAGGAGACTGTCATAGTGATCATGCAGTGAGAGATCATCCATTGCTCAATGTGGTGGAGGAGGAAGGCAGAACCAAAGGAGCTTTCGAAATGAAAAAGGGAATATGTGGGCATTAGGACTTTCTTCCATTATAGCCTTTAGTCAAGCAGGAGAGAAGCCCACTGCCTTCCCAGTTCTTACTCAGCGACATTTAGGTAGCAACAGATCCATCGGGCTCTGGCAGTGCCCAGGCTGGCTCAGGTGCCTCTCGGGACAAAAAAGCATAACATTTCACCAGTGGTTACTGAAAGATGCAGTTTTAGCTGGGAAAGACATACTAACGGGCTTTTATTTAATAAAAAAGGCACCTACAAATTCTGCATGTAGAAAATGATAGATGCTGACAGGGTTTTGATAACTGCATGCAATACTGATAATATTAACTACAAACAGTACCCAAAACGATGCACCAACAAAAAGCACCATTGTATTTAATTAATTAATTTATTCATTTAGTTAGTCTGCGAAATCTGAAATTCTAAATATCTAATAATCTAAATAGAAAAATATTTAACTTATTAAATAAAAATTCCATAAATGTAGATGTATCATGGTAACCTAAAAATTAATGTCTATTATATATATATATATATATATATATATATATATAAATGTCTATATATATATATATATATATATAAATATAACATTTAAATATTTTCTTATTTTTTTAGGAGTATCATGGGATGGTTTTATATGAGAAATATAAAAGTTTTAAATATCTAAAAACCTTAATATAATATATTTAAAAAATAATAATTTAATATTTAAAAAAAAAGTGATCTATCATAGTAATTTTTGGCAGATAAATCTAAAATATTCAAAAATATCTGCTAAAAAATCTAAATTAAGAAATTACTATAGCTAAAAGCAATTGTGAGGTACCATTAAGCCATTTCCATCACCCTGTTTTTGGCGCGATTTTGAAGCATCACATCAGAAATGAGTGATGGAAATGGCAAGTGTAAAAAAAATAAAAATAAAAATAACAACTTCTTAATTTCTATTAAAAGAGTTTTTTTTATCAGCCGCTTGAGACGGTTTTTTTGACTCCAGTGAAAAAATGGAGTTAATGCTAATAAAGGGGAGATGCAAACGCATTTACAGTATCAAATCCAGATGCAAATCAATATTAAACCCATAAGTGACTAATCCCATTTGCTCTCTCTTGGATGGTGTTTGCATTTTACCGCTGGTTACTAGATCACTAATACCGCCATCATCAGCATAAACAACCTGATGGAAAGGCACCCACCACATTTTATTTGTTCTTTTTTGCTTTTTTTGTTTCTTTTTTTTTTGCAAACTTTGGAAGATTTGCTCCACCTAATGGAACTCCATCTATTGTAAGATATTAAGTCATATTGTGAGATAAAACCACACGGCAAGAAATAAAGCTGCAATTGTGATATAAAAGTCAGAATTCGTTAAAAAATAGGAAAAAATAAATCAACTTTCATAATTCGACACCATAAAACTGTACTATGGATTTATTTTATAGCTGCAGATATTTTACATCACTCTACAAGCACCTTACTGAAAGGAAACATCGATGAGAGGCGCTGAACACGCATTAACATATTTACCGAAAGCCCCCAGGGTGATCCAGTAGGAGTGACCATGATGGCTATCGTTTTGTTTTTCACAGCACATTCAGCAGCAATACGAGATTCCAGCTGGCAGCCTACTCCCACCACAAATCTGTCCGATAGCTCCCAGATGAAGCTATGTGTCTCCAAACATTCGTAACATGGATGAGCGTGGGGAAAGGTCCCATCTGCTGCCACCGCCTTGCGTAACCTGCAGGCGTCTCTCTGGTCCTCCAGTCTATGAGAGGATATTAAAGGGACTGGACTCGGTGGGTTGTGTTATTTTGATGAGAGAAGCCCCCCACTGAACATGACCTGGCATTACATCATAACTGCTGTCTTCTGTAATGAGTCAGCAGAGCTTAACACTTTGTTTTCCCCGCTACCGGCGACCCTTGAACATTTCCGAGATGGTGGATGCACTTATGAAATAGATATTTTACAGGTCTGGTCAATTTCATAGCTGTTCCTTTCTTAATGTGATTATCCTGCAAAAAATAATTTAGGCAGGCTTTTTAGGCAAAAGAGAATGGGAAAGAAATACATACCGAGTCCAAAGTGAGCAACTGGCTCCATCTCGCACAAGTACCCTGATCCTCCATCTATGATGCGTGTGTGAGGGCCATTTCGCTTGGTGTAGACTATCACCTTTGCCCCACGGTAAGCAAAAAGCCCTTAAATGTGTGCGTGGAATCACATCGAGCCATTATTAGATGAGCCCTGTAATGAGAAACCAACAACTTATGTCAGAACAGGACTTTTCAGTTGTTAAACTTTAAAACCAGAAATACAAAATACTGTTTTGGGAATGACCATACATCCTATTTTTGTTCATGTCCGTCCAGGACTTCTAAATTGGTTTAAATACCTGGCTTCAGCCTTTTTTTTCTATCGCTTTCAAACTTGCTGAAGGTAATAACTGAGAAGTAGCATAACCAATAATGTTTGAAGGCATTGTAATTAATCGACCAGTAATGGGTGCTTGAAGGTGCTATCTACAGAGAAAGAGAAACAGTCAAAGTAATGCAATAAAATAGCATACGAGTAATGTATGAGGACTGCGGATAGCACAGTGAAAATTAGTTCAAACCAAACACTTTAAGCATTTTAGATGTACTTAAAATCCAAACCAGGATTATATCTAGAAAAAAGAGGGAAGTATAATCAACCTCGTTTCTATGCTATCAAGGATGCATTTAGACAAACAGACTGCGAAAAATTGCTCCATCTAATTTTCTTAAATTTCTCCTAGACAGCAATGAGATTAAAGGAGAGCAAATGGAGATGGCTTTTTTTTTTACATTGAAAAAATAATTCCAAGATAATTTGCCATTACAAGAATGAGATTTTAAAAATTAATAAAAAATATTTCTTCAATTACACTCTTTGACTATATTATCTGATCTATGCTTATCCATTACTGTATGTTATATAGTATTTCTATAATCATTTATTACTAGTAATTTTTATCCACCTTATTTTGCAATGTGGAAGTACTATATTCTTTGAATGTGCGAGACATCAGATTCATTAGCTGCAAATAACTAGAAGAACATGAGTGTTTTGGGGGCCCTAAGCAAATTTCAGGTATGGGGCCCCAACATAATAACTATGTGTTCTTTTATGCCTAACCCTTATTTTGCTTGCTCGCTCTCTCATAGTTTATGCAGTTTATTTTACCTCCTCACAATCCTAAGTAAATAATTAGTCAACATGATGCTGTTCTGAAGCCATATTAGACTCTTTTTTTTTTTGGATCACAAAAGAATACATGCTTGCACTTGTCCATTTAATGAATTGTAACCTTCTTCAATCTTACAAAATTACAAAAAGCATTCAAATTGTCAGAAATATTCTCCATGCGTACTCGCTCACACCTCAAGGTTCCTTTGGATATGTTTTGCCATGGCCAAGAAACAAGCCTAAAATGTTAATCAACTAAGCAGCAAGTCTCCAGTCGCATTCGTGCATATGTATAAGTGCACAGCAGTTTGCACCAAGTTGCGTGTGTAAAGAAAAGCACAACAAGCTGAAGTCATTAAAAACATTAAGACAATATCAAAATCTTAACATGAAACACCCATTCTTTCTCCTTTCCGGGAGGTTCTGGAGGACAGTCAGACAGGATTATATTGTGCCTAGAAAGTGCGCAGCAGATCGCTCCCCTAAAAGTTTGTCATTGAACTCCAGTTCATCGACGAAGGCTCCCTGACGTTCTGCGAATCACCGACGCTTGGTCTGCACTTCGCACACCTCTATTTACACTGATCTTACATGTTGTTATAATGAGAGATTCGTGAGCTTGCAGAAGAACTCGTGCTAACTTGTCAAAACTCTGTGTTTGAGGAGTGAGGAAACTTTGACGCTCTCCAGAACACAAATTACACACTGGAGCATTTGCCACAATATGTTTCACCAATATCAGGATGGGACCTCCTGATTCCCGGACCTTGCTGCAGCCGCTTACCTCAACTATTGGTTAAGTATTGGCTTTTCTATCATTTCGGATACCGCGACTTTTACTTACTCTTAAGGATTTCTTAGACAAGAAACATTGAAGGAACCAAATTTGACACTTAGAACCAATCGGAATCTCTTATTGCTCAAGGAAATCCATATAGTGTTTAGCCTATTTAAATGTGCCTGACCAGTCTAAACACCATCTCACCTGAGTGACTCGATACCACAGAGATGTTTGAGCTGCACTTTCCCCGTGCATCACTTAAAAGATCCAAGCTGCCAGGTCCCTTATCGATTATCAGTCACAGCTGGCTCCTTGAAATGCAGCACTATCTCTGCTTCAGACACAGCTGTAACATATGTTCCAATTCCTCAACATTACTACCAAAAAATCTTTAGAACACATATACATTAATACATTGGCTTCTATTGTTGATGATGAAAGATGATGGTGATTCAGATTGAGTGCGGTGACTGAACTCAATTTCCCAAATGTCATAAAAGTAACAAGATGCAGTTACACAAGCATGGATTTATAAATGCCATCTTAGTGGTGGAGGGGATGAGATAACCAGGATTTAAGTTTCTTTTGAGATGAACGGGAACCTATCCTACTCACTCTAATTAATTTAGTAGTTTTTTCACTTCTAGTACACCAAAAAAAATAATACTTTCTCCTTTAGAAAAAGGTGTTCCCAATTAACAATGAACTAGTGTTCAATACTGTAGTATACACAAAAAGTTTGGGGGTCAGCAAGGTTTTTTTTTGTTGTTGTGTTGTTGTTTTTTAAAGAAAATATACAGTAAAACAGTCACAATATGAAACAGTTATTACAATAGAAAAAAAAATAGTTTTAATATCTTTGTTCAAAATTTAGAAATTATTTCTGTGGTGGAAAAAAGCTAAAAATTTCAAAGCATCATTACTTCCAGGTTCTATTGGCTGGCACATGATCTTTCAGGAAAATCATTTTAATTATGCTTAATTTTATGGTCAGCTTCTTAATTAATATTAATATTGAAAAACAGCTGTGCTGGTTAATATTTCTTTTTGAAAACCCCTGACATCTTTTTTTTCAGCATTCTCTGGATGAATAGGACGCCATAATAGAACAGAATTTATGTGTTTATGTTTTTGTGAAATATAACATTTGTAATGATGTTTAAGTCTTTGTCACACTTTGTTTTGTTTAATGCATCACTGTTGGATAATTATTAATATTAATAATATTAAATTTATTTGTAATAATAATAATAATAATAATATGAAATTGCATTTCAAAAAAAAAAAAACTCAATGACCTCTAAACATTTGACTCCTAAAAGTGTATTCGTATTTCAGTAGCTATGTGCCTTCACTCTGAACAAATGGGCTTCCAAACCTGCACTTTTGTCAATATACTCAACCAATTAAGGTAAAATTATACCGTAAACTGACATAAAGATCAACCTGATAACTGTTTTTTTTAACTTGACACATTAACACACCATGTCCAAGTGCAAAGTGTTATCTATGACAAAAAAAAAAAAAAAAAAAAATGAGCAGATGCACACCACAGACTCTCAGAGTATTAACTAAAGCTAATTTAAATTGATTAAAAAAAAAAAAATAAAAAAACATACATTCTTTTTAGCACCAGTTTGATGTGACAAGCTTTAAACAAAATGGAGGTAGAGTACATTAATGCTGTCTTTTTAATAACTTTTTGACAGAACACACGCCTCAATCCTTTATCATTTTAAATAATAATAATTAATAATAATATTTAGTTAATTTTCAAGTTATTTTAAGGGGAAAATCTTAAATTTACCATTTGTAAAAGTCATGAAATGGATTTACAAAAAACAGTCCTAAATTTGATAGAATGACCGGCCAAACCCTACGTACCGGTTCCCCGTCCCTCTGGTTCGGGGCCTCCCCGATGTTCAGCTCCTCGATCTGTGGATCTCCGTGTTCTCTCGAGAAAACTCTGCCCTGGTAAAGATTAATGACTTGTACTCAATTTGCCGTTTGGCTTGAGGGGAGATACCACAAAGACAAATGTCCTTGTCAGATGTATGTTATATAACATGTCTCAAAGGAGATATCATGTACAGGATCATGAACCACGCAATAGTGATTCAGTTAAAACTCTTAGGGCGAAGTTCATACTCTACATTGATGATAATAATGATAACTAAAAAGGTTTTTTATACAAAAAGCTAAGGCTTTGCTTTCTGAGAACCGAGGTCCAGATTGTTTGAGTATGGGATTAGAAAACCTAATTTGAAACAATGTCCTGTTTAATAATTCACTCCAGTCCTTCTCATTAGCAAGCCATCGTTTTAATGGGTGAGGTGCGGCCGTAGGGGGGACTTTCCCATCACGTAGAGTTTCGTGGTTGGACGGGGTGGTGTTTGTGGTCTGGCTTTTGGATTTTCTGGCTTGTCATCGCCTGCCTGGGCTTACCACCAAAATCCCCAAAAAATAAATAAAAAAGTTAGGATAAAAGAAATATACGACTGGAGTGGACTTAGAATAGATGATACAATACTTGTGTTTTGTGAATAGGGACAGTTGTTGAATCAACGCCTGCAATTGTCATACTTTATAATCATAAAAGAAGAGTTGTTTTCATAGAGTGAAATGAACTATCCTTCTGATATCGTATGGGGGGATTGGGGATATAATGTTGATGTACAAATACACAAACTAAAATTACTAAAAAATAAATGTAATTTTAAATTAAAAGCTTAATATCAAATATTAATAACCTACCTTTAAAATTAGTATATAAAATATAACACCAAAATTTGTTCACTCACATTTCTATATTCCTTATTACATTTGAGAACTTATAACAGGGGATTCATTTTTTAATATTTCTGAATCATGAAAATAAACTTTCAGTCTGTCCTTCAGACAGCTAGACTTGCAAAGACATTAATAATGCACAGAGATAACTATTTATTTTTTTTTTTGAGACTGAACAGCCTTTGACCGCCATTCACTTATACCTGCATAACAAAAATCATTTTTGAACAATCCTGTTACATATCTCCTTAATGTTCTGCATAAGCCTAGCCTATGCATGTCAGTATAGTCTTTTTGTTCACACCTGAAGAGTCTGTTGGCTGATGGTCCTCTGTAGGCAATGTTGTTGAAAAAAACTTCCAGTTCTTTGTCATTATCAAAGTCCGCTGCGATGACAGTGCGAACAGGAGATGTGCATGGTACAGGAATTCTGTGTGGCGATGTCCTGGTACAGAAAATATCAGCGTATCAAAATTTGAAAACTCCACAGCGTTGACACTCTTCACACTTGGGAAAACCAACCAAAGAATGGCTCTAACTTACAGCAGTTGTCTACACATATTAAAAACGGGACAGGAAAATATTTTACCTTTGCTGACAGGAGAACATCAGCTTTAAGATTTGGAGAGTCAGATATGTGATATCTATGACATAAAGTCCGAAAGTACAGGTAAATCACAGTCTAAAAAAATGAGGGGCGTGAGGAGTCAGAGAAAGGTAACTGCTATCGTCGCGCTCAATTAGTGCCAGCCACGAGTCATGGAAGAAGTTATTGAGCATGCCGTCAGCACTCTCTTCAAAGTATTAACCCCAATTTTAATTATAGGGCTCATAAAACCTGCAGGTGAAAGCCCATGAAGTGACCTTCTGCTGTCTGGTTGAAGGAGAGGTGATGGCCATCTCTGGACAGGAACCAGCAGAGGTGAAACAGCCAGAACATGAGACAATACTGATGCACTTGCAAATACTGCACTTCCACAAGCTGGTGTGCTTCTGCTGTCTGGTTGAAGGAGAGCACGGAATAACAGAGCATCTTAATCACAATGCAAGTCATTACATGTACATGGCAAAGGTCACGATGCCCTGAGCTCTGATGCACCAAAACTCTGAAGGACAGAAGGTCCTACCA
Source organism: Cyprinus carpio (assembly GCF_018340385.1). Taxonomy (NCBI): domain Eukaryota; kingdom Metazoa; phylum Chordata; class Actinopteri; order Cypriniformes; family Cyprinidae; genus Cyprinus; species Cyprinus carpio. The sequence continues at coordinate 30,062,723 of NC_056584.1, read as the reverse complement.
TGGACATTAACCCCAACAACGACCCCCATCAAACAGCTTCCTCTGACATTTTATCTCTGTGCTAAAGAATGCCGATCACTGCAGGCTAACACTAAAGCTGAAAGAAGACCAAACACACACAGCGCTGATCCATGCCATAACAACAGTACAATCAAACACAAATTACCTGATACACATCTTGTGAGACAGAGCTCCAAAGGTTCATGACTAAACTACTGCTAGGAAATAAATAGATAATTTTTTGGGTTCATTACTTCTACTTAATTTTTTTATTATTTATTTAAGGACAGGCTTGATTACACAGCCTAATTAAACCATTAGTTTAAGATTAGTAGACTTACAAATTCTGACTGGCCCCACAGGACAAATGTTTCTCCTAGACAACAGTGTGCTTAAACAGAGCAGATTGAAATGATTTAAGACTAAGAGTTTTATCTTGAGAAAAAAGATCCAAGTGATCTCACATATGTCCCAATCTAGAGTTTCAGAAGAAAGCACAAATGTTCTTAGGTTTGCCAAAAATCTGGAAAAGACATTTCATGTTCAATATGAAACAAACTTTCAAAAGTTTAAATGAAACTTAAGCTATCCATATCCTAGTTGTTTGTCTAGTCAAAACTGAATATTGGTGATTTTTATCATATGTGCTGTGGTAAAATCACTATAATGCCCAGCCTCATTGTAGCTTATTTTGTTTTAATCTTTACTGTACCATAAAGAAGTTAAACAAAAATATCAGCCACTTTGCCAACATATTACACTAGCATTCAGAAAATCTGGGGTCTGTTCATTTGTTTTCCTTCTGCTCACCAAGGCTGCATTATTTGATCAACAAAATACAGTAAAAACATTGATATTGTGAATATTATCACAATTAAAAGTACAGTTTTCTAATATATCGTTAAAAACAATATTTTTCCTGTGATGCAAAGCTACATTTTCAGCATCATACTCCAGTTTTCAGTGTCACAAGAGACTCCTTCAAAAAATTATTTTAATATGCTGATTTGCTGCTCAAGAACATGTATTATTATTCAAAGTTTAAAAGCAGTTATGCTGCTTATAAAACTTTATCATTACATTTTTGTTGAGGATTTTTTGATAAATAGTTATTTCAAAAGAGCACCATTTATTTCTAATATTTCAGTCTTTACTGCCCCTTTTTATATTTTTTGAATCATTTTTGTAAAATAAATAAACAAACATTTCTCACATTCAGACTTGATTCAGCTGTCAGCAGATTAAAAAAACTTTCTGTTGAAGTCTGAGGAATTCTTCGATCTTACTGTGACAAATTACAATCACTGTGCTTTACAGCTAAAACACGGGGCCAGGTCACTAGCGCAAACAATGAAACAATGATTAGAGAATAACTGAACACTTCAATCAGACAGCAGATGTTGATTATTTATATCCTCTGTCTTCGCTCAGAAGGATTTTAATTATACAGATCAAAATGTAGGGATGAGGGATCAACAATTTTGGTTTGTTCTGTATAACAAAGATGATCCTACCAATATTCAGTATAGTCACATCTAATAAAAAAAAAGATGATAGATAGATAGATAGATAGATAGATAGATAGATAGATAGATAGCTAGATATAGATAGATAAGAATAGATAGAGTAGATAGATAGATAGATAGATAGATAGATAGATAGATAGATAGATAGATAGATAGATAGATAGATAGATAGATAGATAGATAGATAGATAGATGGATTTGCATTTCGTGAGAAGAATACCAATGCTTTGAAGGCAGCTAAATAACAATCTTAAAATTTCAGGCCTGGCAACCACTGCAATAAACACTTTTTCTCTTCCATTACAGCTAAAAAGAATATGCAAGAGTGTTTTTAAAATCTGCACCTTAAAATCTTTGCTTGCGATTATTGCTGAGCTGTAGGCCAACAGACGATGGGGCCCATTCCAGTTTCCATAGACAATGTCTGTTGTCCCCATCCCGATTAAAATCTGCTAATGCCACTCCACGGCCATGCTGCATCGGGTCACAACCCCCCTACGACAACAAATACAAATATTTCATTGCAACGTTGTGCATGTGAAAGGCTAACAAACTCACCTTTCAAAACAAATCCTCAGAAAAAAAAAAATTTAAAAGTGCCAGCTACTACCCGCTTGTTCTGCCACATCTGTAAAATGTACCATCTCCGTTTTGTTCCGAAACAGGGAAATTAGGGCTGTACTCATTGTCACAGAAAATATCAGGAAGGGTCTGACTGAGAATGGGACCCACCACAACCCCCCGTCCCCCTATAACACACAGCAGAGACGGGCATCATCACCAAATAGTACAGAAAGGAAATCGTTAGTGGCTTTCCAGCTCATTTCCCCAGCAGCGGCTCTCTGCTGCTTTTGCTGACACAGACTGCCCATAATTACATTACAGAGAGTGTGAACATGTGCATTTAACCAGCTCTCTTTCAACACATCTCACACCGGCAATCACTATTTACAGCTCTGACCTCTAGTTGAATTACAGCAGCAAGTAATATTTTTATTTTTATCAAGTAATATTTTTATTTTTTATTTCTATTGTGTTTTTAATGTTCAAAGCTGCTTTAAACAAAATAGTGCTTTTATTTCTTAAAGCCCAGCAGGACCAGGCTTTTTCTTAATGCTTAATATGAGGGTGATATTAAGATTTTGTAATAGATCTTACTTTAAAATATATAGTTGAGTTGAATACATTTGAACAGAAATTTAGAAGAGGGAACAACTTTTGTTGTATTAAAGAATTTGTTGTAATAAAGTATTTATATTGTTTATATTGTTACGGACTGGTTAGGATAGAAAAATAAAATAAAATAAAATGAAATTTAAAGTAATGGTTTGATAACTAAAAATAAAATAAAATAAATAAGAAATGTGATTAACATAACAAACTGACCAAGTATAAATTAAATTAAATTAAATTAAATTAAATTAAATTAAATTAAACTAAAATTAAAATTAAATTAAATAATAAATAATAAATAATAAATACCACCTTTGTATTATCCTTAGCCTGCTTGCCGTTTGGACTTATAACTGGTGGTTTGACCCTTTGCCTGGCTTCACATTTCTGATTGTTGGACTATCCTTCTTAAACTTCTGCACATAGATGCTAATGCAGCTTCAGCCTCCTCATTAAATATGTGAATAATGTGAATAAAATAGGTTTATTCGTAAAATAAAATGTGAAATATGTCAATAAAAAAAAAAATGCATTGGGAAAAATAAATGAAACAAACATATTGTGCTTAAAACAATTCCATGTTTGTGTGTCATTTAAACACATGAAAGAATTGTTTTAAATGACAAATATAAATGGTCAAAGCCCCCCATTCCATGTTTTGTGTCAATTAATCCATATGAAGTCTAGTAAAGCAAGAATATCACAAAAGCTTGATTTTGTTGCTACAGCGACATTTCCCTTCTGAGACTGTCCTAGTTGAACCCTCGTCTCACAGTGCCTCTCCGAAACTGCTCTGAACGGTGGTCCAAAGCCCTGCTCTCCCCGTAGTGATTAATGGAATGGCTGCTTCATTGAGTAAGTCAGAGCTGTATATGCTGCATAGTGGCTCAACTTGTCCTTGTGCCTTCACATGACTTTCAGTACAGTAAACAGCTGAGTGGCCAAAACCTCCATCTCTTTATTCAGCGCTGCCTTCCAGGGCCCTGTTCTCTCTATTACTGGCTGCTTTGAGCTGATAAACACTGTCTATAACTCAGTGATTCCAAAGCTGATATGTAGCACTGAGCTCTACTGTAAAATCAGCCACAAGGCAAAAAACTGGATTCCTACAGCTCATGGCCGTTAAAGAGAGTCCTGGGTAATATATTCACTGACATCCAGCTCGTACACTTACACACTCCAACCTCAAGATATTCATATGAATAAGCACGGACACGCGAACCTGTGGAACTTGTTGACTCGGCCTGCTCAGCCACGTTTGACAGTGGCAATGATTCCCTTGGACGGGTCACTTGAAATCAAAATTTTGTTTCAATCCATTTCCAATCGAGCATGTGGACCTACAGTTCCGCTGGCATAATTAGCAATGTAGATGGAATAACGACCTGTTCCCTATAAAAACAAAGAAAGATGCATTGTTTATAGTGATTAGATTACTGATAATCTTGTAAACAATTTTAAAAACCTTTTAAAAAATTCTCACAATTCTACATAATGAAAAAACTATACACTATATACAAATGTTTCTATACTTCTCAACACTTTTCACACTTATTTTGTAATTTTTTAAAATAAATTATTATAATATTTTATACGTGTTGTAAACTGGTTAAGACCTAAATAAACAACATTAATTAATTAATAAAATATTGTGGTTAAAAACATTCTCATATGCTTTTGTGCCATTTTTAAAAAAATGTGATAACATGAAAACTGTGTATAAAATACATGACGTGAAAAACATATAATATAATATATTAAATAATCAGAAATGATTTGGAAAATTAACAAAATTTCAGAAATAACCCACAAGTAACATTGAATTAAATGTTGAAGTTGAAAGACTGAAATAGCATTTTCTTGTAAACCATAATCCAATATTGTTTTGTTTTATTGCCAAACTTTGAAAAATATAAAAATACAATGTCCAACAGTAAATAAACATATATACACAACAGGTAAATTTGTAGTTTGAATCTGAAAGTCGTAACATTTCCACCATTTCTCAAATTAAGTATTATGTTCAATAGCATTCTTTGATGGCAATGATATTTTTAACATTTTTAGAAATAAAAAAACTCAAAAGTCCCGCACAAAAATTGATACTTGCATAGTATTTAAAACAACATATAAAATCTACTACGGTGTATATGTCTATAAGTATCAATTGTGTGTGGGGACTGTTTGATTGTTTTTTTGTATTGTGGGCCTCGTTTTTGCATGTTTCTCTATGTACCTATCTATTACCAGGTGTGCAAGAGGTTAATTGTTAATTAATCTTTTTAGAATAAAATGTCTGATATTTAATTCCCAAATTGTCTTTCCAATGCTATTTTATTTATACTTCACCAAAGCATTTATGTGATCTTCGTATAATATAAGAGAAATAAGTCAAAACACATTACTCTCTGTCCTCATACAATGTGCATACACATGCACACATATTCCCAACTGCCTCCCCTTGGATATAATTTCACACCCCATTATCATAAAGATTCCCTGTGGACATGAAAGACAGTTGAAGTAGCCAAGCAAATGAACTAACGCACACATTTTCAATAAAGACTCCCACGATCCAACAGCATGGAAATGGTGAAATAAAGAAAATATACATAAGTATATAAAAAGATTAGCAGCTCGTGACCAGAAATACTAATGAGGCACAACACTGACAATGTCAAACGCTCTCTGGTTTCTACATCAACTGCCACTACAGGTTTCAGGAAAAATACAGATTGTAAAGCATAACGAGTTAAAACAGATGTTGCCCCAGAATGTTATTAGAGCAGCCTCAAGTTGGAATGTCATGACTTTACATGTTTTTCATGCTCCTTGTTTATCACTAAAGAATTAGATTTACTATACATTTGCCAGTAACAAGGACGCAAAAAGTATTGAAAACTAATACATTCAAAGCATATTTTGTACCATCTCTGGTTTGCATGGGAAATTAGCGGAGTTGAAAGCGTGGATGGTAAAACCTGTACTGAAGCCCCCCACCCAATAAACATAATAATAATAACAATAACAACAACAACAACAATAATAATAATAATTATTATATTATTATTATTATTTATGGTTAAGGAAACATTACAATTCAATATTAACAATATTTAGTGTTTTTTTAGTCAATATTTAGTGTCATTTGTGCTATAAAATCTTGTCTTTGTGTATTATTAGGAGAGAAAGCTGCAATAAGAACATTAATTGCAGGTAATCACCTAACCCATGCAGACATGTAAATGTGGAGGACCAATCCATCTCAGGCCATGTGCCTTCCTGGCCACTTTGAAGAGTGACAAATGACCCGTGCTTTGGTTTCAAGGAGAGAAAAAACTACATTGCATTTGAACATTACATGTCGCTATGTGAAGCTGAGTTCGTGAATACATACAAAATACAGGGGTCATTTTATAATCTGTTCTGCAACTAAAATAACAAGATATTGAGCCAAAAAATGCTGCTGTATGAGTTTTGTCTCAGTTTTGATAGCTTTATCATTATATTTTTATATCTTTATATCTTTTATATCTTGGCTCCAGTCCAACAAATAACATTTTGTGAAGCAAAAAGCTGTGAATTTGTAAGAAAACAAATCCATAATTAAGGCATTTTAGCATTAAACCATCGCTTCTGGCCAAAATAACGGTCTATAATTGATAATAACACTTTCTTTAGTGTTTCTCTCCCTGTTGTCTTCTCACATCACAATCCCCCCAAAATATTTGTTTCGAGAACTGTCTTTTGCTTGTAAATTGTGTCTATGATCTGTGAATATTTTCTCTTCTGATTCAGACGCGTTTGAAATTAAAATGTCTTAACTGCAGAGGATAGTCAGCAAATGATGTAAAATGCTAAATTTCTTCAAATCTTTCAGATGAAGACGTATATTCATCTACATCTTGCACGAGAGTACAATTTTTGTAGCAAATTTTATTTTTTTTTTGGGTCAACTATTCGCCTTTAAGTTAAACTGATAAAAGTGCATGGAACCATGATAGATTTTTTAGTAACTTTTGGATTTAATTATTATTTTTTTTTAAATCACATTTATTTGGTGTTGCCTTGAATGAATTGAGAATTAAGATACAGTAATATAAATACAATATAATGAATTTATTTAATCGAATAAATATTTAATCCAGATTTCTATATTCTTAATGCTTCTGTGACCTTGTGGACTGTAGTTAGGGGTTAAATTTAAGCGACCTGAATCAACAATCCGACATCAGCATTTCAACTTGTGAAAGTTTCTTTATGGATCGACATAGCATCCAATGACAGGGGTCATTTTTTGGTTCCCAACTGAACACATTTTGTTTGGTTTGTTTCTCTCCAAAATATTATAGAAGCCTGATCCCTTATTTGAATCATAAAATCGTTGATGAAGGGACTTTAAGCAGCACACATTCTCCCTATTATCAGCCCAGTCAAATGACTGCGGGTGAAAAAAATCCATTTCAATCCCTGTTGAAGCTCTTCACCCAGGATTACTGAGCATCCTTTACTGCTGACTGCTACAAACACCCAGCATGCAATCCAGAAGTAATTGCGGAAATATGCTGTTCAGTTATTGTGTAGTTTGGACTAATACAAATCATTGATCATGTTTGGCCGATTCATCATGGCATCTGGGATTAGGGTACCAGTGAGAAGCGCGCGGGTCAGATGGTGGGAGCTCTGATTAACCTACGTTCAGAGAGCACAAATAAGGCAATTCGGCAGCACTTCCACCTAATACAGTGCGTCTCCTTACAAAAAGAAAACAAATGAGGCCTGCGTTTTCTAATTATCACAGCACAATGATTCAATTCAGAGGACAAATATTGCAGAACGCTGGAAATGAACAATCATATTGGTTGATTGACGGGGAGTAGGATTCCAACGTTCATGGGCTGGACAGCAAATGATGGCCGCAGAGGATTTTTGAGTCTGTGAGGGTGAAACAATCAGACCGTAACAGAGATGTAAACAGGCACTCAACACCCTGTAAGAACTCACTTTCCCTCAGATTCCACATGCTAATGTTCTGCAGTCCTTTTTGATGCTCAATACATACCTCAGGCTGCAAACTTACTAGTCACATTTTCTTTAACAGTTTTTCCAAATGCTTTGAGCAAGAAAATTTCACATGATTTCCAGTCATTCATGATTACTGGATGAGCATTTCTAAAAAATCATTTTATACAGACTGCACCCATAGAAGAGCCACTTTTTAGTCTGTGCAATATTTTAGAGCTGAGAATAACCAGAAACATATGTTCTAAAAAAGTTATGAAATCACTATATTTTGAAAATTTCCCATGTTTTTTCAATGTTTCAAAACGTTTTTTTTTTTCTTGTTATATAAATTTTAAGGGAACATTTCATTTTAGCACTTTGCAAAACATTATTTGCAAAACAAGCAGTAATATATTTATTTTTTAATCCCTGATATAGATATCCTGATCTTAGAAGATCAGTGTGGATTTTAGGAGGAAAACATACAAATTATTTTATTTTTCCACCTGCTTGGTTTTCCTGAAGAAAAGTGTTTCTATCATCAAGCTTTTGCAAAAAAGCTTTCGTTCAACACAAACTTATTATAAGTGTTACCTTTCTGTCCACATCTGGCAATGTGCGACCTATGATGACAGGGTTCCGGCCAGCCACGCGATTGGCAACGTCTCTGTGCTCATTTATGTCATCATTCAGGAGATCCTCAAAACCGGCCAGTACTTCGAAACAGTAAAGAGCGTGTCAGTGTACGTTGCTCTCCCTGCATGGATCTTGACATGAACAATTTACATGAAACTAACATCCATTTACTGTAGCATTTCCTTCAGAGCCTTGTTTATGAAACCATTTCATACCTGAGAAGGCATTATTAGTGTTAAGGACGTAAATTTCCTCTCTGCCATCACCATCTATGTCACATGCTGTCACTCCCAATGGGCATTGCCCTGTCGATCTCTGAGTGCATAGTATGGAGAACTGCGGTTTTTGTCAACCGCAATGTTAACAAGCCTCTTCTTGAAACTGTCATACTTCAACACCAGATTTTGGGCCATTGTAGCGCTAAAGAAAAAAAAAGTAGAACATTTTTGTAACTGTTGTAATTGTGTGTATATATATATATATATATATATATATATAAAGACCCACAGCTAAACATTCTTAATCAGTATGTATTGTTCTTCAGTAAAATTTTTCATATAAATAAATAAATTTTTCAATATTAGTGAAATAAGTCAAAATGCTTATAACAAGAAAAACAAAGTCAGCGCGTTAGGAAAAATAAATTTAATTCAGGATGTATTCCCTGAAAATTCAACTCAAATAAAAACATACCTTGAAGGATTACAATGTATAACCCATATTGAATTTGTTTGTTTCCAGTTTCCAACAAGAAATGCAATCCCACAATCCCACCTCGGCTGTCATTTCTTGTCCTTTAACTTCGAAGGAAAAAAAACAGATTCTAGTTTCCCTAAAGATACGATTCTGTCAGTTGCACTGAATTTCATTCTTAAGCACAACTCAAACAAAACATTGAACTCTCCAAGTATATAAATTTTCATCAACACATATTCAATAAGCTCAAAATCACTGCACAAATGGTTTACAAATAATCCAAATTGCTTTGACAATTTCTGCTTCTCTTAGAAAATATTACTTTCAACCCACAAACTGAGGTAATGTTCTTGGCCAGTGCATCTGTTTCGTCAATATCGCAAAAATGTAAGTTCACTCAAATAGCACAAGAGCACCATATAACTTCTAGACACTGATAAAGTATTTTCCCTAGAGAAACATTAATGTCATAAATGCTTCACTTCATTTTTCATTATACTGCTGAAAACAATGCATGTGATCTGAAGACTAGGACACTCACCCTGAAACAAACATCTCCAGATCTCCGTCTCCATCCACGTCAGTGACAGCCACGCCATAGTTGAGCTGCGTAGGGTTATTCTCATAGTCCGGCAGGGGAAAAACACTCTGAAGTTACTGAGGCAAACATGGGTTTCAGTCCGCTGACCCCAGGACAGTCCCAGGACTGACACACACCCGCAGTGAGCAGTAATATCCATGCTGACATTGTCATCTGTTTTTTTTTAAGAAAAAGAAAAAAAAAAAAGTCAAACTATTGACAAGATCACAGTCATACTCACCTTCCTCATCTGTGAAACAAAAACTATGACCTCACTGAATCGAGAGGAACTGTAAAACATCCTGAACTCAGCCACACAGTGGAGATATTCCATTTTCATTGGGTTTTAGGGAAACTGAATGGCTTTCTACAGTGTTAAGAAGCAATTACCTTACCGGCATTACACTCACAGCACAGAGACATAAATACAGAGACTGCCGACATGTGACAGGTCAGAATGGAACCAAATTAAGATCTGAAAGTAGAAAGCCATTTCACTGCACATGAGACAGACATTTAAGACGGCAAAATCAATATGTGGCAAAGGGTATGAGGACGTGATCTTTCTATCTGTCCATCTATCCATTTAAGTAGCTGTCTGTCTGTCTGTCTGTCTGTCTGTCTATCTATCTATCTATCTATCTATCTATCTATCTATTCTGTGATTCTGTGAATTCTGTGATTCTATCTATCATTAAATCGAATTAAGAGAATGTATAGCTCACTTGCATGTTTATGATCTATCCATTTGGCCACCCATCCATCAATCTATCTATCTGTCTGTCTATCTATTATTAAACTGAATTCATTAAAGGGGTCATATGATGCGATTTCAAGTTTTCCTTTCTCTTTGGAGTGTTGCAAGCTCTTGGTGCATAAAGAAGAACTGTAAAGTTGCAAAGACTAAAGTCTCAAATCCAAAGAGATATTATTTATAAAAGTTAAAACGCCTCGTTTAAACACCCCCCACATGTCTATGTCACTGTGTGGGAAGATTTGCATAACGCCGCCCAAATGTTCATGCAAAGAAAGAAGGTGTAACTTTTGATTCTCACTGTTGCCACCGGCGCCATGTCGTGGAGACTCTGTTTCATTGTGAAAGTGAAAATACTTTTACACGTTTACATATGTAAAGGATTTGCCACTGATGATTCAAACGTGAGTTTTGAGCAGTGTAGAGCAGCAGTTCTCAATTCCAGTCCTCGCGCTCCCCTGCTCTACACATTTTGTATGTTTCTCTTATGGCTTCAGATGTTTGTTCTATTGCACGTTAGTGCCCTGCGAAGTGGACATCACAGGACATTCTGCCATAATTCCAGTTCGAAGCGAACGTATATGTTCCATTCAAAGTGCATTGAAGTGTGCGAGACGTGAATTTAAATTGTATTTATTTACAGAGGTATATGATATCACACTTGTCCATGTGTGAAGGCATTGCACAGTGCAAATCTATGAATGAATGCTCCGAAGTGAGGTAACTTCAAAAGATTTCCCCTGCTCAGGGAGTAGGCAGCAAGGAACACTGTGTAGGGACCATGTCATTGGAAACACAGTTCATGCACGGAGCTCACTTCTAACGAGCTGATTATCTGAATTAGATGTGTTAACAAAGAGAGACATAAACGTGAATTTAAATTGTATTTATATACAGAGGTATGAAAGAACCGCTGGTGTAGAGTAGTGCTTTGTCGTTTGTCGTGTTTCTCTGATCACAAATGCAGACATGGTTTTATGTTTACACGGCGCGATGCAACACAGTGCATAAAAGCACAGTATATGTCATTATAATCCGTAATTATGTCCCCACTCGATGCAACATATGGCTTGTTTGTAATGGGTTTTAATTTTTTTTGTCTTGTCTCACCGATATTCTGACTGGGACACGCATCACAGTATGGCAAGGGGCGTAACATTTCCATCACACGCTTGAGGTATTAAGCCAATCACAATGCACTGGACAGCTGGCCAATCTGAGCACACCTCGTTTTTCAGACCGATTTTAAAAGAATGTAGAACTGACTTGCAAATTTATGCATATTTTGTTCCGAAAACTATCATTTGTTCACCATTTAACACTGCAAATTCCATGTGTGAACATAAACAAGTAAAATGCAGACGCAGCCGTAGACAACAAGGCCTCAGTCCTATTTTTAAAAGGATAAGTCCAACCATAAGTGAAAATTCTGTGATAAATTACAAACCCATATATCCTTTTTTTTTTTTTTTTTTTTTTTTTCTTCCTTCTGGAAAACAGAAGTAGTAACTGGAAGCAGAATATCCAAGCTGATTTTATAGTAGGGAACAGGGAACATTCTGGAAAAGTTCTCTCAAAGTTATAAACAAATATTCTTCCAGTTGTTACTAGAATGTTCATTCAAATGTATGTGGTCTATAATAATATTCTTAAAACTTTAGACAAAAACATTGTATATCATTTATGGAATGTTTTTCTGTAAGATTTTAGTTTGTTGTTTGTCTAAAATGGTTTAGAGAACATTTAAAATTTACATCTCATAATGTTTGTTTGCACTTTGCACAATAATAAAATGGAACATTCCCCCTATTGTTGTCTTTAAAATTCACATAACCAATGAAAAAAAATATGTGTTTTCCTTTTTTCAGAGAACATTCAGAAATAAACATTTTCATATTATGAAAAAAATATATATAATTATGAAATTATCAAAACTTCTTTAGAACATATGTTTGTTAGCTGCATGGGTTTATCCATACAATGAAAGTGTTAAAATCGAAAGATTTTCAAGGAGAACAGCAGCTTAAATTTCATTCTGTTAAAAAAAAAAAAAATCAACAACCAATCTGAATCCACCCTTAAAGAGCTGGAGCATTTAAAGTGGCATGCTTCTAATAAACAGAACTTTACTGTTTCTTGGTGTAGACACTAATATAGATATCTTTAAAGTTATCTATATAATTTTCTTTCTTGTTTTAGAATGTAGGGGAAAGATAAAATCTGAATTCAGAAAAGGTATTTGTGCAGTATATGGCAAAGAAAGAGAGATATGACAATGCTCAAGTTGGTGAGGAAACACAAAGTGGAGAGAGATGAGTGTATGTGTTCACAGTAATGATTTCAGGGAATATGCATGTCCACTAATCAAAACCCATTGAACTCTAACATCAAGGCCATGCAATTAATTTAGATTAAGGTTGGCTTAATATATGCTCCTCTGTTTGAGATGAAAGTGCTCAAACAAGCATTGTATTAGTCATATTACTTGACCAAAGGTTTGAGCACACAGTGATAATTTGAATGCTGATGACAGAATGTATATAGCCAGACTGATTAAAGACCTAAGCAGAGGTTGTCACTTTGTTCTATCCTGTCCTATATTATAGCATTATCCCTTTTATATTAATAACTCAGTGCAAAACAGCCCGGGGCAAAAACCAGTAAAAGCAGAGTAAACATTTTGTTTTATTGTAATTTATTTAGGTTTATAGCTTTAACACTCCAAACGGCTGGATAAGAGCAGTGGAACAAACCCAGTGATCAGAGAGTACCATATGTACTGTCATCTGTCATCGTTATATAATGATGTAAAAGATTCTCGGATGAGGTGAGAGCTGGACGTGTTCCAAAACTAAAAAGTCTTCACAGCTACGGGGTCATAATCCAGACACAGGACAGGCAGAGGAACCACAAAAAGAGGTGAATCTGTCCTTGCAGCAGCTCTGCATCTCGCGGAGGCAGTTTGACTAGTAAATGATGCGATCAGTTTCATCTCACTGCAGCTATCACAAACAACACAGCTGCTGCAGTCACAACAGTGATGTAAGATGATATGCATTATGATGGTCACATGAACATTTCTCCTGTACAACTATTAAATTAATCTGTAATACTAAACTTGTTGACTGTGATCTTCACCTTGTAAATAATATTTACTCTCATCTTGAGTGTGTATTCATGCATTTCTGCTCTCTGATCGGACTGCGACCAAAACACCAGCAAAGTCAGTCCCTCAAGCAATCTCGTACTTATACAATAAGACAATGCTTTAAAGTAAGCTTTAAGAAAATATACAGCTTCTCATCTTTAAACAAATAACAAAACAAATCTGGGTTTAAATGAAGATGAGGGAGGTTTCCTTAACTAATGAATTGAATAAAGTTTTGAAGTACGGTTTAAAAAATAAATTAAATGAAATCAGTTTTGAAAATAAACTAGTAATAGAAACAATAGCACTACTACTAATAATAATATTATTTGTTGTTGTTGTTGTTGTGTTATTATTATTAATGATGATGATGGTGATGATGATATGATTGAATTATTATTAATAAAACTCACGAATGCAATGTCTTACAGGAAACAAATGAAAAACATTCTTATGATGTTTCGTATTTGTTTAAAAAGTCTACAAAGTCCTATGAGCAGAACAAGTGAATATATCAGTAAAATTAAGAAAAATACGCAAGAGCAAAAGGACCTGAAGCTGAGCATTCTCTTATGATCTCCCGCAAATACTTATCAATACAGTTGTCTCGTCTCATGCTGGTCGGCTGAAAACATTTTTAATTAGATGCGCAGTGAAAGATCAGATCACAGGAGCCGCTTTAACTTCAAAGACGCTGCGGCAAATATAAAAGGACCGGTACTTACATGAATGAAAGTCCAGCGCCGCTCATAAATGACTTTCGCCCTCCTCATAGATTAAGAGATTCCTATGGACCTTGAGTATGTCTCTTAGTGATTTTACACAACTTCCCAAGAACTTTGCTTTATGAAATCAGTGCTGTTGTAAGAATACCATCCAATTACAAGCCCCTGCAATGAATATTTAAAGGAGGCAGCCAATGTCCGCGTTGGAGGGGCGGGAGCGTGCCACGCGTGCTGAATGACGCTTACCTGAGGCTTCTACTTACTTAAATTTTATAAGCACGGGTTTAAACACACAGTAGAGGAATTTATTTTAAATGAATTTGAATAATTTTAATATTTTAAAATAATTTCAATTTGAGTAACTAAAAGCCTACACATAATAAAAAAAAAACAATAACTTAAATTAGCTATCTGTTACTTTGAGAAAATAAGCCATCTTACATTATGTTCATCCGACCCCTATTCTTGAAAAAGAGCTCTTTTTAATTTAAGTAATGATTGCCACTTGATCATCTAACCATTTTATGAGAACATTTTATGGATCCATGCCATTTAAAGTGACGGGCTCATCTACAGTCTTGGATGTTGGCAGAAGAGTCCATCTTCAATTACACATTTTTAACGTTTAACACATTCATTTGCAACACCTCCTTACAGCAACACAGAAAACTCAAGTGCACATTCAAACTTACAATCTCACAAAAAAAAGAGAAAGAAAGAAAAAATACACCTTTAAATAGGCCACATCAAAAGGAATCAAATATTCCTTGATCTTTTGAGATAAAATAATTTTAACATGAAACGCTACTGCATCCTAGATCTCAAAACTTCCCCCTCCTTAGCCCAAAACAAAGTCTATTATGGACACCAAGCTAAGAAAGAAAGAAAGAAAAGAAAGAAAGAAAGAAGAGAAAGAAAGAAAAGAAAAAAAAAGAAAGAAAAAGAAAGAAAGAAAGAAGAAAGAGAAAGAAAGAGAAAGAAGACTAAGAGCAAGAAAAAGAAAGAAAGAAGCAAAGAAAACGAAAGAAAAGAACCTCTTACATTGAAATCCCTGGATTTCTGATGTTAAAAAACCTGAAATATTAAAGAAAAGACCACCTACATTTCAGTTAAATCTATTTAATGATCAAAATATTGGTCTGCCCAATCACAGTTATGTACAAAGGAAAAAAGACAGATATAATGTGTTGAATTAAATAAAGTCTGCCATTACAGTACAGCACAGTTATTATCACACAAAATAAATCTCAATGCAAATTGGACTTGTTTCACACGCTGATGAATGATGATAATCACTGGCTGACTGTACTTTGTCCCTCTTACTACCACATAAATAATATATGAGAATTAATTATTGATTTGAGTTTAAATTATTTCACTAGCTTACTTTTAAAGACCATGAGAGGACACAAGGGCCATTATTGGAAATACTGGTTTCCCAGATGAGTTATACAGTGTGGCCTTGAACAATGGTCATTTTTTCAGCAATATCTGACCACACTAAATGCAGCATCTGACCGATCAAAACAAGTATTCTCCAGAGAACTGTGTAGTAAATTAAACCTTAACAGAAGAACCAGTGGGAAAAATACAACATTGGTTAAGTTTGTCAAACCTTGAGGTGCTCCTGGATGTGTATAGCACATGCTGCTCTGCATATCCTTCTGAAAGATCCCAACTATGTTAAGAAAAGAATTTGAAACTTGGTTTTAAACAAGACTCACAATCATTTCACTCCAATCTCAATAAGTTTGTGTGGCACATTTCATGCTAACAAGCACATGTTATTAGCATGCTAGATAAATGCAGCTGTTCTTACTAACACAAGCTGTTAGAAAGCGCAAGAAAGGAAAAATATAACTCCATTAGTGTTTGTAAAGTAATAGGATTTTCGTAATAAAGAAAAAGCAATCAATCAGAAAACACATACCTGTGTTCAACATAGCTACACACAACGCGCTACTCTTCACCTAAATGGTAACGCACACAAAAAAAATTCAAAGTGCTCTCCACGAAGTAATAGAAATAGTTGACACAACATTAAACCCTAACAAGTCTTGCCCTTATTCATCTAGCTCAAACGCATAAAATACACTATATTTCACCATTTTTTCAACATTTACTTCCACATCCAGTTTAATGCAAAGCATGATATGACTTAAATCCACTTTACAGTTTCAGTTAGTGCCAACAAAAGTATTTCTGTAATCTCAACACAACACTGTTTTTAGTAAAATTCTATTTAAAATTCAGTGAGCTATAAAGGAGTGAAATTTATTTATTTATTTATTTTAATGTTTGCAAATAAAACTGTATTAGATCCAACAGCAACCTCAAAGGATATAGAAATCTAAAAGAGTGTTTAACACTAAGGGTCAAACAGATAATGGCTTTGAAAATTTAAATTATATTTTTGGTACAAAGAAAATATGCTAACATTATATGAGGATGACATTTTATTTTCTAAGTGTGAAAATAGCATTACTAAGCACAGAGAAGACTGCTTACCTCTAAATTATTCTCAGGTTAGTATCTTGTTCTCTGAACAAAGCAAGTCTTTTCAAATCATTGAACTTCAATTAAGAGTCCATATGTCCTGTCTTCCTTTGCATTTCACTGTTCATTTGTTGCACTTCACCACATACTGTACATTTTTTGACCAGCACAGCATCATCTGACACTACACAGGCACTTGAATACATGTGGAGATCCATCTCCAAAGAAGAAAACCTCTAAACCCCCACAATAAATGATCCACAATGGCTCAGCCATCCTTGAACGAAGCCGATTACTTTTCTAAAGATACCTGATGTGATCCCAAATGGCCAATGAAATTCAAAGTTAGCATGCCATCACCACTGCCTCACGTGACCCATTTGACCTTGCTTTTGCTAAGCGAGCAGGGTTACTTTGAGGTAAAGTGTGTCCTGTTACTACTGTTCTACTATTTTCCATTGCTGGGTTTCTGCTCCATTATGTTTTGCTCCCTGTAGTTTTCCATGGAATTTGGGATTTGAGAAGTGAAAAGCACCTGCTTGGATCTAGAATTTGGTTTAGACTTTTAGCCAAATCCATGCATCATCTTCCTCGGGCTGCACAAGACAATGTCCTTGGCAGATCCTCATAGGCTTTCAGTGTTTCCCTAACAGCTGATGGATGCTATCATGTGTCCCCTGCTCTCCCCAAACACACCATCATCATTGGCCTCCACAACACATTACATTACAGGCCTAACCTATACAGATCCTATTAGAACACTGGCAAAATGAAATGTGACAAAGCACTTTTGAGTAAATTAGTGCAGTGTAAGCTGCAACCAAACTATCTGCTAAAAGCAATTAATTCATTTGTTTTGTTCGGATGAGATGCTTTTGATTTTCATAAGGTGATTTTAGGGATTTTAAGTACATTGTGTTTTTCACAAGCTTTTGCATATAAATTTAAGAAACTTTATAAAGAAACAGTTCATTTAAAATTAAGATTCAAATTTTGTGGCAAACTGATGACATTCTTTCAAAAAATCTATTCTTAAGTGAATATCTAGTCATCACTGTTTTTTTGAGAACCCATAATTTGTGACTGAATTATTTTAGAGTAAAAAATATTTTCAGTGAACCAGTTTGTTCAAGTTCATATGACAATATACTTTTTTGTGTTAAAATATATATTTAATTTAGGCTAAATATTTTGTTGTAAACAGTGAAGCTCGATGAAAATATTATATAACATGAAATTTATATATATATATTTAGATTCAACAACCATCATTACCAAAATGTATTTCAGGGGAAAGAAAAAATATATGTCCAATATTATAGGTTGCATTATAATAGTAGTATAATATTACTAAGTAGTTTAATAATTATAAGTAGTATATATAGTACATTTTAGGCTGAATGCAAATGCAGATGGAATTAGCCTTATAGAGGTCAATTGATTTGAATAAAATATAAAATCCCACAGAAAAGAAAAAAAAAAAAAAACCCTTTTCTTTAGATGAATTCCAGTTATACATTCATTTTAGGCTTAATTCATTATTTGTTTTTATTTATATTTTTTTTATTTTTAAATTTTTTATTTATATCAAATAAAGATTTTCTTCACATATTTTAAAAAAAAAATGACAAAAAAATTATATTATGTAAACATTAAGAGAAAAATGTAGTTATGTAAACATATTTTAGCATTTTTTTGGGCCATTGTCTGTATATTTTAAATATATATATATATAATATATATATATATTTCATCATATGGCGATTCTCAAGTTTAACCTCACTAACTGAATTTTGCAATTGTTAACAACTCAGTGGCTCAGTGGTGAGGATGATCTTCACTGAATAACAGTTTTATGTTTTTCAGTCTGTTCAGAGCTATAATATATGCGCCTTCAGAAGACGGGTTTTAGCTTTAGCATGAGTCATATGGGCCACTTTTATGGTACTTTGTCAGCAAAGGGTGGCCAGGATATTCTTTTAAAAAATATCTTTACACAATATTACAAGGAAGACAGAAAGTCATACGGGTTTGCGATGACATGAGGGTGTGTAAATGATGAGAGGGGGAGGATTGTCATTTTATGGTGAACTATCCCTTTAAGTTTTTGGGAGCTCACCTTGCTTGCCCTTAGTCTAATCAAAATTAAAAGCACATGATTAGATCATTTTAATAGGATTTCCAGCAAGTAAATAACACTCTAAATTGGATTCCCCTCTGATATGAGGAAATCCCCTTTTAATTGCCCAAAAGGGGAAAATAAAAACTCCAAAAATGGGATTTGACTTATTTTTTAATACTTATTCCCTGTCTATTGCATTAATATTTAATCTGCTTGTAGGCCCATTTTTTCACTTTTCGGTCTGTCTAAACACCATCATTCACTGTTGTTTAATTTAAAAGTATGAATATGAGATTTATTTTCCAATGACATGGAGCATAAATCTACTTTGCTGTGTGATAAACAGAGGTGATGTCCCCTATAGTTGATCATGAGCTTAATTAGTTGTTTGTTCTTTATAGCTGAATTCTCAGGAAATAAGAGGAATATACAGTTTTGAATGAGCTTCTCTCATGGTATCCAGCAGAGGGATGAAGCTACACTGAAAAACACACACACTTCCCCCCTGTGCATTATTTTAATATAAGACAGCACTGGCAAAGGAACAGTTTTTAGAGAAAGGACTTTAGTTCAAAGTAGAAAATGCCTAAAGAGCATTTTTCATAAATAGAATGAAGCAGAAGAAGAAAAGAGAAAAAGAACGAGACACTCAGGAATCTCACTCCGCGGTTTTGTTAAATCTCAACAGTGTGACTCAACTGGGGGGTGGACTGTGATCATAGTTTGACAAAGACAGACACACTCGCAAAGGACTTTGATCAAAAGTAAAAGGTATAAGAAATATGAATATGTAAAGTTTCTCAAATTTTAAAATGTCTGTAATTCAAATTCATGAAGTCTAAGTTTTGACATATCGTAGATGAATTACTTTTTGCTTTCTGCATGCATGCATCATGCCCATATCATAAACTGACAAGGAGCAAGTGCCAGTTGAATTTTAAATTCAAACTCTTATATATATATCATTATATCATTATATATATATTATAGGTCGATATTATTATATTATATATATATATAATATATATTAAGAGTGAATTTAAAATTTATATATTAATAATAGGGATAAACAAGGAATTTGTCTGAAATGTAGCTGCGAAAGCCAAACTATTTACCTGTCTAAAATTTGGTCAGCTCAATCACATTTTTACTTCTGCAGCTCAGTTGCTTAAAACGTCTTCAAAAGTCGTTTCTCTGTTATGTTTTTTTATTTCCTTTTGCAATATGCGGGTTACAATAAAATGCATTGTGACGCTCTGTTCAGGTTGTGCATTGTGGTGTTTTTTGTTTTTGTTTTCTTTTGTGATCTAGGTCTAAGGATTTTGAACCAAAGTTTGTTTTCGTGTTCTGGTTGTTTTCATCAATGTTTTTGAATGTAGATTTAATTTTGGTGAAAAAGTAAAAAGATAAATGATAAAAACCCTGATTTGAACTTGTTGTTCCTTTCACTGGCTTAGAAGGTCCATTGAAAAAAAGAAAAAAGAACAGGTGATGTTGGGGCCCTGGAGCTTTGTGAAATATCAACCTCTTCTGTGTGTTCCGTTATCTCTAAATCTGAAAAATAGTCTATGACAAATATTTTATTTGAGGGGGGATATCTGCTTTCATGATGTCAGCACGGTGTGTCTATCATGGTAGTGGCGTATAACCATTCATGCACTTGATAAAATGGATGGAGAAAGTTTTCTTGCCGAACTGGTTTCTCTACAATGCTCTTCCAGACAACTTCCTAATGATGATTTTTTCTCAGTGTGTTTGTTGCAGTTCACTTTTATTGCCTGAAAGGTCCTGCACCTTGTTGAAGACAAATAAAAAACATGAGTGTAGGGTGCATCATCACTCTGCCCCTCACTCCCTGCCCATGCTCTCCAATGAGCTTCATGGCCTGAGGATCTGTCAATCAATAGAGTGAAATCAAAAGAGTCCGACCGATTCCCATAGTCACTGGCACAGACAAGCTGGTGACAAATTAGAATGTTCCAGATGTCTCAGCACATCATCGCGATCACAGATAACCCTGTGCCAAATGGCCTTGTGCCACAAATAGTGATGTGTCCATTTCTCTTACACATTAATACCATCCCAGGTTGTTTTCTATTTTTATAGAATATATATATATAGATATACGTATATATATTTATATATATATTATACCGCGATAGATATATATTAGATATATATCGTTTTTTATATATATCGTGGAATATATTATATAAAATCCGGGGACTACAAGCAGTTCTATGTTCACCATTGTAAGAGTTGGTATAAAAATAGGGAATCCCATAAATTTAAGTTTATGGGAGTTAATAAAGTAGGCCGCGCAGCTGCAGGCTTTTCAAGATTAGGCTTTTAGATGTTTAAGTTTTTTATGGCGCTTGTTTGTATTTACATTTTATTTGGTTCTTTTTCTTTGAAGATTCTGGGCAACCACTAATGAGTCAACACTCACCTTATTCACAATGATGATTTATTGTACTGCTCATAAAGAAAGACACACAACTGCAGTAGTGTTTTCGTATATTTCAGCTAGTTCACTTTAGGTTCAATACACAGATCCGTAGAATTTTTGTAAATAGTGGGTTGGTCATAGTTGTACTACAAGTTGTAAAGTTTTTTAGGACCGTGACTACTGCATTTAATATTGGGCTGGTGAATCCCATTACATTATAGGGGGTTCTTTTTCGTGTCGTGCGTGCACGGAAACAAGGGCTCACTCGTGGTGCTCAAGAATCTCAAAATTGCAGTGTATTGGGTAAGCCCCAGAGCAACATTTTGCCATTTTGCTTCCATATTTGGTATCTGTTTATGTTTGACTAAAGTTAATCATTAACAGACAAACCAAAAGCCTTAGACTCCTGTCTCTGAGAGCTTTTAAGTATACCGCTGGTCACATAGATTTTTGTTTTTATGTTTTAGAAGTGCATGGGGTCTTACACACTAAAGTGTTGCCATGTCCACTTATATAGCTTTTGGGCTCGGCCTGCATATAAAGTAATCAATTTTAAAGGAGTTTAATAAAAAGTAATAAAGTAATGTGGGCTTATTCCCAAGGAAACATGTTGGATTTGAATTTATTATGGGCTTTGTTCTAATTTTTTTTTGTTTTTGACACTAATGAGTCAAACAAGCCTATAGACCTACCTTGTGATTTATTTGCACTGTGAACGAATTAGAAAAGACACTAGTCCTGATATGTGGTTAAATACATCATTAACAACTAGGTTGTGTTCTAATTGTTTCTATACACTGTGCGTACAATTTCTGTAGAATGCGGTGTTCATTTTATGAATTTTTCGGGAGTGGTTAATTCTGTTGTAGAAATGCAGATTGTCCGCACCCTGTAAAATTCTTGCACTGTGTGGTGTATTAAAACAGAATAGATTAAGCACTAAAATGTGAACTTGATTTAGCTGTTTACATGGGGGGCCATGTAATGCATTAGAAGAGTGAAAAGTTTAATAAACTGAGAATAAACGCGTTTTTTCTGGTCCATATAGTGCATGTTGGAAAACTCACTCACGTGCAGGACCAGAGAAAGTGGGTGGTCAGACAGATAAACTCAGTGCAATTACTGACAGCCACTCATACCGATGGACCCCGCCCTTTAGCTAAACCAAACATAACTTGTTGTGTTTAGACAAGAGCAGGGCTGTCAGCGTGAGGTTAAGAGAACTTTCTAGCGTGTGCATCTCTCTACTGATGTCCTGCAAATTAAGTTTGTTCCATCGATTCACAGAGGGTCTCAGCGAGAGGAAATGGGGGGATGATGTCCATCTCCCGGGGAAAGGGGGGGCTGTGCAGGTAGCAGGCTAGATATCAGTACGGATACCAACGGGATGTGAGCTGGAGGGAGGGAAATCCATGACAGTTGATGAATCATTGTAATCTCTGTCTGTTTCACAGGAAGATGAAGTAGAAAAAGCAAGAATGTTACAAAGAGCTTTGTTGACCTTTTTAAGATCAGTGCAAGTTTGCATTGCAGACTGGATCTTGTGAAACATCTGAACTGTAGAACAAAATGAGTTTTCATATGGTCAATGTAACAACTTTAAAATGGTAAACACGTGTGGTTTCCGGTTTGAATAGGCCCATAGAATAGATAGAATAGAATAGAATAGAATAGAATAGAATAGAATAGAGGTTGTCAAAACATCAGCTACTCATAAAAAAAAAAAACTAAATGTGAGAAGTGCCAGACAGAACATTGTTATTGGGCTCTGATAATTATGTTCCGCTAAAATGTTTAACAAGCCAAGCAGCTTTGACTAAAGATGCCTTTGGGTTCCACCTGCGCCCTGCGGGGAATTATCAACTTTAGATGAGGTTTTTTGATTCGCTTTGGCTCTACGTGAATATTCATGCACCATAGCAGCAGTGTTTCCTGCTGGGGAAATTCATCACCTTCATTTTTAATTTCAGCATTAGTGATCTCGACTCGCTTTATTGCTGTATGACGTACCCTAATCAGAACAACAGACGCGACAGAGGAGAGTAATAAGACCAGCAGGAGGAAGGAGCGATAGCCAGGGAGGGGACCTCGCGTCCATCTCTCATAACCTTGCTTTAATTACACATTTCCCTTATCTTGACGGATTCCACTCCATCATCCATAAAGTTGCCCTTTTTCCTGCACGATATCTGTTTGTTTAAGAGCACATTAGAGAGTGTGGAGAATTCGCCACGGTTTTAAATTAATCACGATGACTGCTTGTTAATTATAGCTGATTACTTATTATAATTATTCCTGAAGTCACAGTTAAAATAGGGGAATCTAGTCTGCAAGCCATGTAGGCACAGCATTCTACCAGCCCGCAAGAAAATCTATATAATTGTATTTTAGTCCTTACATGAGATTTTTTTTCAAGTGGTAAAATAATTTCTAATTTATTTTCTTTCTCTAGTTTATATAGATATAATAAAACGTCTGAACAAAAGGGATTGGCTGCCTTTTTCTTTGCAGCCTTTCTCTTTTCAGACAGACGTTCTCCAATGACAAATTACTATGCAGAAGACAACTATTCATAGTAAAACACGTGTCAGAAGTATTCATCTGCCGCTTCATACTTGTACAACACTAGCTGCTACAAGGGCAGGCCTTCTAAAGAGTAATTACGTGGATCTGTTTTTTCACTCTGTGATCACAGAGGGTTTCTCCTCATTGTTAGGTTTAGTCATGCAGTAAATATAAGGCTATATGAAGCCATGTGTCACTTTACTTGTTGTGTTGCCTAGCAGTGAAGCTTATCGGTGCTTAAGATGAAACTTGAGGACACCGAGCTATAGGTTGCTTTATCCTTGTCAGGAGGTGCACACATATATCATTGGAATACATAGCCTCATCCCCATCTTAAAACATTTAGGTGTTCAAGAGCCGGTCCTAGTGTCCTTAAAGCAATGATGCCCCCGAGCAATGGCTAATTTTAAGTAGTCAGGTAAAATCAATGTACACATTTTTTTTGGGGGGGGCTACCTTTTATCATTTTCAAATGTGCACATTTTTAGAGCCATTTAAAAAAAAAGAATTCTGCTACAGTACAGAATCTGTATACATATTACATTTATACAATGTATAATATATTAATTTACTGTATATTAGATATAAAACTTTTGTATATACAGTGAAAAGCACCTTTGCTATTTTGCTGTCCTGCATCAGATATCATCAAAGTGCGGTCAGGTGACATAGATTGTGGAATGTTCTGTGGGGAAGGCCATCTGAGGATGAGACTATAGATAATGAAGGCCTCAATAGTGTGTATTCAGGCCTAGAATGACCTTTGGGGATGGGGAGTTACAAACTATGTCCTGTACTCCGTGTAGTTATTTTAATCTATTTTGGGCTGGTGGATCCATTGCAAGTTAATTGCAAAGGAGAGTGGAAAAACAGCAGGAGGTGAACCAAGGCAGGTGTGGAGAGTGGCAGGATTCCTCACAAATAAAATCTTGATAAAGTCATTTGGTAGGTGGAGGGTAGTCGCGTAAAGCTTACGGATAGAGAGTTTTATTTCGCGTGGAGCACCTCATTAAGAGGTCAGATACGCAGACGGTTGCAGAACACAACTGGATCTCACAGACCACTTTCAAACCGCAGGGGAGGGGCTTGTATGAAGACCCTGCTCTTCGTGGTTTAACACGTGAACAGTGCCAAGCACTCTGATTCATAAAATCACAGATGGAAATTATGAGGCAATAATAATAAATTGGCAGTACTGGCAGAATGTCGCGCTCCGTGTAACCTGTAGTCAAGAAAAGAAACGTTCCTGGAATTAATTGTCTGGCTTAAGCTGGCATCCTTGTTTGTTTGTTTCCCTTAAAAATCATTACCTTTGATTTACTTTAAGAAACATTTAGGATCCTTTACACCCAACACTTGTGTGTGGTTTTGCAAACCATGAGCATCACCCAATACAATTTTTAAAAAAAGGATTTAATAATAATAATAATACTATAATAATAAAAGGTAATTGTGACTTTTTAACTATTCAGGAAACTGTGTTCGAGTAATTCTGAGAGAAAAGTCATAACTGCACACATATAAACTCCGATATAAACTCAGAATTGATGAGATAGCATTCTCAATTGTGGAAATTATTACCTTTTTTATTTTGGTGCATAAACTCAAAATACAATTTTTCAGATTTTTTTCCCTCTCAGAATTGCGAAAAAAATCGGAATTACTAGATACAACAAACTTACAATTGCAATAAAATAGTACCTTTTTAATTTTCTATTATATGGTGTAAAACACTATTCTGACTTTTTATCTCCTCACAATGTCAGAGATTGAATTATTATGTTATTTATTTTTTTTAATCAAAAGATCAAATATGCACATTTCACCTTTAACATCAAGTGTTAAGTGTGAAAAGCCCTTTACTAAGAAATCTGCCCTTGAAATAAGTTGCCATTGAATAGCCCACTCGTTGGCTAATCTTCATGCAAAGGCAACTTTCAATTATGCAGTGCCACGTGGAGGGAGACAGAGTGTGACGTTCCAAAGTTTAAAAGCCCTAACCTATACTAAACGCCGTTCCTACAGGACCCTAGATGGGAACAGTTTCCACACTTGAGAGATGGTTAAAGGGGGAAATCTTCTCCGGTTACTGCTCGGCCGTTTTCCATTAACTTCATGAGTGAGGTTCAGAGATGAGCAGGGTTATGAGATAGGACTTTTTTGAAGCCTAGCGAGGAGGGAAATATGTCATTAGTGACACCCTTTGAGGTGGACAGACTGTGACGTAAGTTGGAATGTGACCAACCTACTGTTCTCGATTTACATTGTGGTTATTTGGGTATCTTTCTGGGGGAGATTTTTTTTCGTATTTTTTCTTTTTCCAGTAATGTCCTCAATAGAAATGCGTGGTAGTGGGTAAAATCTGTACATTTTTTTTGGGAATCCTTTTAAGAATCCCAAGCAACCAAGGCAGGACCATCCTAGTAAGTGCATAAACAATGCATTCCTACAAATACCCTAACATGTAGTGGCAACATTTTTTTTTTTTTCATAAAATGCAAAAATCTACGTTTAGGTAGAATCATTTCACATGCGTTAATGTACGTACATGACGTGCACTCTGCTCGCTCTCAGATGCTGTTTCATCAAAGCATGTAATTTTAAATACAATGGCCACCAAAGGTGGAGAACATACATTTATAATATTGTTAAAATTGTGTCTTTACTCCTTTCACTGTCAGATAAGACCAAACAGGTCAACATCTACGGAGCAGAAATGGTCTAAATGGCATTGCTTTATGAAGTTATTGACTCTCAGGATATAGAACGTTATGGCAAGCATTGACAGGTAAAGGACAAAAATCCACGTCACAAGAAATTAAAATCTGTCATTATTTTACTCACCCTATGTGCTGTCCACACATGTATCACCTTGGGAGGACAAAAGAGGGATACCAAAACAGTTTTCTTTTCCCATTGACCCTCATGGGGTCAGTAAAAAATATATTTGGATAAGTCATGATAGAAACCAAAACTGTTTGGCTTATACAAAAATTCTTCAGTACACATTTTCTTTTGTGTGTTCATCCTGAATGAAAGAAAATGGACACAGGTTTGGAACTCTATGAGGGTTTTTGCGTACAGATAACACAATATTAGATTTGGGTGAACTATAAACAACCTATAACTATAAGGCGCAACTGAGAAGATCTTTTAGCAAAATAAAGTTAGCGTCTTGCTCAAAATATCAATTTTGCCATTGAACAATACTGATAATTTTTTGAATTGCCAGTTTTACCAGTTACACATTTCCAGATTTGAGATGTTTTAAAAATATGCCAATTCTATCCCCATTAATGATGGTGTCAAATGTTTGCTGAGTGCACTTAATCTGTTACAAGAATACATGTTTGGTAAATATGGTTAAGATAAATACTCACATAAACATGAATGCAGTCATATCTGGCCTTGGTGTACCCCTCATGAGGTGGCCGCCGAGATGAGATCAATTACTATGCCTGAGTGTATTAAATCAAACCAAAATCAAAAGTGGGGCGGTGTGATAAAAGCACTGCATTCTTACCAAAGAAAAACTGCAACACCATAAATCACCATCTTTTGAACAAAAGCTATTAAAAATGCACAGTCGCTAGTGAAGCGGACACTTGGGACAGTGGATGTTCTTTTGGTGCCATCAGCCAGTACTAGGTTGCTATTTCTCTTTCCTGTGATCAGTCACGTGGCATTTACAGCTTATGTGACTGGCTCAACACCTGTGTCCAGCTCTCCTTGGCCGCCACATCACTCTGCTACTTCCCTATTGTAACATCTGGCCCCCCCCGACAAGAAAACCCCCAAACAATAAGTGCTGTCTAGGAACGCGACATGATCCTGTCTTGTACGGCTGCTGGATGGGGCTGCACATCATAAAGTTTCTCAGTATGCAGGACCGTAGCATTACAGATCCTTCATTAAAACAGATCGCTTATTTTCTATGTGATACGTGCGGGACATATCTAAATTTGCTGTGTGTTGTTTTAATGCACTTACTCAGAAGTCAGCTATTCAACTTCACTTCCATTCAGCAAGATTGTCTCCGGTGGCCTCATGGGCTAGCACAGCACCCATCAGATGTGCCCTTCAGAATGTAATCTGGAGGTTTTTTGCCTACAGTTTTTAGAATACTGGTAAATTCGGACATGCTCCTTTGGTCACATACCGGTTTGTATATCGTTTTTTTTTTTTTTTTTTTTTGTGTTTGTGTGCTTACTAAGGTAGGGCAAAGGTAATGCAGAGTCCGCTATGAATGGAAATGTCTCAACATACTCCTTTATTCAAGACTAAGCCGTATGATACAAAGCTGCTTCTACCCTTTCATGCCCCTGCTGGATGCCCAAATAGTGTTAACGACAAAATCCACACAGCACTAGCGCTAGAATAATGTTGGGTTATTTGTCGGCAGGGACTTCTTGTGTCAGCATTCAGTCACTGTGTTTGTTCAGACGCATTCAGATCAATATGTGCCGTGTCGGTTTTGTGGAGCTTTCAGAGGGAACGCTCGCTGGCTCGTCTCTTGGGGCCATGGGCAGACACAAAGGGTCGCTGTCTCGTGATTCCACCTATAATCACAACCGCCATTTTACCCCCAGCTCTCATGTTCTGCGTATAGCAATAAACACGGTAATGATGTCGAGGCAATATCTTTTCATATGCATATGTTTTGAGGAAGGTGATGTATACAGCAGATTTGTGAGGCACCCAAGAATATTAATCAAAAACGCATATAAAACCAAAACCTGCAGCCACAGTATGAACTTAATCATGTCATTTGAATATGTTTTTTGCCTAGGAAATTCACCCATATGACGGGGACGTAAAGTGAGATTCGCCCACAAGAACTAACAATATGTTGTTGACTGTCAACCGAGAGTATATGAATGAAGAGAAGTATTAAATATACCCTACCAGGTCTTTCAGCAAACACAGCATTTCTCGATGCGTGCACATGGATAAGACCGATGCTGTATACATTGTGATATGTGACTAGAATTATTTGGTGTCGTGCCCTAGTATTTCTAAGGCTTTTCCTGACAAAACTTTTATAGTGGAGCGAGTTAAGATTTAAAAAATAAATTGTGAGCTATCAAAAGGGCAAGGTGCTGAAAGTGAGTAGTATAATAACAGGCTCGTATAAGATATGCTTGACTCGCTAAGCTTTCACTTGTTTTCGTGCTTTTGGTCTGCACCCTACAGAACAGTTCCTTCCCATGTGAACCTAACATAATCTGTACAATTAATGACTGCTTAGAACTGCCTTACACTCTTATAATAAAATGTTTTTACACTTCTGTTGATCAAATAAAAATGTCGGGCTAGCTGTGCCATGCTTGCAGAACTGACAAATTACTGTACATTGATACAAGGGCTGAACTGTGGATCTGGGTTTCTATGAGTGTCCAATGCTTTTCAGATATGTGCACAATGTCCTCAAGCTGGTGGTTATAGCTTTCCCAGAGCTCTTATAGGAACTAGAGGACCCTTCAGGGATTTTTTTCATTCATTCATTCATTCATTCATTTTTTCAGTTGGTTTGTTTCTCATCTGAAGAGCATCCATTTACCTTTAGTTGGTTAAAAAGAAAAAGAAACCCAGAGGAAAAGTCTTTCACAACACATTTATTGTTAATGGAGTCCCTGTGCAATGGATCATGGTACACAGTGAGCATAAAACAGAGTACAGGCAGCTAAATGAGACCTGATGAGTGATATTAATTCACATTTGAGATCAGTTGTTTGCAGACCTATTCCTGTAACACCTATCACAAAACAGTAACAAGAGTTTACATCACGTTGCAGTTTCTGGAAGGATTTTGGGGTTACTTTCCCATTTATCTCTGTCCTGGGCGATCTTACAAATAATTTTGAACAACTGGAAAAGATTGCGTATTTCATCCCTGAGAGTATTGCCAAAATTACATTAAGAGCTTAAACTCTCAACTACGCCATGAAAAACTCCCAGAAAAGTGCACTATTCGCACCAGAAGAATATAAATAATAAATAATACTAAAAAGTTTGCTGTGAAGATTTATGGACTGAAATCAATTTTATGCACCACTACTACTAGAGCATACAGTAACATGGGAATCATAAATAAAAGTTTAGGTGAAATAAATCAGGAATAACATGGTGAAAGTAAGTATCCAATGCCATCAGGACTAAGTCAATACAGGGAAATAAGTCATATTTATGATCTTACAAATGTTTAAAAAAAAACTATATTGTGAAAATGAAAGGTACATAAGTTGATTTAAGTGATATCTGATAAAATAAAATTTGAAAATGGGCACAGATCATTCACTGAAATCAACCATTATGGATTACAAGTTTAAGATAAATAACAGAAGGATTTGACATAAACAGTAGGAATAATTACTTTCAGTTGCATCACATGCACAATAACCCATTAAATGGTGTCTCGTACTGTGCAAAATGCTTAAAGCTCTGGACCATAAATGTTCATGATTCCCAGCATCACTGCTTTACACTACACAAGGTATTCCTTTATACTCATAGATGTTTAAAAAAGCTTTCAAGTACTGTACATGCTAGACTAGAAAACCAATTCCATTCATCACAAATCAAATCCTTGAACATGTTAAATGAAAATTAAAGCAGTCAACCATTTAGCAAGCGTTTTTATTAACACTATAAACTATGAAACTAATGAAACTGATAAAACTCTAATCCAGAAAATTTGTTTTAACAATGTATTTAATAATTATCTTCAGCATATACAGTATACTTTGATATCCTTTAGAAATGCAGGAAAGTCATTGAAAAGTTATTAAAAATTAAAAGTTGAAAAAAACTTCAACATGTGTTAATAAACAAACAAACAGAAGTGTGGTCGTTGAAAGATGGTAGTGAGTGGATCCATTTCTTCCAGAATACTGACATCCATCAATAAAGTGCATAACTCAAACAGAAGAATTGAAATTAGATATAGAACTCATTAATGAACAGAAAAAGTGAACAAACTGCATTTTTATGTTATATAAATTAGATCAGAAAAGTGTATTTTTTGACTTTTTTTACTCTTATTATTTTTTTAAGTTTTTTGGTATGAAAAAAATGGGGGTAAAATAAAAATTCTACAGATGCATTTTTTGCATAACGACACATTTATTCTAACAGTTTATTCTATAGTATCGAGAAATAAATATATGGGTACATGTAGACTATTAAAAATTAGTTATTTTCCTAATGCTAGTCTTGGTCCCAAGAACTACAAATGTTTCATGAATCATTTTTAACTATATGATCAACAACAACTGCAACTAACTTAGTCTCTGAAATAAATGTCCTATTTACTCAGTGGATAATAATTAAAGAAACAGTTCACCCAAAAATACAGATTCGGACTTTACTTACTAACTCCTGCAGGCCTGAACAAGGGCCTCTGTTGCACAAGTTTTCATTGAATGTCAAACTAACCGAGCCGAGTTTGGCAGAGCATCAAAAGGATTTCTAATCACACCACCTCATTCCAAAGCTCTGGGCACTAACCAGAAAACAGAGTCTACTAGTAAAACAGTGACCACTAAAGGCTAATTCACCCCGCACCACAGACCAGCGCCGACAAACTGACCAGTATTTCGACATTCCAAGACCCGACAAATGCAGATTCAACATGTTCAATAGCCGGTCAACAAACAACAACAGGGGAAACACACGGGTCAGACAAAACCCGACTTACATGTCTGTTGCCATTAGCTGGTGTCTGTCAGGTAGTGTGAATTGGCCTTAAGAGACACTCAGAAACTCATATGACTTTCTTCAATGGAACACAAAATGAGAATTTCTAAGGAATATACTATCTACTCTTTACAGTAAAATAAAAGTAAAAAGGACCTGGACAAAATATCAAACTTCAAAATTACAAATAGTGCACGATAAAAATATCACAAAAGTATATTCCAAGTGTTCTGATACAAAACCATGTGTGTCAGGAACAGACAGACTGAAAATTAAGTTATTATTCACTGAACATTTTGACATCCATACTCAAGAGAGGAATACATATATCCAGTGTCTTTGTTTTTTTCAATATTTTATGTGAACTTTTTAAAGGTCCAGTCTATATTCATTGCAAATGAGTGGAAAAGAAAAACCAGTATGCAATTCAAAAACGAAAAGTCAAATATAAAATACTAAGAAAAAAAATCATGACCGAATCAAATTTTTGGGTGAACTAACCCTCTAAATGATATTCTTTTATTTGATTTCCAAACATCTGCTAGACTTAATTAAATTCCATAATAAAAATTGTTTAGAGATGTAGCATATCTTGTCCACTCAGTGGTGCTACTGGTAGACTCTTCTGAGATCAGCTGAGAAAATCTCCTTCTCTTTCACCCAGGTTATTATCTGCATTTCCGGGACCCATTAATGAACATCCTCTCCTCTCACCTCTCTTTAGCAGGCTCAAATGAAGTTATTGCTGATCTGACGCTGATGTTCGAATAAATCCTCAGTTTCAGCACTGTAGGAATCACCTGAGAAAGTGTATCAGAATTTAGACACTAGCATACATACATATGTCATTGTTCATTCATTGCTATGGGGATCATACCTGCATGACAGCCATACATAAACACTCTGTGTCCATCATATTTACATCGACAACGCATGACGTTGTTCATAAAATCTGATTCAGCCATATCCAGGGACGGATTTACTTCAACCTGACAAAACACACAGAAGAATGAAAAGAGCTGTTCAGTAATGAGATCAATTTGTAGGGCAAGGATAATTCACCATGGGTTCCCCTTTAGGAATTACTAATGGGTTTTAAATATATATATATATATAATATATATTAAAAGTAATATAATACAGTATTAAAAGTAATATAATACAGTACAATAATTTAATTTAAAAATTTACTATAATACTAAACATATACTATAATACTAATTTACTATTTTTTAATATAATAATTTACTATTATATTATATTATATTATATTATATTATATTATATTATATTATATTATATTATATTAATATATAGAATGGGTGAACAGCATTAAATATAGATATTGCTGTCATTTAATCATGGCATTGTAAAAGTTTCACAGTTGCAGACATGCAGAACCAACAAGGATGTGGAGCTTGTAAGGAAATGTTATGCAACCAGATTGCTCATCAAACCACTTTGCAAATTGGATCCACCAAGTCAGGCTCCCAAAATACTCTTATATAGTCACAATATAATAATTTATTAGTATGAAAACATGCTGTTTAAGCAGGGTATGAGGTCAAACGAGCTTCTTTGGGCTATGTTATTCTATGGAAATTTTATGTGATTATGCCTACTAGGCTTAAGAACATTTTAAATGCTGAAACAACAGTTTATTTTATTTTTGCCATTACTGTGGAAATATTTTTCTTAGTAGCCGAAGGTAATTATTTTGTGAGCACATTCAAATGCAAGTCTCACTTATCTTTTTTTTTTTTTTTTTTTTTTTTTTTTTGCGCTTTTAATGACAGAGTGCAACTTTAACTCTGGACTGTGGAGATCTGTGTCTGTCTGACCATATGTTCGAGTGAAAAAGTGCCTGTAAAACAGGCGGGCGTAAAATCCTCTGAACCTAATTGACCATGTCTAATAGAGGGGAATATAGCACGCCTTGCTCCTCCAGCAGGGAATGCTTAACATTGGGTTATTTTGGGTGTAGAATTAAAGACAAGCAACTCAAGGAAAAAGCAACAGGTTTGCCTGGATCATCAATAGATGCTTCATTTATGCAGCGTCTTTGCTCGGATAGGTTGGCATAGGATAGCTGGCATCACTCAACATGGAGATGGGAGCTCTGATGTTTGAGTATCACCATGGCTCGTCGCTGTGCCATACATAGCTGCAGCCCAATGCCGGTTTGTAATTAGCATCTGCCAAACGTGCTTAAAATACATGCAAATCTATCATGGCGACATTTCAAGCAAATAAATCTTGAAAATGGTCAAGGCACAAAGGTACACTGTAATTAAAACAGAGCTTCACATCAACCTATATTTTATGACTGGGATGCATAAAATGACTCTTGATTGGCTGGTTCTGCATGTGAAGCTCAGCTATGGAAGTGCTCACAGTGCCCGCAGTGATTTGGATGATTAACATGTTCCAAAGTTAATGACAGAGAAAAAGTGGCTAAACTGCATCCTGAAAAGAAAATCTACTCTTCAAGGAATAGTGAAAAAAGTTTTGTGCTATGACTGCCATCTTCAATGGGTCAGATGTTCTGAATCATTTCACCTGCATGATGTAGTCTCCAGGTCTGACATCAGTGATGTCTATCCACTGGCAGTCGATATCGTGGCGGTAAGTGTCCCAGCAACCCACCGTAATGCCTTGATCTCCGTAATTGTAACATGAAAAGCGTTTGTGAAGTCCTGAAGAAAAAATAAAACAGTTATGTGTAGTTGCACTCGTAAATTTTGAAAGCCCCTGAATAAAAGTTTCCGCTACTGAATAAAAAATGAAAAAAGGTAATTGCGACTTTTTATCTCACATTCTGATTTTTTTTTCTTGCAATTCCGATTTACATCTTGCAATTCTGACTTTTGCAGTTACCTTTTTTTATTATTATTATTGAATGGCAGAAACAGGCTTCTATATAAACCAAATAGCATTCATGTAAGATTTATGTCATGTAACACAACTAGACTTTTACCATCAGGGCAGTAGGTGTCTTCCAGACAGAAACTGGCTTTGTGTCCTTCGGCCACTCGGCTTCCGTTGAGTGTGAGGAGGTCATAATGTGTGAACACTTCAATGCTGTGATAATGCCTGAATCAAAAATATTCATGTCAATAAATGACGGCAGAATCAGAATTCAGTGGTGATTACCAAGGCAAGAATCATTACTACTATTCTTTTTTTAACAACAATAATCCCATTTAAATATAAAAACAAGTTGGGTTTTGTTACTACAAAATCAGTAACAGACTACAATTTGTACATAATCTACCCAGCACTGCTGGCAGCCACCTACAACACCCTAAAGTCATGGCAGCAGTTTTGCACCAACTTTATTCCAATATGTAAAAATCAAGTTGACTTATATTTCATGCTGCCTAGTGAACATGGGAAGAACAAAGGTTCACTATGGACCACTGCCTAATGACCTCACTGCTCCTACATGAAGGTGTTGGCTGCTATGGCATCACCCTTTCCAGGAAGTTGTTATGCTGACGGGGTTACACTTGCAGAGCTGTTTATTTGGCTTGTCTGAAAAGATGGCTTTCAAACGCCAACTTTGCTGGTGTTGTTTTAAAAGATTAATAAAACAGGATTGGCCTGTTAACACGCAAAACCCACAACTCCTCCACAAGAGAGTGCCTTGTTCCCACAGAATGGGTTTGCAATTATTTTCAGAGCACATGTAAAGGCAGGGGAGGTGCTCAATGCAGCTAATTAATCTAGAAGATGATGGCAAGCTTGCTGACCACCCATGAACAGTTTTAGAAACATGAGTGTGCATTCCTTTCATTGCAAGCTGAAATTACTGACTAAACAGAAATGTAATGTAACCACAAATACTATCCTAGCAAAAATTGAGTGTCATACACTACTGTGCAAAAGTCTTAGGCACGTTAGTGTTATCACCCCAAAGAATGGTGTTCGGCCAGTTATTTCTATCTTTTGCTGTAGTGTGTCAGTAGAAAATATCAGTTTACATTTCCAAACATCCATTTTGCCATTAATTTTAATAATAATCTAATGAGATTTTTGAATGCACGAGCAGTCTGACAACAGCTGGTGCTCCACATGGAGATCTGATCTGACCATCATCGAATTGTCTCGCTTACTGAATGTGCGCTGTACTACAACATATGTCTGGATATATATACAAATAATAATACAAAAATTAGTAAAAGCTGTTAAAAATGTATTTAAATTAATAATTAAGAAATAAAAAAGAAAAAATATAATATTATAAAATATTAACAACAACAACAACAACGATGATGATGATAATAATAATAATAATAATAATAATAATAATAATAATAATAATAATAATCTGAATTGTATGTTTAAAACCCTGAAAGTGCACTTGACTACACCGAATGTCTTGATATATATAAAATAATCATAAACAGAAAAAAGTAATTACAAAATGGATTTAAATGAATAAACAGGAAAGATATATATATATATATAATCTAAAAATACTAAAAACAACTACAACATCAACAATAATATTTTATATATATCCAAAACTTAATTTAAATACTCACTGCACAGCACTAGTTGAGTGCACTTTTTATAAAACAAGTGGACTAAACTATACAATATTTGTCTAGCCGCTAAGGCTACTGTTTAATTCTGTAAACACATCAAAACAGAAGAAAGAAGAAAAGCCTCACCTGTGGCACTGGTGCCAGGTCCAGGACTCTCTTGAGGCTCGTGGACGGAAGTCAGCTCTACCCAAGTTCATGATACGGGAGGAGAAACGCAGAAGACGGCGGTGCCCGTACGGCCACTGCATACGGTTGGCAGAAGAGGAGAGACAGTTCTCCTCATGCGCACAGGTGAGCAGGTGCAGAGGCCTGTCTTCCAGGTAAGCGCTCTCCTGCACAAGCTGTGTATCCAAAACCAGGTCAGGTGCCGCTAAAACAGGATGTTGATTCATTCATTTGGAGTATTCAGTGCAGATAAAATTATAATGTGCATTAGATTTTGTCATTCCAATCACTTACTT
The DNA here is from genome assembly GCF_018340385.1 of Cyprinus carpio. Classification (NCBI taxonomy): domain Eukaryota; kingdom Metazoa; phylum Chordata; class Actinopteri; order Cypriniformes; family Cyprinidae; genus Cyprinus; species Cyprinus carpio. Next base: position 30,026,143 of record NC_056584.1, on the reverse strand, counting down.
TCAGAACAGGTGACGCCCGCTGCTTTTGCTCCGCCTCCTCGAGGGCAGTGGATGTAACTATTTCGACGGCACTGCTGGATGGACATTTCCGTTCCCACACAGTGAGTCCCACTCAACAACACTTCTTCTGCCGCAGCGGCACCTGGCCAGTAATATGTGTCCTATACACAGGAAGGCCACATCTTATTTGTCTCCATATGAAGTAGTAATATACAGATTTATGTATTGTATAGTAATAATAGTAGTAGTATAGTATAACATAGTACAGTACAGTATAGCATAGTATAGTTTTTACTAATAGGGTATTTGACATGAAATACTTTTTAGGAAGTTGATAAATGATTGTGTGTATTTTTATGTGTGTGTGTGTGTGTGTGTGTGTGTGTGTGTGTGTGTGTGTGTGTGTGTGTGTGTGTGAGAGAGAGAGAGAGAGAGACACAATAAAACACAATTTTCCAATTCTCATTAAAAAAACGGAACTGAATTTGTACTGAATATATTATTTATATTTATTATTACTTCTATAATATTTTATTTATGATATATGAATCTATGCAGATTATGTGATTCCATTCCATTTTTGTTATATTTTTTCCACATTAAGTTTAATGAATATCAGTGCTAAAAATAAACAGGCTTAATTTCCTCTATGAAAAGTATGATGATTTCTTTATGAGATTTACCTCATAAGCAGTACAGCACTGCACATGCGGTACAGAGACAGAATTAAGGTAAGCACTGTGCCCTGAAGGTATAACCAACTTGATTCCTGTTCTCAAGTATTGCTTGAAAAAGTTGAAGTATGTACAATTCTGTCTGAAAATACACTGTTTACCGTTAACTTGTCCCACCTTTTCACCTCCACAAAACAACTACTGTATAACACCGACGTTGCCTAGAAATATCCTGCCCCCTAAACATGAGCTCTCAAATGCACACAGACTGAGGCAACCAAAGAAAACGAGACAAGAGACATATTCAGAGCGATATTAATGGAAAACACTACATTCTTCGGCAGTCTCACCTGATGGGCATGTGCGGCGAAACCAAAGCCCAGCTGTCTGCATACCACCATTGCTTCATTTATTCCCCAGTTCTCACTGCAAATCGTCCCCCAACGCTTTCTGCCCCCCACTTCCATGAGCACTTCCACACGACCCTCAGCCGGCTCCCTGCCCCCCGCCAAACGCACCTAAAATGCAAACACACTTACAGACATCAAAACTACACATACAGTATTTAAACACTTTTGGCCACTTAACTCACATTTGAAAAAATGTCTAAACGTCACTACTTTGAATAATCTGTAAACAATGATGCTAGAGCTTTAACTTACTTTCAGCCTTTTTTTTAATTTTTTGTAATTAAGTTTAACAAACTAGTTTTAAAGTGATGTTTGATGGATTAAGTGTGCATATATAAAATAAATTCCATATAAAAAAATAAAGCAATAATCTCCAAGAGGCCGTGACTAACAGTGAATTTCGGGTGACTCGACTTATCATAATTGAGGTCCAGCAATTATTAAAAAATAACTTCAATATAATACATTGTAATGAATACAGAAAAAAGTAGGCACACAAAGTCTCCAAAAATACAAAAACTTTAATGACAGACTATCACACAGGAAATAATGCATTATACTATATAATGCAAAGACATTTAAGTCTTGTATATTTACTTTAAATAAATGCCATATAATGTACTAAATTCAAGCCATTTTAAATATCTATATTTATTTTTAATAAATGCAATATAATGCATAATATAAAGCAAATACATTATAATCCTGTATATATATTCTAAATAATTTCCATATAATGCATCATTTAACAAAAAAACATTTTAAGTCTGTCTATTTATTTAAAAAAAAATCTAATATAATGCACTAAAGGAAAAGACATTAAAAATCTGCATATTTATTTAAAATAAATTTAATTTAATGCTAAGACATCTGCCTGTATATTTATCAAAAAAATAATGCATCACATAATACAAAGACTTTTTAAGTGTGGCTTAAATGTCCAAATATTCTGCAGGGCTACTGTACAGATAGCATGAATGATCATATTTTTCACAGCATGTAGAATCATATCAGAGTAAACATCATGAGTAATCATTTTGCTCACCATAGTTTCTACGCCTGTCTTAGGAACATAACATTTGACAGAAGCATCCTGGCTGTGTTTGAATGTCCAGGGAGGGACTTCCTGGAAGTAACAATCCAAAATAGAGCGCTCTGTGCCAGTGCACTGCACTGAGTTCATGTGGATGGGCCCCGTCCCTGTAAAACAAACAAATAAACAAACAGTAAATGTCTTCATATGGCTTCACAAGTTAAAAGTCTTAAATATAAAACAAAATGAAAAACACTTGGCCTGTTTGAGTTACTTTCTAACTGACCCTTTCCTGAACATTCCCCTAAAAAAATAAAAAATAAAAACGCTGTCCACCATTTTTGCAGACTAAATCTCATTCTTTAATGATGTAAATCTATAGAGGATCTGTCTGTTTCCACTCCATAACTCAATCACATTACTGTGTAATTTAATAATTTATCATTATGGAACATTCTAAATGATGTGAACACTCTCAGATAAAGGGTACAAAACTGACATTGGGGCGGTAGCTTTCAAATGGTACTAATGTGTATACTTCAGGTGCTAAGGTACTAATATGTAGTGCTGTTTATATTACTTACAAATTGTAGTCCATTACTGATTACAAATTAAATGACAGAAATTATAGCTTGTATTTTCTATTGTCTATTGGATTACACACATTAGGCAATGTTTTCAGACTACTGTTTGATTACTTTTAGATTAATTTTGACCTAAAATATATTCCATTCTTTCTTATCAACATTGTGAAGTGTATTAAACATTACATTATGCCAGGGTTTCCCAAACTGGGGTTTATGAATGAACTACAGGGGGTTTGCGAGTTGATGAAAAGCTAGAAGTCTTTCCAAACGTATAAAAGCAGAAGAATTTTAGAAAATAAAATTTAAGAGAGAGAGAGAGAAAAGAAGAATTAGGGCAAATCAAATTCTGAATAATTTACCAATATAGTGTGAATAATATATAATAACGTAATCTATAAAATAAAAAAGTAACTGTAATCTGAGTATTTATACAAATTTAGCAGTATATGTAATATAATCAATTACAAGTCCTTAATTTTTGGACCCAGCACTCCTAATATACTAAAATATTGAAATGTACCATTTAGGGGTTAATGTGTTCCAACGATGTACCTTTTAGCTTTTGTTTCTTCACCCCAGTGACTGCTCTCTTTTTTAGTGTTAAAGCAGTTTAGTGTTAAAGCAGAATTCCTCATCATTCACCAGAAGGCCACACATGAGTCAGATCATATTCAGAGGAGTGCTTTTATTTTGTGAAATCATTATCATCACATTCTTGAAATTCTATGGATATAAAAGAGCTTGACTGCATATCAGATGTCACAGTTCATTTCTCTCTTGTTTACTGTGATATAAAATCATTGGTCATTTTAGCCTGAGGTGGCCACTAAATCTGAGCCTAACATGAGCATTGTGCTAAAACTTCAAATTTGAATCTCATAAGAATGTGAAATCCACTACTCTGTATAAATATACCACAGGATCATTACTATGAGAGTAATTATATAGTTGTTCCCCATTTCAGAAAAACATGCAGGGGAAATTCTGGGTAAATGAAACAGAAAGCTGCATTGTGGAAAAACAGTGGTTAAGTGCTACTGCACTGCACTTGCCTATGTTCAAAAAGCCCCATTTCTTCCAAAGAAAAACAAAATCATGACCAGCTGTTTAGTTTTGAAACAAAAATAATAGACCCCAAAAGCAAACACAGCCACTCGCTTCTGGGAAGCAAATTGCCCTGAGGGTTAGTATGGAAATGTTCCATCACAGAGAATATTACATGATGAAATCAAAGATTAGGGGTTAAACATGAAACTTAAGACTCACAAAAAAAAAAAAAAAAAAAAAAAAAAAAAAAAAACTTATAAATGTTAGTGTTGACTGTCATTTTATATACATTTTATATATATATATATATATATATATATATATATATATATATATAGATATATATATATATATATATATATATATATATATATATAAAATTATATAATTATAACTATATAATTACTCTCATAATTATATAATTATACTCTCTCATAATATATTATATATATATATATATTATATATCTATATAATATATATATATATATATATATATATTGTTTACCGTAACTTTTGATCAACTGATGCATTTTAGCTGAAAAAAAAATATTAATACCATAAAAGAAAAAAAATTATATAAATCTCAGTATAAAAAACAGCATATGCTCAAAAAGGCAAGTAAATAACAGGAAACTAAAAGCAAAGACTAAGTAGTGACCGACTGCAGTGAACAGTTTCACTAGAGTATGATTTACAGAAAATTGCAATTTTTTTTCTCCCTAAAATAAAACAACATATATATATTCTGCACTAATGGTGTTTTCCTTTCATAGGATGACTATAATCCCTATTTTAGGAGCAGATTAAATTGCTATATAGGAAATATTTCTCTTAGCCAAGTGATATGTCAGCATCAGTGTGTAATGCATACAAAAATAAAGCTTATATGCTTATACGTTTCGCCTGCAAAGTGTGAATGTGACTTGAAATTCCTCACCTACAGTGTCTATCTGAAGTAAAACCGGCTGATACAGCATTCAAACAAATCTCAAGACATGAATTCATTTAGGAACTTCAGGAAAGATAGGTTTACTTTCATCTTACTGGGAGGTCAGGCATCAGAATTTCTCAACAGAATGTGTTGCTTCATGCTGCATTGGCTTTAAAAGATCTACTTTATCATGTACAGTTCATGCTAATTCCATGATCAAACTGGATAAAACCATTTTGGGGGGGAAAAAATCAAATAAAATCCACTGAGAGAATGTGATCCACAATACAGTCACAATGACAATCGGTCTTTCTAGTTCGTTTTTCCACTACTAAGCACACCAAAGAGATAATGACAGAATTTTCAGACATTTTCAAAACTGTATGTCTTTCTTTCTTCTGTGGAACATAGATTAAGATATTTTGAAAAACATTTTCTTTAAACTAAAAGTCCATTGGTATCCATATTGTTTGGACCCCAACTTTCTTTTAAATTTCTTAATTTATGTTCCATAGAAGAAAGAAAGAAGGTTTGGAACACCATGAGGCTTCAGTTTTGGATGAAATATCACTTTAGGTTATATTTAATGTCTGGAAAATCAGGCAGTGCAATGAACACTTTTACCAACACCATTATTCAGGATCATTTCTAAATGTGGTTACCACAGTCTGGTACATGTAACCCATCTCAACAGATTTCCTATTTTTACCGCCTGTCCCAAACTGTCCAGCTCTGTTCTGTCATTGAAACGCTAATTTGTGTCTCTCTTTTCACTTACTATATGTTTTTGTGGCCTCGGCTGCACTAGGAAAATTATACACATCAATAAATACGCCTAAAGATCTCAACGCTACGGACGTACAGAAATCATACATTTCGATCTCTTTTCCTGCTACTTCTACATCCAAATGGCTGAATAAAAAAAAATGGAGTGGAGTCACGCTTATGCATGGGCATCGCTAGGCCATTTTTAGGGGGGCTATAGCATTCTTTTTCAATCCGCAGACCGCACACCGCGACAAGGTGTGTGTTAATCAATAGATTGTTATAATATCTGCATCTGTGCAGTTCTTTGTCATAAATCTAGTAAATCTAGTTTACAAAATATCATGGGGGAGCAATAATCAGTTCCCCAAGTTTTCACTTGTTGTTTTCTCTTGTTAACACATCTTCTTTCCTCAGGTGTTTATTAAGCACATATAAACGCATACTTTATAAAACGATCATG